>NC_080097.1:38065026-38367110 GCF_950005125.1 Chionomys nivalis | reverse complement strand
GGTTTGTTTGACCTGTTCTGGGGTAATAATTTAGTCTCAGTGGCTTTCTTGGTAGTAGAATGAGGAACAAGAAACAGGAGGGCCTGGACTGGGGCCCGCAGGCTCAGGAGGTGCCCAAGTGCTGCCGAGAGACTTCACCTGCACTCTTGGGAAGTCCTGTGGATGCAATGTGGATTTCCCATTCCTGGCCCTAACTCTGTCATTTCCCCGTGACTGAGAACTGCCTGTTGGGCTTAGTTCTCAGGATAAAGCTGGTTTGACTTCTGGTTTAAAGGTGCTGTTCTGTGCTGCTCTTCCCAGGTTATGTCCTGTGGGGTTCGATCCAGGGCTCTGGGTTCCTACTGATAGACCCTGTTCTCTGTTTAGACATATATAAGTTTATATATTAATATTTCATATATATTATATATAAGCATCTGTTTCTGCTAATGCCCAGTTGCATATATATATATATATATATACATGTATGTGTGTGCATATATATGTGCGTGCATGTATGTGTATATATGTGTATGTGTGTACATATATAGGTATATATACACACACATATAATAACTCTCCCAGTTCTGCAGGGAGCAGGTGGCTTTCCATCCACAGTGACAGTTACTGAGGAAAACACATTTTCGCTCCTCCCTTGTGTATTTTCTGTCCCATCTTCTGTTGCTTTTACAGGATAATTTCTATCCAAGGTCGCTGCAGCCTGTTGTCTTACTGGAATGTGACATTCTGTAACCTAGGATTTTCTGAAACTCTCAGCTGGGTTTAGTCCAACACTGGGTGGGGCTTCAGTTTTTGATTCCGCTCTGGGAAAGACAACAGATTTGTGGAAGAGCCTGAAAGGAGACTTGAGACTCTTCGAGATCCATTGCTGGCCAGCTGCGATTCCCACGAGTTCTTTAATCCCATTGTTTTTAATTACCACTTAATATGAAAACATTTTTAAAATGCTTCTTGGGGCTGGAGAGATGACTCAGCGGTTAAGAGTACTGGCTGCTCTTCCAGAGGACCCATTACCCACAGGATAACACACAGCAATCTGTAATTCCAGTCCCAGGGAATCCAGCACCCTCTTCTGGCCTCCACTGGTGCCAGACAGACACATGGTACTCAGACATGCATTCAGACTTTCCTTAGTAGTTCAATACTATATTCCAATTTCGATTTGTGTATTCCAAGTTCACTCTGGGGTGGGAAGAGACAAAGTCTTTCTACACAGCCCTGGCTGTCCTGGAACTCACTATGCAGACCAGGCTGGCCTCAGACTCATAGAGATCCACCTGTCTGTGCCTCCCCAGGGCTAGGATTAAAGGTGTGTGCCACTATGCCTGGCCCAAGTTAACGCGTACCCTAAGCCAGAGGAGGAATACAAGGTTCATGCTGGTAGACAGGACTGAGAAACTTCAAGAAATGCTTAAGTTCAGATATTCAGAGGATTGATGAAGAGTGAAAGAGGTGATACAGAGAGAAATACCACAGGTCTCAAAAATGACTGACCACCTGGGCAGAAGGACAAGGCTGACCTCTGAAGTGGCGGACTTGCTTTTCATCCATTGTTGTATACACAGAGAAACACACACACACATGCATACACATGCATACTCACATAGATACATATGCACACACGGGTGCACACACAGAGACACACATGCACACAGAGAGATACACACAAATACGCGTACACAAATACACAGAGATACACACATGCCCACTCAGGTAAAGTTCTGCTAGTTGGCATATTGTTCTGTAAAGATGTTTGTTTGGGGACAGTCAGGTGGCTCAAGGGGTAAAGTGCTTGCCACATACGCATGAATGCCTGAGTTCAAACACCCAGCTGGGCAGGGCAGGGTGCATCTATATCCCGGTGCTGGGAAGTAGGGGAGGGTCCCTGGATTCACTGGCCAACCAGTCTAGTCAATTGGTGAGCTCCAGGTGCAATGAGAAACACTCACAAACAAATGAAGTGGAGGAGCCGGAGAGACAGCTCAGTGGTTAAGAGCACTCTTTCAGCATCCACAACCATCTCTAACTCCAACTCCAGGGTATCCAATTATGCCCTCTTCCCATCCCCATGGGCAGCAGGCACACACACGGTGCACACACCTGCAGGAAAACACTAATATGCATGGAATAAAAAGAGGAAGCAAGCCAGGAAGGCTTCTGACATCCACATACACACACACAAGCAGAGAAAGAGAGAGCGAGAGAGAGAGAGAGAGAGAGAGAGAGAGAGAGAGAGAGAGAGAGAGAGAGAGAGAGAGAGAGAGAGAGAGATCTGTTGCTCCCTCGGATTCCTGGCTCTCTGAATAAGGCACAACTTAAAGGTTCAATCTCTGTGTCTGCTCCTTGGCCTTTGGAGTGACAGCCCATGCTCCATATTCAGTTAAATTCCAGAGGGAGAAAATGAGAGTTAAAAGGCCTGGGCTAGACCCAGTTTTCCTGGAACCACCAGTGTGGCCCAGAACACATCGCTTCCCTTTTCTGAGCAGACAACATAACAACACAAAGACCTTTAGCCTCCTGACCCATTCCACCTGCCTCCCTAGGTTGTGATAAAGACCAAACCAGTCCACATGTGGGAAGGCTTTAAGGAATCTGACAGTGTGTTTCTGTTGTGACTCCCTGAAGTTCAAAGACCTAACTGATCTCAGAGTTTGGCTCACAGTACGGGCTTATGCAAGCACATGAACGGAAGGAGCAAATTTGTCCAGATTTCTCTAGCAGGCAGTGTCCAGTCTATTGCTGTGATGAAACACCATGACCAAAACAACTTGGGGAAGAAAGGCGTTGTTTGGCTTACACTTCCACATAGTACTCCATCGCTGAAGGACATCACAATAGGTACTCAAACAGGCCAGGAACCTGGAGGCAGGAGCTGATGCAGAGGACATGGAAGGGTGCTGCTCCCTGGCTTGCTCTCCATGGTTTGCCCAACCTGCTTTCTGATAGAACCCAGGACCACAGGCCCAAGGACGGCACCACCCACAATGTGCTGTACCCTCCCTGTCAATCACTAATTAAGAAAATGCCCTACAGGCTTGCCTACACCCCATCTTATGAAAGCATTTTTTGTTTTGTTTTGTTTTTTCAAGACAGGGTTTCTCTGTAGCTTTGGTGCCTGTCCCGGAACTAGCTCTTGTAGACCAGGCTGGCCTCGAACTCCCAGAGATCCACCTGCCTCTGCCTCCAGAGTGCTGGGATTAAAGGCGTGCGCCACCATCGCCCGGCAAAAGCATTTTCTTAATTGAGGTTCCCTCCTCTCAGATGACTTTAGTGTGTGTCCAGCTGACATAAAACCAGCCAGCACAGGGCTTCTGCAAGGACTTGGATGAAAGGAGCAGACTGGACCAGACTTCCTTCCAGGCAGGGTCCAGGGAGGTGTATGAGGGCAAGGGACAGCCAACTGAGTCCCGAAAGGAAGACAGTCTGCTCTTTCTGGACCTGAAGTCAAAGACATTTATTCCCCCAAACAAAATATAATCTTAATTTACATGTGTCACTGAATATCTGCTCAGGACACTTCCCTGGTCCTGAGGAAGTCTTTTAAGGGGAAACATTGGCTCAAATATGACTGGAAAGCCCTGTTAATGTCATTTAATATACAGAAGGAAGAGGCACTGGGCATGAACTAGAGATGGCCCTTTACACAAAACAAAACTGGGCTCTAACTTCACGGGAACTAGAAACCTGAGAACTCAGAGAATTCCCTGCTGAGATGGGGGGCTGAAGAGAGGAGGTGGATGGAGGAAGACCAGGGAAGAGCAGAACTGGGCAGAATGGAAAGTCCTAGGTGGGCACTGGGTGGGAGCGGGAATAGTGACAGATGTAACGGCAGGGAGGGATGCAGGAACACAAGGGAGAGACCGTCATTCAGTCCACCTTGCCCCAGCAGCCAGCACACAAAGCCAGCGTTAGGGGTGCACATCTGTTCTCCAAAACTTTCCATCACTGCTCCAGAGTCCCATCTGCCCTGGTGACATTTTCCCAAGGGAAGGGACAATAGCTCCCGTGTCAGGGTGAGGTCAGGATAGAGCTGGACAAGCAGGCTTGACCAGTCCAGTCTGTGGTCCTCCCTTCAGACACCTCCTCTTCCATTGGTCTGGGATTTGGTTTCTGCTCCACCTGCCCAGCACCTACCCAGGTCGGGCCTCTCCCTCAACCCTGGCAGCACCCGCCTCTGCCCAGCACCTACCCAGGTCGGGCCTTTCCCTCAATCCTGGCAGCACCCGCCTCTGCCCAGCTCTAACCTCACGATGACTTGAATGCACCTTTGCTTACTGTAGCATCCCTGATCCCCTAATCCTTAGGACCCATTGAGTAACCCTTTTTTTGTTTGTTTGTTTGCTTGCTTGTTTTTCGAGGCAGGGCTTCTCTGTGTAGTCATGGCTGTCCTAGAACTCACTCTGTAAACCAGGCTGGTCTTGGACTCAGAGACATCCACCTGCCACTGCCTCCTGAGTGCTGAGAGTAATGGCGTGCCATGCGCCACCACACCCGCCTTAAATAACCCTTTTAGTAAGGCGAAAAGCTTACATGAACACGTGGGGCGTTCCAGGCAATTTAACAATGCCATCAATCATTATCACTCTAGATATTTTCCTTATCTGCTGGGTAAGATGGTGATGATGACCCCAAAAGAGAACAGAAATCATTCTTCTCACCTCTGCCGGCCAAGAAAGTCATTTTATTTTCCTCTAGGTTACAAAAACACGATCTAAAAACATTCACCACCAAAACTTTCAAAGTCTGTAGTTTATGCTTGCGAGACCCAAGATCCAGCTTCGCGCAAGTAAGTCTCTCAACCTTCCTGAACTCAAAATCCTCTATTTACGAAATATGGGGGAGGGGAACTAGAAAGATGGCCCAGTGGTTAGGAGTACTGGCTGCTCTTCTAGAGGAACGGAGAGAACTCTCTAATAAGCCTTTGATTGAGTAGAACAGCCCCATACCCTTCCAGCCTTGAAGCGAACTTGGGCAGAAGACACGACCCCCACCATCTTTATCACCTGCGTTTTGCAAGTGTGTGTGGGAGGAGGCGGGGACACACGGAAAGGTCACACAGCTAAGTAACGGGCTGGGAGTGGAACCCGATGCATCTCTTCCTCAGCAGTTGTCAGCTGAGTCCGCCCAGAAATTCCTGCCAATGAGTCCCGGACCTCTTAATTTTCAGGAGCACCCGCAAAAGATGGCCCAGGGACGGCCCGATTCCTGTGGGGACAGCCAGAAACTTTGACAGTGCCGGCCAGAGATTCTTCTTTTTTTTTTCCCCTCAAAACCTCTCCAGATTCTTCTGACTTTCTTCGCGTTCTGCTGGGCTTTTCCATCCAGCAGTTGGAAAGCATCCAGCAGATGTGCTCACTCTACCTACCTTCAGCTTTGAGGACTGCTTTCGGCATTCCCAGTCCCACCCTGCACTGCTCCTGTGCCTACGACAGCCCGCGGTTCAGCATCGCCCTCTGCTGGACACACCGCGGAACTGCAAGCTCAGCCCTCTACGACTAGTGCTTCCCTCTAGTTAGGCCCCACCACCTTTTGGAATACAGGAAAGGAAAAGCGGTTTCTCCTAGCGATCTCAGATCTGCTGCCGAGAGAGTGCTTGGCGATCGAATCTATTAATACACGAACACACAAACAAGTGAACTAAATATAATTCTGGCTGGGGTGTAGCTTCGTAGCATGTTAACTATACAAAGGGCCCTTGGTTCAATCACTAGCATAAAAAAAATGCCTTTAAGCCGGGCGATGGTGGCGCACGCCTTTAATCCCAGCACTTGGGAGGCAGAGGCAGGAGGATCTCTGTGAGTTCGAGACCAGCCTGGTCTCCAAGAGCTAGTTCCAGGACAGGCTCCAAAGCCACAGAGAAACCCTGTCTCGAAAAAAAAAAAAATGCCTTTAATTAGAACAATAATAAGCAAGACACTCAACGACGAAAGGCAAGCACATGGCCGTTTATCCAAATATTAGACCACCAGTGGATGAAGGGGGTACAGTTGCCTAGACTCCATTTGTTCATTTCCCCATTCAGTTTTTTTAAAGTTGTATATGAACGTATAGTGAAAACAAGCCGCGTTATTGTGTTAGTAGTGGTTCTGGAGATGAAACCCAAGGCCCGTTACAATCTGCAAGTTCGAGGCCCCTGCTCAAGAGAGCTATATCCTAGCACCAATAGAAGCTGAGGAGAGAACCGATACAAGAAATTCTTCCTGCTGGAATGTCTAGTGATAGTAAAAGGTATTAAACAGGCCGGACGATGGTGGTGCAGGCCGTTAATCCCAGCACTTGGGAGGCAGAGACAGGCGGATCTCTGTGAGTTTGCGGCCACCTTGGTCTACAGAGCTAGTTCCAGGGTAGGCTTCAAAGCTACAGAGAAATCCTGTCTCAAAAAAGAGGTGTTAAACAGATTAACTAGCTAATTGAGCCTCAGAGGCAAGAAGATTGAGAGTTCAAAGCCAGGCTACCTGAGAGGAAAATTAAAAAGCTATTAAAAAATTGAATCAGTTCAAAGCCAGGCTACCTGAGAGGAAAATTAAAAAGCTATTAAAAAATTGAATCAGGTAGTGGTGGCACAGGCCTTTAATCCCAGCACTTGGGAGGCAGAAGCAGATGGATCTCTGTGAGTTCGAGGTCAGCCTGGTCTGCAGAGTGAGTTCCAGGACAGCCAGGCCATCTCTATCATTTTCTGCTGTGTATGTCCCGTCGTTCATGTGAAGCACATGCATTTGATAACTGTGCTGATGCAGGAATTCTTAAACCAGGCTCATGGATGCACATCAGCACATAGGCATTTAATGGTGTGTGCACAAATGTGTGGGTATTTGCTGTTGGAAGATCTGTATCGTTTTTCATACTCTCAAGAGTGATACAGGCAAAATCAAGCTCCATGAGGGGAATCTTCCGAAGAGTGTGCTCCTGGGCACCCTAAGCTGGACTGAAAAGCATAAGAACGAGGCTTTACCCTCTTTGCCGCCTCCTCACCTCAATCCCTCTGCCTCGTGAGAAGAGCATGGTTTTAGGAATATCCTCAGTTACTCATTTAGGCCACGATTGTTTTGTTTTGTGTTTGTGGTACTAAGGAGCTTTGGGGGCATGCTAGGAAGTAGTTTTGAAATAAGGTTTCTCTATGTAGCTCTGGCTGTCCTAGAACTCATTTTGAATACAGACCTCAAATTCAAGGGACCCAAGGTACCAGCCAGCCTCTACCTCCAGAGTGCCGGGATTAAAGGGAATGCCACCATGCCCAGTGCTGGGAAGTGCTTTGCCACTGACTCTCATGTACCAGGCTTTTTGAAAAAATCTTTTAGATTTGTGTATTTAGTATGTTTGAGTGTTTTGCCTGCATGTATGTGTACTCAAAGAGGTAAGGAGAGAGTGTTGGATCCATCCCCTGGAACTGGAGTTGATTACGAAGCACCACGTGGGTGCTGGGAATGAAACTCAAGTCCTCTGTAAGAGCAACAAGTGCTCTTAACCATTAAGCCATCTCTGCAATCAGTCTCGTGTACCAGGTTTTAGAGGGCTCTGCTTGCCCAGATACAAAGATCAAAACACACAACACACTAAGGTAGAAATCTTGACATTGCCTCTGATAGCTTAAGCCAGGAGTCTTAAGCCAAGGAGTTTTGACAGCAGGATGTGGCACAAGTGTCACTAGTAGAGAAAACCACAGGGATCTCTGAGAAATTAAAAACTAAATTGTATATTGAACCTAGTGAACTCCATAAACCAATTGTATATGTTTCCATCTCTGTGTGTGCGTGTGTGTGTGCACATGTGTATCCACATGAATTTCTTTTTATTAAAGTCTATGAGGAACATAGCAATAGGATAGGTGTTAAATCTCTCTCTCTCTCTCTCTCTCTCTCTCTCTCTCTCTCTCTCTCTTACAGAGACCTGCCTGCCTCTGTCTCCTGAGTGTTGAGATTAAAGGTGTGTACCACCACCACCCGGCTGGTGTTAAATCTCTTAAATTTTCAAGCTGGGCAGTGGTGGCACATGCCTTTAATCCCAGTACTCAAGAAACAGAGGCAGGTAGATCTCCGTGAGTTCAAGGCCAGCCTAGTGTACAGAATGCATTCTAGGACAGCCAAGGCTACACAGAGAAACTCTGTTTCAAAAAACAAAAAAAAAGACAAAGAAGAAAAAAAGAAAAAGAAAAAAAGAAATCTCTGAGTCTTCTAATCAAAACAGAGTGGAACTATAACAAACCAGACCCTGAGGATTGTTCAACAAAACTCCATGGCCAACTGAATACTAGAAGAGCAAGCCTCTGAGAGCCTCAGATGGTGGGGGGTTATCATATAAGCTGAAAAAGGGGACTAAGAAGCATGTTACTGTCTATGTCCATTTTCTGTTGCCATAACAAAATGCTTGAATTGAGTACTGTCTTAGTCGATTGGTGATGGAAGTTACAAAATAACCCCACACTAGTTCAGAATTAAGTATAATAAAGGGTTATTTATTTAGGGGAGACTCACAGATCGCTGTCCTAGATCACAGTCCTCTGTACAAATGAAGAACAGGAACGGAGTCTATCAGCAGGAAGTGAGAGCTGGAAGCAAGAAAGCAAGCACAGGCTTTACAGCTGCATTATAATTTAAGAGACCACGCCCAAGTGGGCTGGCATCTTAAAGATTATTGGCTGAAGGAGCTCCCATAGCACCTCCCCCTTTTGTTTAAGAGAGTTCTAAACCCAATACAAACCTATATACGCTAAAAACAGATATCAAGTATAAGATTAGAATTACAACCAACATAAACAATATTAAGCAAGGAACATATCCTAATGTTTAATAAACATTCTGTCCTAAGGAGTCTAAGTCTTGTACTAGAAATGGCTTGGCTAGATCATAAGAGGACGGTAACTATGATGTGGTTATTTTGGGGTCTGAGCAGCTGGGAACAAACAAGCGGCCTTACTACAACAGTCAACGTTTTCCCCCCAAGATAGCCCTCACTTCATAGACCAGGCTGGCCTTGAACTCAGAGATCCACCTGCCTCTGCCTCCTGAGCAAAAGGCATGTGCCACCATGCCTGGCCTTAGCCAGTGTTCTATGGCTGTGAAGAGACACCATGACCACAGCAACTCTTATAAAAGAAACCATTTAACTGGGGCTGGCTTACAATTTCAGAGGTTTAGTGCTTTGTCATCATAGTGGGAACATGGAGGCATGCAGACATAATGCCAGAGAGGCTGCTGAGAGTTCTATATCAGCAGGCATAAGAGAGAGACACTGGACCTGGCTTGAGTACTTGAAACCCCAAAGAAAGAGGATCCCACAAGTGATCCTCTAACCTCCACAAGAACCCATGGATGTCATGCGCGCGCGCGCGCGCACACACACACACACACACACACACACACACACGCACGCATGCATGCACACGTGTACGCACTCAAGAAATCAATGTTAGGGAAAAAATAAGAAGAAAGAGAAGATCCAGATAAGGGGGAGGGAAGCAGAGCTAGCAAATCCAAGAGCAGATGCTGCTGCCATGGAAACAGTGGGAGAGGTGGGAGAACTGGGAGAGTAGAGAAGCTGTCCTCCAGCTAAGGAAACTCTGCCTTAGTCAATAATGGGGGAAGGGAGACCTGAGGTTAAACCCAGTGCGGCCTAACTGGATGCTATCAAAAATTTAAAATCAAGGAAGAGCCAAAGCCGGACAAGGCAGGCCTCCTAATAGAAAATCCAACCTATCCAAGAGCCAAATCCGAGTCTTCCTGAACTTCTGAATCTAGCAGGAAACCCTTGCCGGAAAACCACAGTACACAGGAACGCGACCCACACACATCCGGACTGGGGAGAGGCAGGTCATGTGATATGCATTCTTTCCCTTGGGCATTAGTGGGAAAGAAATGGAGGAGATTCGTAGATTAAAAATTCACAGCCGGGCAGTGGTTGTGCACGCCTTTAATTTCAGCCCTCAGGATGCAGAGGCAGGTGGAGCTCTGTGAGTTTGGGGCTAGCCTGGTCTACAGAGTGAGTTCCAGGACAACCAAGGCTACACAGAGAAACCCTGTCACCCTGTCTCGAAAAATCTAAAAAGAAAGCAAAAATAACCGAACAAAAAACGAGGAAGGTAGTGATGGTTAGGGATAGGTTTAAGAAAGGACTAATGACTACAGAGCTGACGAGATGAACAGGTCTCCAGTCCCGCCCTCCCCAGCAGGGCAGGAAGGCAGCTGATTGGTCCTGAAGGCAAAGCAGGTGCTTCCGGTGAAGAGAGGCTTAGGTCATGGCACACCCACACCACTTAGAAGCCTCAAAACTAGCTGTGAGGTTTAGTGAGACAAAGATGCCTCCGTGACTGGAGTCCATTTTTGTCCCTGTGTATGGCACAAGGTACCACCACCCATAGAGAGGGTCTATTGTTTGTAACTGAGCTACCCCGAGGTCCCGAGACCAGAACAGGGAAATAACCCAGCCATAAGATAGAGAGCCCAAATTTAACCATACATACATACATACATACATACATACATACATACATACATACATACCTCCGGGAATGGAAGGGTGGGTCACAGACAAGCCCGAAAGTGCAGGCTAGTGGGGATCAGGAGCTGAGCGCATAGTGGAAATGAACTTCGCCCTGGGCTGCTGATCTCACCAGCTGAGAGCAACCCTGGAGTCAGGTCACTCTCTAACTTAGAGTCTAGAGTCACCTGCCTGCTGTCACTGCTACAGAACTGTTATAGATGAAACGTCGGCGAGCTCCTTGTTATCCACAGCTGCATCCCGCAGCAGCATGAGCTGCGCTTAGAGGCCCTCCGCCGTCTGTGATTGCGTTATTTCGTCCTCAAAGCAGCTGGGTGCCTCGACAGCTACTTTTGCCATCGCAGGCACAGAAGCTAGGCTAGCTAGAGAGCCCTGGGAGAGTGAGAGAGGCAGCCCAGCCACACACTGCAAAGACAAATTGGCCAGCAGAGGCCCCTAGTGAGCAGGGAAGAGAGTAGCAAAGACCTCAGTAAGCCTTAGCCTTGGCAAGGACAAGCCCGAAGATAACTTGGCGCTCCCCTCCCAGGACCAGTGGTCCTCAGTTTCTGAAAACATGAAAGAAGCCTCTCTGTTCCTCCTTTCTTCCTCTTTCTTCTTTCTCTTCCTCTTTGTCTTCTTTCTCTTTTTTTCTCCTCTTCCTTCTCCTCTTTTTTTTTTCTTTGTGTGTTCCCATTTTTTTTTCTTCTTTTGGTTATACCTTTAGCAATGTCTTCATAGCTCCATGAACCACATCTACAAAATCCCCACGGACTTGCCCAGAGGTTTGTTTCCATGGTGATTCTGAATCCCATTCAATTGACAGCCAAGTTTAACCTACATAGGGGCACAGAGGGATGAGCGGGTGCAGAGCGGAGGGCAATGAGAAGGACAAAGTAAAATGACCAATTACAAGGAAGGTGTCATAATCAAACCCAATACTTTGATTGTGAACTTAAGAATAATCAGTGAATTAAATTAGAATGGAGAGTATCTGCCGGACTATGTAAGCCGCTGTAAGCATAGCCCACCTAACAGATAAATGCATATGATGTCACTTTAATGCTCTTCTAGGAGCACAAGGGGGGCTCGGGGGGCCTGTAGATCTGGGTGCTGGTTGCATGTGTTGTGTTTATGAAAAGTTATAGACTGCCCTTCACACATGTACACCTTCCTATGAATATTATACTTCAACGTTTTGTTTTGTTTAGAAAGGTTTTTTGTTTGCTTGGTTTTGATTTTTTTTGGGGGGGGGGAATGGGACAGTGTTTCTCTGTGTAACAGCCCAGTCCTGTCTGTTCTGGAACTTGCTTTGTAGACCAGACTTGCCACTAACTCACAGAGATCCTCCTGCCTCTGCCTCTGGGATTAAAGGTATATACCACCATTGCCTGTCTTGTTTAGAAAGTTTTAATTTGGCCTGGCGTGGGGGCACATACCTTTTTTTTTTTTTTTTTTTTTTTTTTTTTTTTTTTTTTGGTTTTTCGAGACAGGGTTTCTCTGTGGTTTTGGAGCCTGTCCTGGAACTAGCTCTTGTAGACCAGGCTGGTCTCGAACTCACAGAGATCCGCCTGCCTCTGCCTCCCGAGTGCTGGGATTAAAGGCGTGCGCCACCACCGCCCGGCGGCACATACCTTTTAATCCCAGCCCCCAGGAGACAGAGGCAGGTGGATCTCTGAGTTAGAGGTTAGCCTGGTCTACAGCCTTTAATCCCAGCACTCAGGAGGCAGAGGCAGGCGGATCTCTCTGAGTTTGAGGCCATCCTGGTCTACAAAGTGAGTTCCAGAAGAGACTCCAAAGCTACACAGAGAAAAACCCTGTCTTGAAAAAAACAAAACAAAAAAAACAAAAAACCAACAAAAACCTGAAAATTTTCCTTTCAGTTTAAAACTTAAAATCAACATCCATTCTGCTCAGATTGTCCTTTAGAGTGCTACCCCTTGTTGTTAAGGTAAATGGAGCACACGGATGCATCAAACTAGATTTCAGTCCTTTCCATATATTAATTAAGCATGAAATGTAATTAGACCTGACTCAGTGGCTTGCCTGCTCTCAACTGGGTGAGTGCCACCAACACGGTGACTATCCTCTGTGTGCTGGCCTGGAAAGCACTTAGTTCAATCATCCCTGCAGGTTCCATGGCATGGAACTCAAGAGTAGCCACAGCTGCTATTGGCTCCAATATTCCTACAGAATATAAGTCAATCTAGGGCCTGACATGGTGGCGCACACCTTTATTCCTAGCACTTGGGAGGCAGAAGCAGGCGGATCACTATGAGTTCAAGGCCAGCATGGGCTACAGAGCAAGTTCCAGGATAGCCAGGGCCACACAGAGAAACCCTGTCTTCAAAACAAACTAAGAGAGAGAGAGAGAGAGAGAGAGAGAGAGAGAAGAAAGAAGGAAGGAAGGAAGGAAGGAAGGAAGGAAGGAAGGAAGGAAGGAAGGAAGGAAGGAGGAATGTAGTGCTTCGGAAAAGCCTAGCATCTGAAAGGTCTTCTCTTGGTCAAATGCCTTCTAAGAACTCCCTAGCTATGAAGTATTGCTATTTTTTTTCACACCACATTTGTTTCTTCATATGTAAGTAGACCTGTAATTACATATGAATTAATTACATGGATGTCCCACAACCCTGGTGCAGAGGCCTGAGGGCGCCTTGTGGTTCTCTCCTGCCATGTGGGATTCTGAGAGCCTTTACCCTCTGAGCCGCGTCTCCAGGCCTTGCTGCATTCTGTAACCAGAAAGTGTTTTTGTCACAATGCTTCCAGTACAATGTTCTGGAAAGCCATCCTACTGAAGGAGTGGGCAGTGTTGGCACGGAGAGTGAAGAAGCTGTGGAGATGTAGCCCTGTTGGTGCCTCAGGACCTGTGACTTTCCAAAAGAGTTTTAAAGAGGCAGCTTGCTGCTGATACTTGCTTTTCTGAGGAGAGATTCCTCCACAGGAGAAAGCCCTGGGTGTTCCAAAGAGCACATTCACTCACAGGGATTGGGAGGGAACATGCATTTGATGGTTACACACAGGGTACGACTCTGTGAGAGCTGATTTTGTCACTGTGGGAAATTACACATACCATAAAACTGACTATTTTAATATACAATTTAGCCCATCACAGCCATTACCACCACCCATTCCAGGGCCTTTTCATCGTCCCTGAGGAATCTGCTTCTCTTTCCTCATGACGACCCTGCACATCACACTGTGCCTCCACATGTGCCACCACGGCTAAGACAGACTCACTAGGTCGTGGCTGGTAGGTGACTGAGCTACACAGACCACGCGATCATGGCCTGACTTTCTCCAGCACTCTAGCGAATGGATATATATTCCCATAACGGCATTTCCTTCCACAGCTATGCCCAGGTCTCAAGGAGTAACTGTGACCACAGGTAGGGGTCAGGAAAGAAGTGTCACCACAGACCTGACATAAAAGCAACACCAAAGTCCTCAACTTCCGTCAGCCAAGATCACAACTAGCAGGCAGCTTCCTGGCCACCCAGACAGACTTCTTCCACGGATGGCATAGGCCACATGCTTACCCTTGATCCTTTGTGACCATAGCTCCAGGGAAGGGACCAGCAAGTCCTCTCCAGCCCAGAGTAGAACTTCCCGTTTCATTTATTCCAGTGCATTCTTTTCCTGTACAGATTTGTGTTCACATTTGTGTGTGTGTGTGTGTGTGTTGTGAGTTTATGTGTACCGCAAAGGTTTAGGTGCCCAAGGCGGCTGGACTGGAGTAATAGGCAGCTATGAGTCACCTTCTGTGGTGTTGGCAGCCTGACCAGGGTCCTTTGAAAGAGCAACCGGTTCTCTGACCCCCTAACCTGTCTCTCCAGTCCCCTCCCACCAGGAATCTGACTCAAACCCAAAGGAAAGCTGGGAGATCACCTTTCCTTTTCTTTTCTGTTCTTTTTGTTTGTTGGTGCTAGAAGCTGGACCCAGAGCCTCTTGCGTGCCTCCCATGAGGTCTTCTGTAAGGGACAGTATGTGGAGGCCTTCCTTCCTCCATGGCCCTTTGTCCCCTGCATGAGATGAGTTTGCAAGGACAAAGGAGACACCTGTAAGCTGTGGATCAGTCTCTTCTCTCCTTTCTATGTAGAAAGGTTTGTAGGCTCATCTGCCTCATATGACGGTTAAGTATTAAATATTAGGAGGGGGCTGGAAAGATGGCTCAGTGGTTAAGAGCACCATCTTAACCACCACCAGAGGACCAAGGTTCAATTCCCAGCACCCACATGGCAGCTCACAGCTGTCTGTAACTCCAGTTCCAAGGGAACCAAATCCTCACCCAGACATACATGCAGGCAAAACACCAATGTGTATAATTTTTTTTAAAAAAAGAAATATTAGGAAACAAAGTATTGTTATTAGCTGCTGGTGGTGGCATATGCCTTAATCCCAGTACTTGGGAGGCAGAGGTAGGCAGATCTCTGTGAGTTAGAGGCCAGCCTGGTCTACAAAGTGAGTTCCAGGACAGCCAGGGCTGTTACACAGAGAAACCCTGTCTTCAAAAACAAAACAAAATAAATATTAGGAAGTCACTTGCCCACGGAGAGGAAGAACCTCAGATCTTTAGCGTGCCCCTTGTAATCAACAATGGTGATATCTTAGTCTCTACCTGTGGACAACTTGCTCTCCTAAATTGTTTTAGAACCAAATGACATGGAGGGATACAGGAACTACATTCCTCAGAGATCCCAACATACATTGGTTAAGTATCAGCAATTTGAGATCGCTGTTAAGAAAGCAGTCATTAAGTTTGGCAAGGTAACACATGTCTGAAATGTCAACAGTAGGATATGAAGACAGGAGGATTGCTCCAAGTCAAGGCCAGTCTGGGCTACACAGGGAGATAGCTATCTGTCCTAAACCATCTGAGAATGGTCTACAATTACCCACAGTTTCAGGTTTGAACGAGTAAGCTTTAAGTGTATAGCAAGCTAAAGTAAAAGAATAAGCAACTAGTGATAGAGATGGTGATAGACAGACAGATGATAGATTAGATAGATATAGAGATAGACAAACAGATAATTATCAGCATCCAGATACTGGGGAAGCCCCGCTGAGGCAGTCACCGGAGTTCCCGGTAGAGAGTCCAGGCAGGAACACAGTGTCCCCTCTTGTGAGGCTTCCAGTAACAGAGCAAACAGCAACAGATAGAGATAAAGCTATCAAATGCTAATATCCGGCAGTTGAGACTGTCAGCGGGAATATGCACTTGAGCCTTCCCTCTGTGGCTGAACGTTTTTTGGTTTTGCTTCCCCACTGCCTGCACTCTTAAATGGCCCAATAAATAATAACCTTGCAGGAAGTAGGTATCTTCCTGCTCCTTTCAAGAACAGGAAAGGTTTTTGTTTGTTTGTTTGGTTTGGTTTGGTTGTTATTTGGTTGGTTGGTTGGTTGGTTGGTTGGTTGGTTGGTTGGTTGGTTGGGGGTTTTTTGTTTGTTTGTTTTCAAGACTGTCCTGGAACTCACTTTGTAGATCAGGCTGTCCTCAAATTCAGATATCCACCTGCCTCCGCCTTGCATGTGCTGGGGTTAAAGGTGTGCACCACTACCTCCAGGCCCAGAACAAGATGCTTTTACCCCAGATGTTTTGCTATTCTGTCCCCTACATGACACCCAGTCAGGTGGGCAGCTCAAACCTAGAGAAGTAGCCTTGTAGGATACTTTGAGAGAAACAGGCATGGGTCTGAAATCCAGGTCATTGGAGGTGGAAATTTTGGCCCACCAGCTGACTCTCCAAATAACCATATAGAGACTTATTAATTATAAATGCTCAGCTGATAGCTTAGTCTTATTACTAATTGACTCTTACATCTTAAATTAACCCATATTTTTATCTATATTTTACCACTTGGCTCAGTACCTTATCTCAGTACTGTGTGTTCATATCGTGTTTCCTCTGCATCTCCTAATGACTCCTGAGACTCCTGTGACCCTGCCCTTCCTCCTCCCAGCATCCTCTCTCCCCCAAAATCTTTCTTAGCTATAGGCCATCAGCTCTTTATTAGCCAGTGAGAGTAATACATATTCATAGTGTACAGAAAGGTTGTTCTACAGCATTTCCCCCTTTTAGTTTAATTTTAAAAAGGTTTTAACTTTAACATAGTAAAATTATATATATATGTATATATATATGTTTATATATATGTATATATACATATATATAAAACAAAAACCGTTAAGTCAGAATTACAGTTACATTATCTAGTTTATTTGTATTTGGCAAAATTAAAGAAAATACCCTATTATTTATCTTTGAAACTCTAAAGTTTTATACCTAATTTACCTTTTATCATAACTAAGAAAAACTTTAAGTCTAATTATTAAGTCTGTAACTCCATCAAAGACCCCAGAAGGGTGTAATATTACCTAATGACAGGGACATCTAGCTGTTTGTATAGTCACTCAAAGTTCTTCTGTAACATTGAGGCATCCATTTTCAGCCTACAGGCCTAGTATATTTGACAGGCATTTTTAAGAAGCAGGGAATTTTGATGGACAGTCCTAACTTGTCTTGGCAAAGTTTGGCAGTTACTTTCTTTTGCATCCTGCTGGTCCAGTTTGGACAGTATACTGTCAGCAATTGGGGCAAGGGCAGTTTCTTAGCCAAAATGGCTAGCTTTTGACAAAAAGAAAACAAAATCCATACTGAGGTTCTTTGTTGCCCATCATCTTTTTAAAAGTAGATTGATGCTGTCAGGAGCAGGTGTGCCTCACTATCAAGAAAAGCCTTATACTACTAAAGCATTTTAAATGCCACATTTTGTAGGTCTTTGAAGGGTTTAAAGACCACCTATCTCCCTAACTATATCTGTTTAACCTTGAAAATGTTGGGTCAAAATTATCTCAGGGCCTGTACCTCAAGGCCTATAGAATGGGAAAAAGCCTGGCTCAAGTTCAGGGCCTAAACTTCGGGGCCTGTAGAACAGAGAAAAGCTTGGCTCAAGTTTGAGTGAGGATGAGACAGCAAAAACTAGGTAGACGCCCTTCCAGCAAGAGGGAGGGTTTGGCTGTCTCTCATTGGATATAGGTACCCATACATCATACCATGTCACTTAAGTTATATAAGCTGATGCTCACAATAATAAACCGAGTTCCTGCTTTGACTCTACTCCCTATTGTTTCTGATTGTCCTGCTTTATGGGGCTGCAAAATGGCCATTCTGCATTGTGGGGCTGCGGGATGGGCATAGAGTGCACTCACCTTTCCCTGGGTATGAATATGGAGGCTCAATAAGTCTGACAACTGGAGGCTCAAGAGGCAGCAAAAAAACACACCTAAAATGATTATAAGTTTGATTATCATAGATGACTATTAACCTGTATTTTTTAATTATATATCATACTTTAAATGAGCTGCATAAGTACTAAAGTGATAACCCACAAAGTCTGGTCAACAATTTTTTAAGGGGTGCAATGGAAAAACAGACAATACAGAACAAGGTAGATGCTGCTGCTGATCCAACTGCCATGGTCCTGCCGTTCTGCCCAAGGGCGATGAGGAATAAGGCCTGCTCCTGCTCTGACAACCCAAGAGAGAGTTCTTGACCCCTCTCCATTTTCTCTGGTCACATATCCAGAGAAAACCATGCCCAAAGTGCTAGTCACCCCAAATGTCATTGACTTGTTCAAAATGCTTTCCTTTATAGAAAGAATTGTTTTAGAGAAAATATTTTGATGTCACCTTTTAACTAAAGCAAGAAGCCTTGAAGGCAGGAGCAAGAGAGGATTAAGCTGCCAACGAATGAGATGACAGATGACATGGATTTGTGTGTCTCTCTGTGTGTTTTAAAGATTTATTTTTTAGCCGGGCGGTGGTGGCGCACGCCTTTAATCCCAGCACTCGGGAGGCAGAGGCAGGCGGATCTCTGTGAGTTTGAGGCCAGCCTGGTCTACAAGAGCTAGTTCCGGGACAGGCACCAAAGCTACAGAGAAACCCTATCTCGAAAAACCAAAAAAAAAAAAAAAAAAAAAGATTTACTTTTATGTATACAGTATACATATTATTTATTATGTATATATAATAAAATTAATAATATATATTATTTATTATGTATAAGTATTCTGCCTGCATGCATGCCTCCATACCAGAAGAGGTTGTGAGCCACCATGTGTGGTTGTTGGGAATTGAACTCAGGACCTTAGGAAGAGCAGGCAGTACTCTTAACCACTGAGCCATCTCTCCAGTCCTCTGTACAAAGCCTTTTACTAAATTAGGGCTTTTGTTAGGACCAATCACATAGAGCTGCATGTACTCCTTTAACCCCAGCACTCATGAAGCAGAGGCAGGAGGATCTCTGAGTTTGAGGCCAGCCTGGTCTACAGAGCAGGGCTACACAGTGAAGCCCTGTCTTCAAACAAAAACCCTAACCACATAATGGTGTGTGGGAAAACTCCTCATCAGACACTAAAAAAGAGTTATTCTAGATTATTTGCTTTTATTCAGAAATTACTTAATATTTTTTTAATTTAGAAGCAGCTAAATTACCCAGGCTGCTCTCCTTCTGCTTCAGTTTTGTAGCTGGGATTACAAACTTGTGCCACCAAGCTCAGCTCTGATAATGACTCATAATGAATTATATTGCTCTCTTTGTCTGGTTGCTAAAAACTCCCACTCAAGTCTAGAACCCACCTCTAGTTATTAAGACTTACTGATACCTGCTGGACAGTGGTGGAGAACGCCTTTAATCCCAGCACTCGGGAGGCAGAGGCAGGTGGATCTCTGTGAGTTCGAGGCCAGCCTGGTCTACAGAGTGAGTTCCAGGGCAGCCAGGGCTACACAGAGAAACCCTATCTCAAAAACAAACAAACACGCAAACAAAAAGACAACAACAACAGCAAAAGACACCCTTTTCTGGCTTCCTCTGATCTCATTTGCACTTTCTGTTTGCACCAATTCCTCCACTAATTTAAGGAAGTTGTGCTTATAGAAACAAGAACTGCTACCAAACATCCCACTTCAGAATACTCTTGATAGGAGTGGAGCACAGAAGATAAGTTATCTTCCTCCTGCAGTAAGGTGACAAGCATGTGATCCTCCATTCTTTACTACTCCCTAAGAAGGACTTGTTGCATTTTTAGCACAATAATTTATGAGTTTATTTTCCAGATCAAAGTGGTGCTGGAGTATCCTCACAGGCTCTGTGTTTATGCAGGGATCAGAAAACCCATTGCCTCTCAGCCATACAGTTCAGATGGGACACACCCTTCAACCCTCTTAGGTATCTATGGCCCTTATTTCGAGAACTTTTCTTACAAATTGTCTACACTGGAACATGACTTCAGTTTGCTGCCAACTGCTATTACTAGTTTTGCTCTCAAGTTCATTCATTAAGTAAGTCACTTACTGGCTTCCTGACTAGGCCCTGTTCCGGGCACTGGGGACCGGCTGTGAGCAAATCTCTGCCTCCCTAGTTTGTCTGCCACCTTGAAGGGGAAACAAGATAAAACAGGATGTTGATAGATGATGCACTCCAAGGGAAAGTTAGGGAGAAAAGAATAGGGGATTCCAAGAGGAGACCAGAGGGAAAAAGAGAAAAGAGGCAGCCAGAGATTGTAAGTTTGTTTTCTTCTAACTAGAGAATATAACTTTAGAAATAGATAATGGAGAAGATGAAAAATTAAGATGAGTTTATGTCTTTGATTGGTTAGTGCGTGTGGTGTTGGAGGTGCATTCAGGTGTAGAGGCCAGAGGTCAACAGCAGGAGTGTTCTCTCTCCCTCCACCTAATTCTGTCACTGTTCTAACTAGACTAGCCAGGAGCCCCAGTCCTCCTGCTGCTGCCCACATCAGAGCTGGGACACCGGAGCCATACTTGGCTTTTATGTGGGTCCTCATGCTTGCCAGCAAGCACTTCACCAGCTAAGCTGCCTCTTCCAACACATACATGCCCCCCCCCTCTCTTTTTCTTTCTTTCGTTTTTTGGTTTTTTTGTTTGTTTGTTTTTGTTTTTCAAGACAGGGTTTCTCTTTGCAGCCCTGGCTGTCCAGGAACTCACTTAGTAGACCAAGTTGGCCTTGAACTCACTGAGATCTGCCTGACTCTGACTCTGCCTCCCGAGTGCTAGGGTGAAAGGCATGTACCACCAATGACTGGCTCTTTCTTTTTCGTAGAGAGCGTGAAGTCCTCGTGCTGACAGATAGCACTAAAGAAACCAGGAACGTTAAATGCAGACTTTTCTCTTCGATGGAAAGGATTTACACCTGTTTGCTCCCGAAAAGCTGGGACTGGATAAGAACCTGATAATCTTTGTTCTCTATAGGAGCAGGCCTCACCTGAATCCCCAGCCTGCTATGTTTATTCCGGGCTCTTCAGCATCATTTCAGTCAACAGAGCCCACTCTTATGAAAGATGTCCCATGGACTTTACAAGAGTTTAATATTTTTATCCCAGACCCTTCCTCCCTAGACCCTTATCCTGAGCATGGTTTCTCAAGAATAGGTTCCATTCTTGCCAGGTGGTGATGGCACACACCTTTAACCTCAGCACTCGGGACGCAGAGGCAGGCGGATCTCTGTGAGTTCAAGGCCAGCCTGGTCTACAGAGCGAGTCCCAGGACAGGCTCCAAAGCTACAGTGAAACTCTGTCTCAAAACAAA
Source organism: Chionomys nivalis (assembly GCF_950005125.1). Classification (NCBI taxonomy): domain Eukaryota; kingdom Metazoa; phylum Chordata; class Mammalia; order Rodentia; family Cricetidae; genus Chionomys; species Chionomys nivalis. The sequence continues at coordinate 38,346,041 of NC_080097.1, read as the reverse complement.
GCCATGAGCCACCACCACCACCTTTAACCCCAGGACAAAGGAGTTTGGATGCACTCAGGGCTTAAACCCTGTTGTGATAATTGTAATGAGGAGAGATTTCACAGTTGTCTTGTAACTATCTCAAAAATAAACTGCTTGGACTCCGACTGCATAGAAGTTCAAACCAACACTGGCTAGTGAAGTCATGTTGAACTGGATTTCCTTCTTACCTCCAGTTCCGGCTGTGGCACCTGTAGGGGCCCTCATTTATGTTTTTATTTTTTTATTTATTTTTTGCTGTCTGGCCTCGAACTCACAGAGATCCGCCTGCCTCTACCTGGGATTAAAGGCATGCACCACCACCGCCCGGCTGTTTCTTTTTTTTTTTTTTTAAATATTGTGAAAAAATACTTTTACTTATGTATAAAACTGGAGAAAACATAAGAAGCTAGAGAAGTTTGAGGTTCTATATCAACGTGTGTTTTTGAATAATTTGAAAATGTTAAATGCATGGGATGTCTACCTAAGAATTCACATAACCCCGAAATATTTGTGTTTTAAGAGTGCAAACTCACTGACTATCGGTTATATGTCCATGTGTTCTGATTTCCTTTACTCCCCTTTTTATTCCCAATTACTCTTGGCTTTTAGTGTCCAGGAAGCGCTAGACCGCCTCACTTCTTGACGGGATCCTATTTCTTAGTGGCTGTTTTGATTTCATCCCTTCAGTATTAACCTGATCTTCCCCAAGGTTTTATTCCTGGATGCATTATTACCATATTTACGACAGTTTCTTAATGTGTAAGCCTGCTCCTTTGACATACGAGGATGAAGTTTCCTACGAGGGCAGGCAGGGCTGGCTGTGTCATTCTTAAGTGGGACCAGCGAGAAAATCGCCAACACTACGAATACAACAGACTACAATTTGGAAATGGAAGACACTTGTGATTTCATCATGTCAAACATGTCTACCTGAACAACCGGACTGAAAAGTTATTTAGGTTTGCTGTACTTCGTAAAGGATGTAAAAGTTCTTCAAATCAGCAGGGCAAGTGGATAGCGCCTCATTTGGGTCTGTTCAACCCTGAAGCACCAGGGACAAACGAGACACAGTAGATTGGTCCTGACAAAGGACGTCATTCGAGACCAAAGCCAAAACAGCTGTCCTGTCAGATCCGCCCCTGGCTCTGACAGCCGGATCCCAGCGCAGAGATCGCAGGACCTGTGACAGCTTCCTCCCGACGTAAGCCCGGCGAAGTCAGGGGACAGCCGTGGGCCAGAGGCGGAGATCCGAGACGTCGGCCCACAGCGCTGTCCCCGTAGTCCCCGCAGGCTCGGCGGCTCACCCGGCCACAGGCATCCGATTCTGCTGACATTTTCCTTCCGAGAAAGGGGTGGGAACTTGAGCTGCGCGGCGCGGCAGGAGGCGGGAGCAGCTACCCCGGGGGCCACACCCGAGAGGTGACTCAAGCGACAGAACGTCAGCCGCTTCCGGTCCCAGCAGGCCCCGGGCGTGCGCTCCCAGCCCCCGACCCCGACCCCGGCCCCGCCCGCCGCGCGCACCCAAGGGGACGCCGCATTGTGTCCCCGCCAAGTCCCCGGATGCCCGCCGCCCTCCCCGTTCGGTCCCCGCCGCGGCCACGCCCCCGAGCCGCTTTGCGTGTCACGTCACCGCTTGCGCCACTTCCGGGGGCGCAGCGGGCGATGACGTAGAGGAACGTGCCCTCTATATGAGGTTGGGGAGCGCCCGAGTCGGCCTTTTCCGCCCGCTCCCCCCTCCCCCCGAGCGCCGCTCCGGCAGCACCGCGCTCGCTCCGCGCTGTCAGACTAGCGCCGCCGTCCCCAGCCGCCACCATGATCATCTACCGGGACATCATCAGCCGTGAGTCCTCCGGCCGCCCGGGGTGGGGGGGGTCTGGGTGCGGGTGGGCTCGGGGGTGAGGCCGGGGCCCGAGCGCGGAGCTTGGGGCCGGGAGCCGCCGCGTGCGCCCAGCCGGCGCGGGAAATGGCGGGCCTCCGCACGCTGACGGGCGGCTCCCTGTCCTCCTTCAGATGACGAGCTGTTCTCCGACATCTACAAGATCCGGGAGATCGCGGACGGGCTGTGCCTGGAGGTGGAGGGCAAGGTGAGCGGGGGCGCCGCGGGGAGGCCGGGCGGGCTGGGCTTGCGGCTCGCCCGCCGGAGCTCGTGCAATCCTCCCAGCCGCCTCCAGGCGGAGGAGACGCTCTTTCCGGCCTTGGGTTTTTCTAGAAAAGTGGAGGCGGAGCCGAGCCTGGAAATAGGTCCGCGAACTCAGCGCCCATCCTCCTTCCGGGCGACCGGGGACATATTGTCTCTGTTTAGGATATCTTGGCGCTGTGTGCGCTTAACCCGTGGCGGTCCGAGAGCCGACAACTTATTGCTTTCGTTTGATTAGAAGGACCGTCGTTTTCGGTCGGGGCGACGATTCTTTTTTGTTGGGTTTAGAATTTCAGGGAATTGACAGATGGTTGCCGGCGTGTAGAAGGTAAGTTGGAGGTGGGTTGTTTGCAACTGAATTGTTTTTTTCTTCATGTAGATGGTCAGTAGAACAGAGGGTAACATCGATGACTCGCTCATTGGTGGGAATGCTTCCGCTGAAGGCCCAGAGGGCGAAGGTACCGAAAGCACAGTAGTCACTGGTGTTGACATTGTCATGAACCACCACTTACAAGAAACCAGCTTCACAAAAGAGGCCTACAAAAAGTACATCAAAGATTACATGAAATCGTAAGTGAGACGCTAAACACCCTGTTTTGGTGGTTGGGGGTCCTAGAAGATTTGTGTCGAGTTAATTCCGTAGTCAAAATGGGCTTTGACAAAAGACCTTTTGTTGTTGTTCAATAATGGTTGCTTTTCAGTAATGTGAGCATGGTGGAGCAATCAGTCTGGCTTTAACTTTGAAGAATAGAGGCAGTTCTTTTAAGAGTTAGTGTGCTTGGGCATTTTTTTTTTTTTTTTTGGTTTTTTTTTTGGTTTTTCAAGACAGGGTTTCTCTGTGGTTTTGGAGCCTGTCCTGGAACTAGCTCTTGTAGACCAGGCTGGTCTCGAACTCACAGTGCTTGGGCATTTTTAAAGTTTGAGGCTTGTATTTTACTTATTGGACAAAAAAAACTGCTGAAAATTCAATATTTTAATGACCTGATAAAATTTACTGTTTTAGACTCAAAGGCAAACTTGAAGAACAGAAACCAGAAAGAGTAAAGCCTTTTATGACTGGGGCTGCAGAGCAAATTAAGCACATCCTTGCTAATTTCAATAACTACCAGGTAAATCAATCAAAGGCTTGTACAGTCTTAGCCACAGGGACAGATGGGTTGGTTTGTTTTTGTTACATATTGTCCTGGCTGTCCCAGCACTCACTGTATAAACAGCTAGCTTTGAACCCCCTGAGATCCACCATACCAGATGAGCTGATAATTTAAATTGGTGAACTTGACTTTCTTTTCATTGCGACCAGACTGGTCTTGAACCCAGAGGTCCACCTGTGTCTCCTGAGTGCTGGGATTAAAGGTGTGTGCCAAGGCACTTGGCTAGCATCAGAGGCTTTACTTGCCAAAATGTTGGCCTGGAGCTGTTCTGAGTCTCCCTCTTATGGTTTGCTTTGATTTGTGTTTGTGAGTATATAATGTCTAATCCCAGGTATTTGTGACTTGTTTAAGTTTTTTATTGGTGAGAACATGAATCCAGATGGCATGGTTGCTCTCCTGGACTACCGTGAAGATGGCGTGACTCCATACATGATTTTCTTCAAGGATGGCTTAGAGATGGAGAAATGTGTAAGTATATGTTGAAATTGATGTAAAACTAGAAAAGCAGTTCCGGTCTGAGTTCTGCGTGATGAGATCTGGGCTCCTTTACTCCTGTGCCTTAAACATAAAAGGACCTGGCGGTAGACTGGCTCGGGGAAGTGGTGAGGTGGGGGTCTGTGAGACTCGGGTCAGGTAGAGTTGGACAGCCTGGGTTACATGGTCAGATGCAGAATGAGGGTGGACAGGCCTCTGCCCCACAGTGGGTTTAAGTCCATTTATTGTTGTGCCACAGGATTTCTTTTCTCCTGAGTTAACTTTAGTAAAAATTAAACACAGAAGTGTCTTTTATAAGGAACTGGTGGAGGCTTTTGAGTAAGCCGGGTAGAAAGTGAGCTTAAACTATACCGAAGTGGGCGAGCACTCGGGCAGTCTGGGATGACTGATGGGTATTCAGACAGTGGCTGCTGTTTGCTCTGAATAGGATCTGCCGCAAGATTGGCATGTCTGCTTGCTTGGAGAGGGCAGCCTGCATCCACTGATAGACCTGGAACAGTTTGTGGTTCTTCTGGTTTGCACTAGGATGCCAAAGAAAATGATCTCCGCGCTTCCTGTCTGTCTCTGTGGCAGTCCAGATTGAATTGGAGAGTACATGTATATGGCAGGAGAGTTGTGAATCGAGATAGGGGTAGGGCAGCTCCTAATGCAGTCTCCTTGTTTTGCAGTAACAAATTGGATCTATCACCTGTCACCATAACCGGCTGCTGCTTCCCATCCATACAACACCAGGACTTAGGACAAATGGGACTGATGTCACCTTGAGCTCTTATTTTGACCATGATTTATCTGGAGTGGAGACATTGATTTTTTCTTTTTTCCTTTTTTTTTTTCTTTAAAGAAAAAACATGTCATGTAGGTTGTCTAAAAATAAAGTGCATTTAAATTCACTTCCAAATGCCTCTTAGTTTACTGTGATTGTGCCGACTCCGTCTTCAGTGGTGGTCAAGCTGGAGCCTGGTGGTCGATGCTGGAAAGCTAACATGACTGCTGCAGTGGGAACAACTTACAGGAGTGAGTTGCAGTGAAGGGAAAGATGTGAAATGGAGGAGCTGGCCGTCCATTGTACAGATGTTGGTACAGAGTTGTACAGATGTGGTGGCACAAGCCTTGAGTATATTTTGGTTTTTTGGTTGTGCTATTTTGAGACAGGGTTTTTATGTAGCCCTGGCTGTTGTGAACTCTGTAGATTCTGGTCACGAACTCAGATCTTCCTCCCGAGTGCTGGGACTAACTAAAAAGTGCCACCACACAAGACTGGTCATTTTTAAATGGATACCCGTTGGGCTAGGATGTGAGATGTGTTGATCCAGTTGGTTTGACTTGTCAAATGAACTAAATTGGGTTGATGTGTTTGCAATCTAAGGTTTGTCCAGTGATGAAGATCCAAAAGTGTACTAAATTTAATGGGGTTCTAGCTCCCTTTTGTGATGGGAAGCCTAAATACTCGATATTTTGAAAAAGGGGAAAGTATAGTTGTGGTCTAGGAAGCCACTTAATTGTCTTTAAAAATGTTAACAGGTTTTCAGGCCACTGTTAACTACTGTCAACACTAGTAAGTACACATTGTGGAAAGACCTTGAGAAAACCTGAAACCTACTTGTGCTAACTCTAGAGACGGGAACACATCCCAGCCCAGAGGCTTTGCAGGGGAGGTGGTGGTTTTTGTTTTTTGTCCTGTTTTCGTTTCTCGATCAACCTACCTCTGCCTTCCCAAGAGCTGGGATCAAAGGTTTACTCTTACCACCACCTGGCAAGATTTGTTTTGGTCCTGGAAATTGAATCTCCAGCGTATGTGGTTAGCACACCATCAACGCTGGTTTCAGCTTCAACCCCTGGGGCTTATTTTAGGGTTTGGATGTTGAACTCAAACCTCTTAGTGCTAGGACATGAGGCTTGCACTACCATATCGTACCAGGCCCCCAACTTTCTCAGTCATTTTTTCCTAATTGTCCCTGCAATGTCTGTCCTGTATGTGTGTAGTCCTGGCAGTTGTCTTCAGGCTGCCCCTTATTTTTATTATTCACTTTCTGGTTACCGCTAGAGCCACTGCGAGAAGAATAGCAAGTGCCTGTGCTTGCTGCACAGGTCAGTACCACTTGATCTTTCTGATGTGTCTGGTACAGACCTGTTCGAGGACCTGTGGGCCCTGGCCTATATTGTGGAGACAATGGGATGGAGAAAGGACTTACGATGTCTGTGAAATCCTTTGCAGGGTGCCATTTGAATAGGATGTGAAGGAGTGGCCATGTGGACGTCTGAGAGCAGAACATTCAAGCACCTTCACCTAAGATGTGTGGGTGTTTACCAGAGAAGACTGCTTAGACATGGGTTTGAGCCAATTCAAGTCTTTATTAGCCAGCTGGTGACTATGCTTGGGGGTTCAGGATCCCAGTGTAGCCTCTGAGCCTTTCTCAGGGTAAACTTTTAACCACAAAAACAATGTTCTGGGTTGACATACTTCGTTTAATAACAAGAACAGTTAGCTAGAAACATAACAATAGAAACCAAAAAGGCAAGGTTAGAGACTTCTCAGAACTAAGGATCTTACTGGATTAGGTCTTTGTTTTAGTTTTGGCAGGTGGTGCTGTCTGTGTGCTGTGTGGTACTTTCATCATGGAGTCAGTCGTGCTAAGGTCTGAGGGTCTACTAGGTCGGGTGCCCTGTTTGTTCTTAGTGAATGAGTTAAATCATGGGCTCATCCTGTTTCAAAGAGTCCTTAGGATCGGGTGCCCTGTTTGTTCTTAGTGAATGAGTTAAATCATGGGCTCATCCTGTTTCAAAAAGGTGCAGTTTGTCCTTAGGACCGTGTGTGTGTGTGTGTGTGTGTGTGTGTGTGTGTGTGTGTGTGTGTGTGATTTATTGGGTGATTTACAGGCTGCAGCCCAGCTAATCCAACAGTGGCTGGCTGTGAACAGAAAGTCCAAGAATCTAGTAGTTCCTCAGTCCACAAGGCTGAGTGTCTCAGCTGCTCTTCTGTGTATGCCAGAATCGCAAAGAAGCAGGCTCCAATGCCGATGCAGGAGTGGGCTTGCTAGCGCGGTGAGGGCAAGCAGGCAAAGAGCAAACACTTCCTTCTCCCACGTATAGGCTTCCTGCAGAAGGTGTGGCCCAGGTTAAGTTGTGTCTTCCCTCTTCAGAGGTCCAGACTAGAAGCGGATTCATCCACTTCAAAGGAAGCAAAAATAATCTCACAGGTGTGCTCTCCATGTCTGGATTGTAGTTCATTCCAGGTATAGTCAAGGTGACAACCAAGAGCAGCCCTCACACACAGCAACAGAATCTCTAAATAAGACACTAAGCGCTGGCAGGAACGTGCAGGGCTTTCAGTCCCTGGCCCACTTTCCCTAACTGCTAGATGCTAGTCCAGTTTTCAGTGCCCTGTCTCCTCTGGGTGGTCCTTCTTGAGTTGGCGGATTCTCTTCAGGCCTGCTTACTCACATGCAGGGAGCACAAAGGAAAGATATTTTCTTTTTTAAACTTGCTGTACTTGGATGCTTATCCAAGTAGAAAATACATGGAAAGCTTCCTTAATTATTTGGAGCCACGTTCTGATGGGTCACGGTCCTCTTTCTGTGGATGACATCCATTGATGCACCTTTCCTTCCCACCATTTAAGAGATGGCATTTTTATCTGTGGGATTGGGCTGCTGTGTGTAGAAGCCAGTTGCCTAGTGTTTTGAGGCTGTTGTGAGCCCAGTGCAACACCCTAAAGAGAATTGTGCTATCTCTAACTCCAGAGTCCAGGAGTTAGAAATTGGGGTGTCCTGGGGTGTATTCTGATTCCTCAGCTCCACTGTCTTAGCTCTTAGCAACCTTGTGCATGCACTATCTACAGGTGACACATTCCCAATAGCTTTGTAGGAATTTTTTTGTTTTTTGCCTAGACGGGGTTTCTCTGTGCAGCCCTGGCCGTCCTAGAACTCTCTTTAGACCAGGCTGGCCTCGAACTCAGAGATCCTCCTACCTCTGCCTCCCGAGTGACAGGATCAAAAGTGTGCACCACCACTGCCCATAAGGAATTCTGCTTAGGGTTTTGTGGGGTTTTTTTGGTTTTTCAAGACAAGGTTTCTCTGTAGCTTTTGGAGCTCTTGTAGACCAGGCTGGCCTCAAACTCAGAGAGCTCTGCCTGCCTCTGCCTCCCGAGTGCTGGGATTAAAGACGTGCACCACCACCACCTGACAGGGATTCTTAGGCAAGTGAACTAGATTTTTATTGTTGGAGCTAATTCTGAACTTGAGAGTTAGACAACAACACAGCAGACTAAACTGGTAATGAGGAGAGTAACCACAAATCTCAAAACTTGAAGACCCATCACACATACATGTGAGCACATGCAACAAGAGGCCCCTGCCGGTGGGCAGAACCAACAGGGAAACCACATGGCAGTGATTGGTCACATTTATGCAACCCTGCATCTTCCCGGTAGCCACAAACTTTAGAGCACAGAGGAACATCAGCATCGTAATTTATGTAATTCATATCCCGAAGAAAATAAGGCATTTCAGGTGGTGGTGGTACACACCTTTGATCCAGGCACTCGGGAGGCAGAGGCAGGCAGATGTCTGATTTCAAGGCTAGCCTGGTCTACAGAGCAAGTTCCAGGTCAGCCAGGGATACATGGAGAAACTTTTGTCTTGAAAAATCAAAAGGAGAAAAGAAGGAGGAGGAGAAAGAAGAAGGGAGAAATTAGGGTGTAACTTTATGTTTTGGGGAACCTTTCATTTATATTAGCATATAAATTATATATGCAATTGTATAAATTCATATGTAAATACATATAGTCTGTATTATTTCAAACAAAACTTCCCAAGTAGTGCACTCAGGAAGAAACGGTGCTGCACGCCTTCCATTGGCCGAGTTAGCTGTTTCCATCAGGTCCTAAAGTCGGCAGTTTATCCACGGGATCCCCCAGCCCCACTCACTAGTCACGTGACAGCAGCAGCAATAACCATCAGCCCCTGTGCCTGTGAGCAGTCCAAAACAGAGCTTCACCTTGGGGCCAAGGGCATGTTTTGAACTTCTAGAATATTCCATCTCATTTGTCTATACCTCTAGAGAGCCTGTAGATTGTGGATTTCTGCTGTTGTGCATGGTTTCCACTAATGGAGAGTGACATTTAAGAATCTCACAGACTGGGCCATGAGAACCTCTGGAGAGGATGTGGTTTTAGTGGGAGTCAACCATGCACCTAGAGGAAAATGTTTTCCAAGGTAGCTTGCTCAATGATGCTTCCTCAATTACTTTCCCCAGCCTGAGAGACTTCTCTGCTCATTTACCAGTGCTTTGTGCTTCCCTGGGTACACAGGGAGCGCGGATGACTCCTCTGCAGATCTTTAGCCCGTGAGTCATAAGTGTCGGGCCGGATGAAAACTGAGGTATTCGGTGACTCACTGGAGGGCGCTGCCCAGGGGGCACACAGAAGTCAGAATTGTTAGTCAACTTTTGTTGGCTTTGTGTGTGTGCGGAGGATTGAGCCTGGGGCTGCATCGTGCCAATCGATTCTCTATCACTGAGCAACACCCCCAGACCTCAGTGCAATATTTTAATAATAATACTTTTGAGCTATTTAGGCATTCAGTCCTGAGCAGCTGTCGGTTTTTGTTGTTGTTATTGTTATTGTTTTTTTGTATTGTTGTTTGAGACAGGGTGTCTCTGTGTAACTTCCTGGCTGTCCCAGAAATCAGAGATCCACCTGCCTCCTGAGTGCTGGGATTAAAGACGTGCCCCGCCACTGCCACCATCTGGCAACAAATATATTCTTCACAAGATAGGACAGAAACATGTATGCTCAGCTTCTCCTTAGGTCCACTGCACCTGAGTCTGAACTGTGAGCTAAAAGAAATGTTTCCCCCACTGTGTGTGTGTGTGTGTGATTTTAATCCCAGCACTCAGAAGGCAGAGATAGGTGGAGCAGGTATTTGGTTACAGCAGTGAAAAGCTGTCTGATATAATTCTCAAAGAAACAAGCAGGGACTTGGAAAATCATAGAAAAAGCTAATATTTTCTGGACGCCCACCTAAAACAGCTGTACATGTAATTTCCCTTGAGCACATTAATTCAAGAATTTTCACTAATAACTCCTGAGCTGTCATGTCAGCAAAACAGCTAAACTCATATTTTAATCTAAGGTGAAAACTGACCAGTTAAAGAGGAAAACCGCTGCACATAATATTAGAAAGAAAAAAATTGCATACTTTTTATTACCTCCCTGAGATGAAAATCTGTGTGTCAGTAGCTGTGAACATAAGCTAGAAGCTAAGTCAATTCAAACCCTGGTATGTTACATTGAAATCTTTCCTCCTGACACCCCAGTGCACCCGTCTTCCAGGGCCTCCTGACTCTGTAAAACGAGGGAATCTGGAAGGGATGGATTTAGCAGGTAGGACGTGTGTTGGGCGACTGCCCTGCTGTAATACGAGCACAATGGTAGCACCAACTGCCACTTTCTATTAAAAGCTGCTGAAATTTGGTTAAGCAATGTGCAACCTGCTCCTTTCTGCTCGGCAGACAGGGAGGAGGGTGGGTGAGCGTGGGAGCAGCCGCGACTTTATGGAGGAGCGATGCTTTCATCACAGTCATAAAGCTGTGACTGAGGCCCTGCTGGCAAAGATGGGTCCTCCCATAACTCCATTACCCCCTCTCGTCCACCTTCTTTTCCTTTCTTTCACATGGTCTCACTGTGTAGCTTCAGACTCAGTACTCTTGTGTCTCTGCTCCCGAGTGCTCGCCTTACAGGTATGCATTTTAGTTATTTGTTTGTTTGTTTGTTTTCTTTTTTTGGTTTTTCGAGACAGGGTTTCTCTGGGGTTTTGGAGCCTGTCCTGGAACTAGCTCTTGTAGACCAGGCTGGTCTCGAACTCACAGAGATCCACCTGCCTCTGCCTTCCAAATGCTGGGATTAAAGGCGCCACCCTGTAGCTATGCATTTTATTTTATAAAGGTGTTCATTTCCCATGAGGCCGGAAAAGGAAGGATCTCCTGGGACTAGAGTTACAGACAGTTGCTAGCCAGCCCGTGGGTGCTAGGAATTGGACCTAAGTCATCTGGAAAAGCAGCCTGTACTTTTAACCAGTGAGCCATCTCTACAACCCACTGTGTGTGTGTGTGTTTGTGTGTGTACTAATATGAAATTTACAGGACACAGGAACTTTCATAAGGAAAGGATGACCAAAAGAAACAGGTAAAAAAGTAAATCATTTTATCCTTAGACTTGGTGAAAAGTGGACAGGGGCACAGTACAACTGGATGGAGAGCACCAGGGTTTCTACGGCTGCAATGAAGCACCTTGACCAAGCAACTTGGAGAGGAAAGGGTTCATTTGGTTTACATATCCCAAGTCACAGTTCACTGAAGAAAGGCAAAGCAGGAACCTAGCGGCAGGAGCTGGTGCAAAGGCCGTGGAGGGGCTGCTTACTGGCTTGCTCCTCAAGGCTTGTTAAGTCTCCTTCCTTCCTTCCTTCCTTCCTTCCTTCCTTCCTTCCTTCCTTCCTTCCTTCCTTCCTTTCTTTTTTTCTGAAACATGATTTCTTGTGTAACTTTGGAGCCTGTCCTGGAACTCACTCTATAGACCAGGCTGGCTGGAACCACACACCCTGGACTGGGCCCTCCTCCATTGATCGCTAGTTAAGAAAATGCCCTACCAGGCCAGGCAGTGGACATGCATACTTTAATCCCAGCACTTGGGAGGCAGATGCAGATCTCTGGGTTTAATGTCATCCTAGTGTACAAAGTGAGGTCCAGGATAGTCAGGGCTACACAGAGAAACCCTGTCTCAAGATAAATGTAAGAAAGGGGGAGGGGGGCTGGAGAGATGGCTCAGAGGTTAAGAGCATTGTCTGCTCTTCCAAAGGTCCTGAGTTCAATTCCCAGCAACCACATGGTGGCTCACAACCATCTGTAATGGTGCCCTCTTCTGGCCTGCAGGCATACACACAGACAGAATATTGTATACATAATAAATAAATAAATATTTTAAAAAAGAGAGAGACAGAGAGAAAGGAGAGAGAGACGGGGGAAGGAAGGAAAGAAGGAAGGAAGGAAGGAAGGAAAATGGCTTACAGGTTTGTTTGCTTACAGACCAATCTTCTGGAGGCGTCTCCTTAATTGCGGTTCCTTCAGGTATGTTGGCATAAAACTAGCCTGAACAAAGATGTTTGATAGAATGGTAACAAATTGTGGGAAATTTGCAAAGCCAAATTTATTCAGATTCTCCTCTGTCCTAATGACGGAGAGGGTCCCTTCCTCTGTGTGTCTGAGGGGGGCCGTTCTCTCAGAGAGAGGCCCTGTGATGTGCTTCAGGGAAAATGGGTAAGGAGAAAATGAGGGTGGCCTCGCTGCGATTCATTTTCTCACTGCCAAGGTGGAATCTTTTAGGGTATCAGACCTTTAACCCCGTCATTAACATTCCAAGAACCCCGTGGAGGCTGGCTCTGTTGGACGTGGGAATTGCACCAGACACCTGCCAAACATTGCTTAGCTTTCCCCATTAGGTTCTTTGATATTTGCTGACTGTTCTTTCCTTTTAATCCCTTGGCCTACCTTTGTCAGAGACTGTAACCGGCCTGAGATTTTGCCGTTTGCAAGCTAACACGTTACTGGAGTTTCACATACATGTTTTGACAGGAGACACCAAACTTATGTGTCAAAACTACAGCTTATCACTGACGCAGAGACAGCAGCTGGGGCAGCACCTACCTCGAAGCAGTCCCCACACTCTGTCCCTCAACAGTGACATGAAGGCCGGATGCTACCACATATGCAGAGGGGTGCACTGCAGAAGAGCTCCCCCAAATCAGAAGACCAAGATATATAAGGCAGTTGGCACCTTTGTCTCTGATGTCACCTGATGTCCAAGAGACACCGCTCATCACCCTGGAATGAATGGGGACTTACCTTTTTTTTTAATATTTATTTATTTATTATGTATACAATACTCTGTGTGTATGCTTGCAGACCCCATTACAGATGGTTGTGAGCCACCATGTGGTTGCTGGGAATTGAACTCAGGACCTTTGGAAGAGCAGGCAATAGCTCTTAACCTCTGAGCCATCTCTCCAGCCCGGGGACTTACCTTTTGGAGAGAGGGTAAGGTGACTGACTTCTTTTGGGGAGGCCACCTCCAAACTTCTTCAGAAGGATACACTAGCTTCTGGACTGTAAGCTGCCACCTCAATTAAATTCCTTTATATGAGTTGCTATGGTTATAGTGTCTCTTTAATCACAGTAATAAGGACACAAAAAAGCAATAAGCAAAAGGTACCAGAATAGCCAGTACCTTTTAAAGAGACAAAGTATGTTTGTCAAGCTGGCCCTAACCACCAGAGCTCCAAGCTCCTCCTGCCTCAGCCTTGGGTGCAGCTGGGACCACCAGTGTCGATCCTCAAACCTGGGTCAGAATGCCTGGCGTTCTAAAATCTCCTCTGAGGACTGGTGGACAGCGAGGACTAAAAAAAATCTCTGTCCTGGCAGGAGGCAGGGAAGGAAATGAATTGGCAAATAGCTGTCTGGAACGCAGCCAATGTCCTAGCCTCCTCCTTCCTCCCTCCCGCTGGAAACAGTGTGAACATGAGAGAGAGTAATGTAACAAGACCGACTGAGCGAACGTGGCCCTCCACTCCCATTGCCTCTCTAGGTGTGACTTGGCTGCATTTTACACATGCTCTGTTAAAGCAATATTCATTTTCAATTTTCAACATTTTCTTTTGGTGTTTTGAGAGAAGGTCTTGTTACAAGGTCCAGGCTAGCCTCAAATTCTCTTTCTAGCCCAGGCTGGCCCTGAATCTTTTTGCCTCAGCCTCAGTATGGGATACAAGCGCATGCCACACACCTGGGCCTAAAACAATGCTATCAGGCAGTCCGAGTATATATTTGTTTTCTATCGGGGCCACACTACTCGCCCACCAGCTCTGGCACTGCAGGGTAGGTGTGGTCTGTGCTGTCCACACGCTGGCGCTGCTGGATTTGGGGCTCACTCAGGAACTCACGCTGTGACACCTCCGTCTCACTTTGCACACCAGCTGTTTCGGCATCAGCTCTGCGCTACAGACATTTCCCCTGTTTAATCCACCCATTCTTTCCCTTGAAATTCTATTTTAGATCAACTAGAATAAAGAACGAGATTATCTTCTTGTGTTATTTTAGCAGAAATTTTTTAATGTGTGCATGTGTGTGCCTGTGTGTGTTGCATGCATGACATGTCCCAGAAGCCAGAAGAGGGTGGATTGCCCAAAACCCCAAAACCGGAGTTATAGGCTGTAGTGAGTCACAGGACATAGGTGCTGGGAACCAAATTCTGGTTCTCTGCAAGAGAAAGCACACTTAACCTCTGACCCATCCCCGTTTAAACATTTATTTGAGGGTGCACGTGGGGAGGCACCTGTGTGGAGGTCAGAGGACAACTTGTGAGGGGCAATGTTTTCCCTCCCCCAATGGGTACCAAGGACTGAGCTGAGGGCATCAGGGTCAATGGCAAGTACCATTGCTTACTGATCCATCTCACTGGCCCAAGAGTTTTACAAACCCCTTTGTTGTTGTTGTTTATTTGTTTGTTTGTAAGTCATAATTTCAGCTCGGGGTTGGTGGTGGCACATACCTTTAATGCAACACTCTGGAGACAGAGGTAGGAGGTTCTCTGAGGAGGTCAAGGCCAGTCTGATTTATCGAGTGAACTCTAGGACAACCAGGGCTGCACAGAGAAACACAGTCTCAATAAACACAAACCGCCAGGCGATGGTGGCGCACGCCTTTATTTATTTATTTATTTATTTATTTATTTATTTATTTATTTTGGTTTTTCGAGACAGGGTTTCTCTGTGACTTTGGAGCCTGTCCTGGAACTAGCTCTGTAGACCAGGCTGGTCTCGAACTCACAGAGATCCGCCTGCCTCTGCCTCCCAAGTGCTGGGATTAAAGGCGTGCACCACCACCGCCCAGCTTAGGTATAAAACTTTGAACTAAACAGTACTTTCTCTGAATTTGCCAAATACATATGGCCTAAATATTGTGAATGTAATTATTACCCAATAATATTAATAATGATATAATAATGATGATTATTATTATTTGGGTTTTAAAAAGTATTTATTTATTTATTTATTTATTTATTTATTTATTTATTATGTGTACAATATTCTTTCTGCATGTATTCCTAAAGGCCAGAAGAGGGCACCAGACACAAACAAACTTTGTTCTTTAAAAAATATGTTTAGCTGGGCGGTGGTGGCGCACGCCTTTAATCCCAGCACTTGGGAGGCAGAGGCAGGCGGATCTCTGGGAGTTCGAGACCAGCCTGGTCTACAGACCTAGTTCCAGGACAGGAACCAAAGCCACAGAGAAATCCTGTCTCGAAAAACCAAAATAAATAAATAAATAAATACAAACAAAAACAAAGGTCATAATTTCAGATTGTGGGAGGAGACATGAGGAGGACAAACGGTGCAGTGGGAAGGTTGAGGAAAGTCTGACCACTCCAGGCTGGAGAGAAGGCTCGCCAGCTAAGAGCACTCCCCGCTGCTCTCGCAGGAGACCCGAGTGCCATCCACGGCCTGCACGGTGATTTACAACAGCCTGTACTGGCAGTTCTAGGGAATCACATGCCCATTCTGGCCCTCCAAAGGCCCCAGAATGCAAACAATTCACTTATATTCCTGCGGGTACACAGATACATAATTTTCTTTTAAAAAAAATCTCAAAATAACTATGAAGCCCATTGACCCTTTTCACCCCTGAAAATCTTCTGAGATGAAGGAAACCCAGAAAAACTTCATCATGTTTGTGCCCTGTCTCCTAAACTGAAACACGGTTTGACTTCATTTATCTCATGTCCGTCAAAATCTCTGCACAGTATCCTGGATTTCATCACAGGGCAGGGAGACTGGACTAGGCCATCAAGGAGACTCTATCCCAAGCTGCGGAGAAAAGACAATCTGCCCCTGTGCTCACAGGCTGTTTTCTTTCTGCCTGTCTTTCTGTCTGGAGAATTTGCCTGTGTCCCCTTTCTCAGTGTGCCCCGTACCATCCTCTGAGTACCATCCTCTGAGCCGCATCGTCGTGCGGTGTTGTGGAGGCGCAGGGTGAGTTTGCGTTGTTACATAACCAACCCGAAACATCATGGGGCACCACGCCCAGCACCTGTCACCCACCTCGTTCTCACACAGTGACATTTCCCCAAATTGGTTTGTAACATTTGACTTGCTTTTTACATCCCTTTGAAGCCTTTCCTTTTTTGGGTAAATAACTCCTGTTAAAAGATCTGCAAGGAATTCTCTCAGGATCCTCAGAGAGAAGAGAGCTTTATTTCGCTTCATTGCTTGTTTGTCATCGCCTAACAGCAGCCTAATATAGTTCAAACTTCTGGGAGCCCTGCAGGAATCCAAACCCAATCATGCTGTCATTCCAGGGCCGCTTGAAGCCACTCATCCTGGCTGCTGACACTCCCCCCATATTCCCACTCTGTGGGCAGTACTCCAGGTTCTTAACTGCTAGCTTTTCGCCAGTCCACTGCACCAGGCATGTGTCTCAGGTCAGGAGCGTGAGGAAGGACGCTGACCATCTTGGAGATTGGCCACCTTTATCCTAGTCAGGGCCCCTCTCTCAGTATCTGTCTGCCTCTCAGGATGTCTCTCTAACTCCTAGTCCCTCACACCAATGCCACCAATACGCAGAAGCAGAGGACATCAGGTGTGGTCCCTGTACATTTCACCTAGTCCCTTGAGACAGGGGCTCTGACTGAATCTGGAGGGAGGCTGGCAGCCAGCAAGCTCTGGCGACTCTGTCCTTACAGTGCCACGGTTATAGGCCTGGCTGTAGCCACATCCATTTTTTTTTCTTTCTTTTTTTTTTTTATTCTTTTTTACTTAAAATTTCCAACTGCTCCCCGTTTCCCATTTCCCTCCCCCAACTCCCACATATTGCCCCCTCCCCCCGCTCCCTTTCCCCATCCCCACTCCACTTCTCCCCCTAGTCCACTCCCCCTCCCTCTCGATACTGAAGAGCAGTCCAAATTCCCTGCTCTACATGAAGACCAAGGTCCTCCCACTTCTATCTAGGTCCAGGAAGGTGAGCATCCAAACAGGCTACGCTCCCACAAAGCCAGTTCATGTATTAGGATCGAAACCTAGTGCCATTGTCCTTGGCTTCTCATCAGCCTTCATTGTCCGCCTTGTTCAGAGAGTCCAGTTTCAACCCATGCTTATTCAGTCCCAGTCCAGCTGGCCTTGGAGAGCTCCCAATAGATCAGTTCCACTGTCACAGTGGGTGGGTGCACCCCTCGTGGTCCTGATTTCCTTGCTCATGTTCTCCCTCCTTCTGCTCCTCATTTGGACCTTAAGAGCTCAGACGGTTGATCCAAATTGGGTCTCTGTCTCTCTCTCGATCCATCGCCAGATGAAAGTTCCTGTGCCATTCTCCTTGGCCTCTCGTCAGCTCTCATTGTCCACCACATTAAGAGAGTCCGGTTTTATCCCATGTTTTTTTCAGTAGCAGTCCAGCTGGCCTTGGTGAGCTCCCAATAGATCGGCCCCCCTGTCTCAGTGGTTGGGTGCACCCCTCATGGTCCTGACTTCCTTGTTCATGTTCTCTCTCCTTCTGCTCCTCATTATAACCTTGGGAGCTCAGTCCGGTGCTCCAGTGTGGGTCTCTGTCTCTATCTCCATCCATCGCTAGATGACGGTTCTATGGCGATATGCAAGATATTCATCAGTATGATTATAGGATAGGTTCATTTCAGGTTCCCTATCCTCAGGTGCCCCAATGAACTAACTGGGGACATTGCCCTGGGCTTCTGGTAGCCATTCCAGGTTCAAGTCTCTTGCCAACCCTTAGGTGGCTCCCTTAACTAAGGTATGAGTTTCCCTGCTCCCCCATCCAACCTTCCTTTACCCCCAATCACCCCGATTCCCCCAGTTCCCCTCATCCTCTCCTTCACAATTTTCTCTCCCCATCTCCCCTCATCCCCATCCCACCCCACCCCCCAAGATTCCCATTTTTTGCCCATCAATCTTGTCTATTTCCCATAGCTGGGAGGATATCTATATGTTTTTCCTTGGGTTTACCCTCTTGTTTAGCTTCTTTAGGATCACAAATTATAGACTCAGTGGCCCCTATCCATGGCTAGAAACCAATTATGAGTGAGTACATCCCATGATCTTCTTTTTGGGTCTGGGTTACCTCACTCAGGATCGTATTTTCTATTTCCATCCATTTGCATGCAAAATTTGAGAAGTCATTGTTTTTTACCGCAGAGTAGTACTCTAATGTATATATATTCCACACTTTCTTCATCCATTCTTCTATTGAAGGGCATCTAGGTTGCTTCCAGGTTCTGGCTATTACAAATAATGCTGCTATGAACATAGTTGGACAAATGCTTTTGTCATATGCTAGGGCATCTCTTGGGTATATTCCCAAGAGTGCTATTGCTGGGTCCAGGGGTAGGTTGATCCCAATTTTTCTGAGAAACCGCCACACTGATTTCCAAAGTGGTTGCACAAGTTTGCAGTCCCACCAGCAATGGATGAGGGTACCCCTTTCTCCACAACCTCTCCAGCAAAGGCTATCCTTGGTGTTTTTGATTTTAGCCATTCTGACAGGTGTAAGATGATATCTCAAAGTTGTTTTGATTTGCATTTCTCTGATCGCTAAGGAGGTTGAGCATGACCTTAAGTATCTTTTGGCCATTTTAACATCTTCTGATGAGAATTCTCTGTTCAGTTCAGTGCCCCATTTTTTAATTGGGTTAATTATCCTTTTAAAGTCTAGTTTCTTGAGTTCTTTATATATTTTGGAGATCAGACCTTTGTCTGTAGCGGGGTTGGTGAAGATCTTCTCCCAGTCAGTAGGCTGCCTTTTTGTCTTAATGACAGTGTCCTTCGCTTTACAGAAGCTTCTCAGTTTCAGGAGGTCCCATTTATTCAATGTTGCCCTTAATGTCTGTGCTGCTGGGGTTATACATAGGAAGCGATCTCCTGTGCCCATATGTTGTAGGGTACTTCCCATTTTCTCTTCTATCAGGTTCAGTGTGTTCAGATTGATATTGAGGTCTTTGATCCATTTGGACTTGAGTTTTGTGCATGGTGATAGATATGGGTCTATTTTCATTCTTCTACAGGTTGACATCCAATTGTGCCAGCACCATTTGTTGAAGATGCTTTCTTTCTTCCATTGTATACTTTTAGCTCCTTTATCGAAAATTAGTTGTTCATAGGTTTGTGGGTTAAAATCCGGGTCTTCTATACGATTCCATTGGTCGACTGCTCTGTTTTTATGCCAGTACCACGCTGTTTTCATTACTGTAGCTCTGTAATAGAGTTTGAAGTCAGGGATGGTAATGTCTCCAGAAGTTCCTTTATTATATAAGATTGTTTTGGCTATCCTGGGTTTTTTGTTTCTCCATATAAAGTTGATTATTGTCCTTTCAAGATCTGTGAAGAATTTTGATGGGATTTTAATGGGGATTGCATTGAATCTATAGATTGCCCTTGGTAGAATTGCCATTTTTACTATGTTGATCCTCCCAATCCAGGAGCAAGGGAGATCCTTCCATTTTCTGGTATCCTCTTCAATTTCTTTCTTCAATGCCTTAAAGTTCTTGTCAAATAGATCTTTCACTTCCTTGGTTAGAGTTACCCCAAGATAGTTTATGCTTTTTGTGGCTATCGTGAAAGGTGATGATTCTCTTATTTCCCTCTCTGCTTCCATATCCTTTGTGTATAAGAGGGCGACTGATTTTTTGGAGTTGATCTTGTATCCTGCCACATTACTAAAGGCGTTTATCAGCTGTAGGAGTTCTTTGGTGGAGTTTTTGGGGTCGCTCATGTACACTATCATATCATCTGCAAATAATGCAAGTTTAACTTCTTCCTTTCCAATTTGGATCCCCTTTATCCCCTTATGTTGTCTTATTGCTATTGCTAAAACTTCGAGAACTATATTGAAGAGGTATGGAGAGAGTGGACAGCCTTGGCGTGTTCCTGATTTTAGTGGGATGGCTTTAAGTTTCTCTCCATTTAATTTGATATTAGCTGTCGGCTTGCTGTATATAGCTTTAATTAAATTTAGGTATGACCCTTGTATCCCTAATCTCTCCAAGACTTTTATCATAAAGGGATGTTGAATTTTGTCAAATGCTTTTTCAGCGTCTAATGAAACAATCATATGGTTTTTTTCTTTCAGTTTATTTATATGATGGATTACATTGATAGATTTGCGTATGTTAAACCAGCCCTACATCTCTGGTATGAAGCCTACTTGATCATAATGGATAATTTTTCTAATGTGTTCTTGGATTCGGTTTGCCAGAATTTTGTTGAGGATTTTTGCGTCGATGTTCATGAGTGAGATTGGCCTGTAATTTTCTTTCTTGGTTGGGTCTTTGTGTGGTTTTGGTATCAGAGTTACTGTAGCTTCATAAAATGAATTTGGCAATGACTCTTCTGTTTCTATATTGTGAAATACCTTAAGGAGTATAGGTATTAGGTCTTCTTGGAAGTTCTGGTAGAATTCCGCATTGAAACCATCTGGTCTTGGACTTTTTTTGGAAGGGAGGTTTTTGATAACCGCTTCTAATTCTTCACGACTAACAGGTCTATTTAGGTTGTTCACCTGGTCCTGGTTTAACTTTGGTATATGGTATTTATCTAAAAAAGTGTCCATTTCTTTTACATTTTCCAGTTTTGTGGCATACAGGCTTTTGTAGTAAGATCTAATGATTCTCTGAATTTCCTCTGTGTCTGTGGTTATGTCTCCCTTTTCATTTCTGATCTTATTAATTTGCAAATTCTCTCTCTGCCGTTTGATTAGTTTGGATAGGGGTTTATCAATCTTGTTGATTTTCTCCAGGAACCAGCTTCTTGATTTATTGATTCTTTCAATTGTTTTCTGTGTCTCTATTTTGTTGATTTCAGCCCTCAGCTTGATTATTTCCAGTCTTCTACCCCTTCTAGGTGAGTCTGCTTCTTTTTTTTCTAGAGCTTTCAGGTGGGCTGTTAAGTCTCCAATGTGTGCTTTCTCTGTTTTCTTTAAGTGGGCAGTTAGTGCTATGAACTTTCCTCTCAGGACTGCTTTCATAGTGTCCCATAGGTTTGAGTATGTTGTTTCTTTATTTTCATTGTCTTCAAGGAAGACTTTAATTTCTTTCTTTATTTCTTCCTTAATCCAGGTATGGTTCAGTAGTTGACTATTCAGTTTCCATGAGTTTGTAGGCTTTCTGGGGGTAGCATTGTTGCTGAATTCTAGCTTTAATCCATGGTGATCTGATAAGATACAGGTGGTTATTAATATTTTTTTGTAACTGTGAATGTTTGCTTTGTTACCGAGTATGTGGTCGATTTTTGAGAAGGTTCCATGAGCTGCAGAGAAGAAGGTATATTCTTTCCTGTTTGGGTGGAATATTCTATAGATGTCTGTTAAGTCCATTTGATTCATTACCTCCATTAATTCTCTTATTTCTCTGTTAGGTTTCTGTCTGATTGACCTGTCCATTGGTGAGAGAGGAGTATTAAAGTCTCCTACTATTAATGTGTGCGGTTTGATGGCTGCCTTGAGTTTTAACAATGTTTCTTTTATGTACGTGGGTGCTTTTATATTAGGGGCATAGATATTCAGGATTGAGATTTCATCCTGATGAATTGTTCCTGTTATGAGTAGAAAATGTCCCTCTCCATCTCTTCTGATTGATTTAAGTTTGAAGTCAACTTTGTTAGAAATTAGTATGGCCACACCTGCTTGTTTCCTAGGTCCATTTACTTGATAAGCCTTATCCCAGCCCTTTACTCTGAGTAGGTGCCTGTCTTTGTGGTTGAGGTGTGTTTCTTGTAAACAGCAGAATGTTGGATCCTGTTTTCGTATCCAATCTCTTAGTCTGTGCCTTTTTATAGGTGAGTTGAGTCCATTGACATTAAGTGATATTAATGACCAGTGGTTGTTAACTCCGGTCATTTTTTTTTAGTAGTAGATTTTGTGTGTTTCCCTTCTTTGAGATGTGCTGGTAAAGGGTTTCTAGATGTCTGAGTTACTGTGGTCATTGTTGGACTCCTTGATTAGTGATTTTCCTTCTATTACTTTATGTAAGGCTGGATTTGTGGCTACGTATTGTTTAAATTTGTTTTTATCCTGGAAAATTTTGTTTTCTCCATTTATAGTGAACGAAAGCTTGGCTGGGTATAGTAGTCTGGGCTTGCATCCATGGTCTCTTAGTTTCTGCAGTACATCTATCCAGGACCTTCTGGCTTTCATGGTTTCCATAGAGAAGTCAGGTGTAAGTCTGATAGGTTTACCTTTATAAGTAACTTGGCCTTTTTCCTTTGCTGCTCTTAGTATTCTTTCTTTATTCTGTATGCTTTGTGTTTTGATTATTATATGGCGAGAGGATGTTTTTTTTTTTGATCCAGCCTATTCGGTGTTCTGTATGCTTCTTGAACCTTCATAGGTATATCTTTCTTTAGGTTGGGAAAGTTTTCTTCTATAATTTTATTAAATATATTTTCTGGACCGTTGAGCTGCGCTTCTTCTCCTTCTTCTATTCCTATTATTCTTAGGTTTGGTCTTTTTATTGTGTCCCATATTTCCTGAATGTTTTGTGATGAGAATTTGTTGGCCTTGCTGTTTTCTTTGATCAGCGTGTTTATTTTCTCTATGGTATCTTCAGAATCTGAGATTCTTTCTTCTATCTCTTGTATTCTGTTGGTTATGCTTGTTTCTGTAGTCTCTATTCGTTTACCTAGATTTTCCCTGTCCAGCTGGCCTTCTGTTTGTGTTTTCTTCTTTGCCTCCATTTCAGTTTTTAAGTCTTGAACTGTTTCCATTATTTGTTTGATTGTTTTTCCTTGGTTTCCTAGGGTATCATTCACTGATTTACTCAATTCTTCAAACTTTCTGTTATACTTCTCATCCATTTCTATAAGGGCATTTTTTACATGCTGTTTAAGGGCGTCAATCACTTTCATAAAGTCAATTTTATCTACTTCTTCATGATTAAGGTGTTCATGTCCTCCTGTTGTGAGGTCGCTGGGTTCTGGTGGTTTCATATAGTTTTTCAGATTGTTGGGTGAATTCTTACATTGGCGCCTGCCCATCTCTTTCTCCGAATGCTCCCCTATGGATCTTCTTTTACCGGATCAGGTCTCCTTGCCTACTGATGTACTTTCCCAGTGATGGCACCCTGCAGTGATAGCTCTCCTGGTGCTCCAGTGATGTCTCTCCTGGCACCAATATCAGATCTCCGTGCCCAAAGCCGGCTCTCCTGGTACCCAGATTAGCTCTCCCACTGATGGCTCTCCTGGTGCCAAGATCAGATCTCCGTGCAGGTTGGGTAGTTCGTAAACAAAGGCCTTACCTTGCTTGGTGCAGGCAGGCCAGTGAACCAAAGGAAGTCTCGCCTGCCTACTTGCCCTGAGGATTTGCCCCCAGCGCCAGACAGACTGAGCTGGATGGTGTTATGTGCCCAAAGAGGAAAGGGGGCAGAAGGAAGAAGGGTTCTGGATGCAAGCTGGGTGGGACA
Organism: Chionomys nivalis; assembly: GCF_950005125.1. Classification (NCBI taxonomy): domain Eukaryota; kingdom Metazoa; phylum Chordata; class Mammalia; order Rodentia; family Cricetidae; genus Chionomys; species Chionomys nivalis. The sequence continues at coordinate 38,322,739 of NC_080097.1, read as the reverse complement.
AGAAGAGAGAGGCAGTATGCAGGATGTAGAGCCCCTGCAGGGAGCCCAGGGAGTATAGGGTGGGGGATGAGGAACTTCAGAGTTCCCTGTCCAGGGCTGCTTCCGCCGCCGCCAGTCAGGTCACAAACTCACCCCGCTGCTGTCTCTCCTGGTGCCTAGATCAGATCTCCGTGCAGGTTGGGTAGTTTGTAAACAAAGGCCTTACCTTGTTTGATGCACATCCATTTTTTTTAACCTGGGTGCTCAGTATTCGAACTCAGGTCCTCATGCCTTGCACAGCCGTTCTCTTAGCCACTGAGCTGATATGATAAAATATGTACTATATTATATAATAAAATGTAGAATACATATTATAAAATGTATAATATGTAACAAAATGCATCATTAGATGTGCTGTTTCTATTTAGCCTGTTTTTTGACACTGGATCTCATGTATTCCAGGTTTACCTCGAACTGTGGCCAAGAACGATGCGGAGCTTTTGATTCTACTGCCTTCGCCTCTCATGAGGGGCTGGAATTACAGGCATGTACCACCATCTAGGTTCATGCCTAAAGGGGATCGAACTCAAGAGTTTTGTGCTGGCTGGGCAAGTGCCCTACCAGCTGATGTACACCCCAAGCCCCTGGAAATACTTGCTTTTTCCTTTTTTTAAAATTTTTTAATTTTTTTTTGTTTTTGAGACAATTTTGGAAATGTTATTTGCAAACTAAAACCTACAAGATATGTTCAAAATATCTAGTATTTGATACTTCAAGGTTTTTTTTTTTTTTTTTTTTTATTTTCAGTGACCACTGAACCGTTCTGTGAAATGATCTTTCAAATCTTTCAACACTGCCCACATCTCTGCCCTGGAATTGTGGACTGCATGCGAACTCGTAAACTCGCTTTGGTCAACTCTGGCCTGAACTTTACCCTGTTTTGACTCTTGACTCTTGGACCCAAACATTTCACCTCCCTTTTCAAAAATTTGCAGAACGTTTGCTTGCTTTTCAAGATTATTATGCTCGACTTGCTTTTTAAAGATTAGTTTGGGAGGCGAGGCAGCTGCGCTGTGCACTGGGTTGACTGGAGATTAGGACTGGGCACCAGGCCTTTAGCTTCCGGGCCCTGGGACAAGTGCACAGCGGTGAGAGGGTTGAAAAACACTAGGAACCAGAGACACCAATTCCTCCCTCAATCCCTGTGACAACTGAGTCTAAAGGTTGTCTCACCACAGCATTTTCTGCCAACCAGGGAAATGCTACATCAGATCTGATGACTGATGAGGAGCATTGAAGCCGCGTGGTGACGACACCTTTAATTCCAGCTCAGAGGCAGGCTGATCTCTGTGAGTTCAAGGCCAAGTCTGGTCTACGCAGTGAGTTCCACGCTAGCTGGTGCCACACAGTGAGAAACCCCATCTCAGGAAAAGAAAAAGAAAATCCACGGAGTAACTGGATTTGAAGGTTGACAAGGTAACACAAGTCATAAACAATCAGCATTAAGTTATCAATTCTTATTGTTACTTAGTTTCACACAAAATGCTGGATTTTTATTTTTTTTATTTGTTTCTTAGAGGCAGGGCTTCTCTATGTAGCCTTGGAGCCTGTCCTGGAACTTGCTTTGTAGTCCAGGCTGGCCTCGAACTCACAGACATCTGCCTGCCTCTGCCTCCCGAGTGCTGGAATTAAAGGCGTGTGCCGCCACCGGCAGGCTTGGATGTGGCTTTTCAAAGATACAAGAAATGCTTCCCGTTTAAATGGCAACTTTGCAGCAGTGCCTAGAAAAACTTGGCCTAGAAAAAACTGGAACCCGAACCCAGGCAACATCCAAATACCAAATTTCAGCAACTCCCGAGGGAGGTTACTTTGACCCCTGTATCGCTAAGGAACTAGATAATTTGAAAGAACTAATGATTTGGATGGGGGGGGGAATGAAAGAAAAAAATAAAAATGATAAAAATGAAGCAAAACTACATCTTAAGCAACTTAAGAGACAGGGCCTGGAGAGGTGGTGCAGCGGTTAAGAGCGCTGGCTTTTCTAGGGGTCCTGAGTTCAATTCCCAGCACCTACACGGCAGTTCACAACCATCTACAACGGGATCCAGTGGCCTCTTCTGGTGTGCGAAGGGACGGTGTGCAAAGGGACATGTAGACAAAGTGCAAAGCACACACATTTGCTGATTGAAATGAATGATATAAAACAAACTGGTGGTGCTGGCGGTATCAGAAGAGTTGGGGGGCCTCCATCTTTCAGAGGATATTTTCTCAGGGGACTAATTTTCCAACAGTGTGGAAAGGGAGAGGGGATGGCGGATGGCCGATGGCAGACTGGCTTTGCGCTGATAACTGTTAAAAGCTGGAGGATGAGTAGATGGGGGGCACGTTATGTACTGAAATTTTCCGTAATTATAAAGTAAAAATGACTGCTCTGGACCGACTTCTAAGTTCCAAGACGCTTTCTTAGAAGAATTGTTAGCATTGCCAGTGACTTACCGTACCTGATTAATCATTAATACTTCAGCCCTTGCTGGTTTTCGGTGCCTGAGAGAAGGGTCTCCCTCTGGGAACCCCGCCTCTCCCCACCTCAGCTTACCAACAGAGCCCCACTGACCCCACGCAGCGACCAGCACACACACCGCTTTCCCCGAATGTTTTCCTTGCTCCCCAGGCCATTTTGCCGGAGTTACAAGCAGGTGTTTTATCTTTGAGAGGCAGTCCTTCTCCAAACAACCTTACTCGCCTTGAAAGGGGAGGAGAAACAGCAGCTTCCACTAGAGGGCGCCCTCATCCTCCTCAGCCAACAACACCCCCCCCCCCCCCCAGCTTTGCTGAGCCGTTCTTCCACTTCGCCGTGCTGGATTTTAATGAGTGGTCTAGGGGCTTCTCCAGCTTCAATTAAGAAGACTATTTTGGTGGATGAACTAATTGCGTCGACACAGTTCTCTCCGTTGTAATCTCCACAAGAGATGGACAAGTGTTGCTCGAAAGCATGGGTAAAATCTGTCCTTTGGCCAGAGCCGTCCGCCACCTGCAGTCTGGATTGGCCGCAGGGCTTCAAACCCAGCTGCTATGGGTACAGGGGAGGACCAGTGCCCAGGCAGAAGGGAATGCCAAGCCAGCTCCAGGCGACTGTGTCCTGGGGGGCAGTGAATCCCAACACCATCAGCTCCTCTGGTTTTTCAAGAAAAGCCAAGAATCTTGCCTGGGTCCTTCCTGGGCCAAATGTTTGTGTTCCTTCTACAAAGGAAGAACATTATATCTGTCGTTGGTGATCGCTTCATCATTTTACTCTGACTTCCTCTCTGATAGTGTCATTTTCCTTCTGGGAGTGGGTGGTGCAGGTATTCCCAGAATCTAACAAAGGGTAGTTGAGTTGGGGTACATTGTGTTTGACTTACTTTTTATTCATGTATCTTGTGTATGTATGTGCACACATGTAGCACGAATTCTAATTGTTCTTAATAATAAAAACCTGGAGTCAGCTATCGGGGTGAAGGCTGAAGGATCAGAGAAGCAGAGCAACTAACCACTAGGGAGTTCTTACCTCTACCAATGCTCAGACCGAGGGGGCACTCCTGTCCCTATGAATCCTCAGACTGAATGTTGTCTCTACAAAACCCCAAACTGCCTGCTCAGACTGAATCCTCAGACTGCATCTGAGCTCCTTCCTGTCTCCTCCCGCCTTATATTCCTCTCTCTGCCCGGCCATATCACCCTTGTCTCCGCCTCCCTAGTGCTGGGATTAAAGGCATGGGATCCCAAATGCTGGGAGCACCTTTGTGTGAGCTGTGTTTCTCCTTTAAACAGATTCAATCTCGTGTAGCCCAGGCTGGCCTTGAACTCACAGAGCTGTGTCTGCCTCTGTCTCCCGAGTGCTGGGAATAAAGTGTGTGCCACCAGCGCCTGGCTTCTCTGGCTAACTATTGGCTTAGCTCTGCACTCTGATCTCCAGGCAAGCTATTTGTTAGATCACAAACAAAATCTCACTACACATGTGTGCAGCTGTCCATGGAGGCCAGAAGAGGGCACCCGTCTCCTGGAGCCACAAGCCACCCCACGTGGGTGCTGGAAACCCAACTCTGAGCTCTGAAGAACTGCAAGCGCTCTTAACTGCGGAGCCAGGTCTCCAGTCTCTGTGTTTAATGGAACCTGGTTCCACTGTTTTCAGCCATCAGCATGATTGACAGACAGACTCCCAGAAACTCTCCTGCTCACGGGGACAATTCATTAAAGCTGTGATTTATGACTTACAAGGTCAATTTCTGGTGCAGAGTAAAGGAAGGGCACAAATGACGGTGGGAAACAAGTTACGTGCCCAGAAGCCTGTGTGCAGAAAAATCCAGGGCTTCACAGGAGTGAAGCTGCACCGGAAATGGTGCTACAAAGTTGCTGCGTTGAGATATTAGGACGGAAGCTCAGAATTGACAGATCTTTTCAACTTTTTTTTTAATGGGTAGCCCAGGCTGGCCTCGAACTCGTGATCCTCCTGCCTCTGCCTCCTTCAGCAAATCCTACCTGCATGCGCCACCACAACCGGCCTTTTCGACTTTGAGAGATGCTTATATGCTTTTGTAAATATCCGGAGCATGAAGAGGTGGTCAATAGTTTGTTATTATTATTGTTATTATTATCTATTATTATTATGTTATTATTATAGTTTGTTATATTTGTTAATTATTAGAGAAAATGTTGAGATAACGGCAGATAATTCATAAAAAGTTTAATAGTTTTTGGAATGTGTGTCTTTGTTGGGGTTTCTATTGCTATGCTAGTGTGCATGATCAGAAGCAACTTGGGGAGGCAAGGACTGACTCGGCTTACACTTCCATTTCACAGTCCATCATCAGAGGAAGTCGGGGCAGGCACGCAGGGCAGGAACCTGGAGGCAGGCACTCAGGGCAGGAACCTGGAGGCAGGCACTCAGGGCAGAAACCTGGAGGCAGGCACTGAAACAGAGGCTATGGAAGAATGCTGTTGGCTCGCACCTCCTGAATTGCTTACCTTGCTTTTTTATGACACAGCCCAGGACCATCTACCCAGGGGTGGCACCACCTACAGCGGGCTGGGTCCTCTCCCATCAACCATCAGTCCAGAAAATGGTCCACAGACATGCCCACAGGCAACCGGATGGAGACAGTCTCTCCGTTAAGGTTCTTTTCCCAGAAGACCCTCGTTTGCGTCACGTTGACAGAACAAACCAGCACAAACGGGGTGATAACAAGACCAATGTGCGCAAGGCCAACAGTAATCCTGTCTTCATATCTAGTATCTGGGGCGGGTGTTGCCAGCTGCCGCCCATATGGCTTATTCGCAGGCTGGCTCTGCTTGCTGCCTGTGGTTTTTTTTTTTTTTTTTTTTTTTTTTGTTTTGTTTTGTTTTGTTTTTTCGAGACAGGGTTTCTCTGTGCCTGTGGTTTTTTACAGGTTTAGTCTCCTAAAACAGAATCTCAAACTGAAATACTGGCTGGGCTTGAATTTGTGGTGAGCCTCCTGCCTCAAGCTCTCAAATGCTGGGATTGCAGGTGCGAGACAAAGCAAATGGCTTTAGTTTTCCCCCGTGAGTCATGAAGGCCTCCTGTTTTACTTTTTACTTTTATGAAACATGAGCATGGGCGCCCTCCAAGGATAGAAGAGGATTCCAGGTTCCCCGGAGCTGGAGTTACAGGGAGTTATGAGCTGCCCATTTGAGTGTTGGGGATTGAACTCTGCAATTGGCAGAGTTGGAGAGATCGAACCATCTCTCCTGTTCCAAAATATTCCGTAAGATTTATAAAATAGTTGGGCATGGTAGGGTACACCTTTAATCTCAGCAGTCAGGAGGCAATAGCAGCAGATTTCTATGAGTTTGAGGCCAGCCTGGTCTACAGAACAAGTTCTAGGACAGCCAGAACTACATAGACAGAGACCTGTTTCAGACGAACAAATATCCAAACAAAGAAATGTAAAACCACCAAAAGCTGCAGAGAAATCCTGTCTCGAAAAACCAAAAAAAAAAAGAAAGAAATGTAAAACAAGTTCATAGAATTTTAAAAATATATCAATTATGTTGAAATAGAATTATAATAATAAAGATACAAATGTGTGATGTTAAATAAGAAGACACACGGCAGGCCCAATAACCACGAAGACATTAAAGGGATGAAGACTGTTACTTACATCCAGAGATATCCAGACAACAGAACACCCATTAATGACAGAATGGCAGACACTGCCGTCACTACTGTGTGTGGCATGTACATCGCGATACTTGGTATCTTTCTACAAAGACAAATTTAGCCACCCGGCGTGTCAATCATGAGACACCACAGCAGACCTTCACTTAGCCCCACTGGCCTTCCCTCGGTTCAGCAGTTTCTTACAGAGTGCCTATAAGCCAAAGCCGTCAACTGTGTTCTAGGTTGCAGAAGTTAAAGCGGTCACAAAACTTAGACCTGTGTTTTATTTGTCTTGGTTTTGGTTTTCAAAGCTGGAGAGCAAACCTAGGGCCTCATACATGCTAGACAAGTACTCCAACACAAAGCTACACCCCCAACCTATGGAATTTATACATTGTAAATATGTGTACAGAGGCTGCGGATTACAATAGCAGGCTCACACATATGCTCTCAGGAGGGCCTGGTGCAGTAGACAGAGAAAGGGAAATGCAGTTTTCAAGGGGTTGGTTGGGAAAGACCTCTCCTAAGAGATGGGGGAGGTGGCACAGGAGTGAATGGTTCTGTGTTCAATTCCACACAGAACTGAGGAAGTACGGAGAAGGTAGTGGCATGGACAAGTGCTCAGGGCCAGTGCAAGCAAGCATAAGTACAGGTAGAAGAGACTGGGGAGAGCTCACCAGAGGGGGGGGAGGGGCTGCTTGTTGGTTCCTGGCCACCCAGCTAGCTTAGACCAGAAATAATCACACAGAAACTGTATTATTTAAATCACTGCTTGGCCCATTAGCTCTAGCTTCTTATTGGCTAACTCTTACATATAGTTTAATCCATTTCTAGTAATTTGTGTATCTCCATGAGGCTGTGGTTTACCAGCTAAAGTTCCCAATGTCTGTCTCTGGAGGCTCCAGGGCTCCTCCCTTGACTCCTCCCCTCTTCCTCCCAGCATTCAGCTTAGTTTTTCCCACCTAGTTCTGCTCTGCCCTTGCCATAGACTCAAAGCAGTTCTTTATTCATTAACCGATAAAAGCAACACATAGACAGAAGGACCTCCCACACCACCAGAGGTGTCGGGGGAGCTGAGCATCTAACACCAGCAATGACAGAGGAAGTGTGTGGGAGAGGTGCCAAGGAGAAGCTTACCTGTGTCTCTTTCTTGAAACAGTAAAGCAGACTTGAGCCAGCAAGTCATTGCCACGAGGGGATCGGTACAGCAGGGTGCTGCATTGGGAGCAGGAATGGTGCCAACTCCAGATACAAGAAGCAGAGCTGGCACTGTGTAGCTGAGGGGAAGGACAGGAGTCGGTGGACTGAAAATGACTGAGGAAAGCCTCGGGTGTGTTGCTCGGGTTCCCATCACTGTGCAGCACACCCGAGAGAACCACTTCACAAAGGAGAGGGTTATTGTGGGTCACAGCTCCGGGGGTTTTGTTCATGCCTGGTCTATGGGGGACTGTAGCAAGGCAACCTGTTAAGGCGAGGGCATGTGGCAGAAAAAGATGCCCACTTCATGGTGGCCGGGAAGCAAAGAGGAAGAGGAGTTAGGGTATCAATATCCCCTTTGAGGACACCCACCCAGGACTTAACTCCCCGATTAAACCAGGCCCCTAAAAGATCCACCCCTCACCTCCCATGCTGGCTAGCTTATTGTCAATCTGACACAAACCAGGGTCAGCTGGGAAGAGAGAACCTCGGCTGAGAAGAATGCTTCCATCAGACTGGCCTGTAGGACGTCTGTGGGGCATTTTCTTGATCAGTGATTGATGTGGGAGGGTCATTCCACTGTGGGTGCTGAGTATGTGGTCCTGAAAAAATAAAAAAAAAGTTCTGGCCAGGTGGTGGTGGCACGCGCCTTTAATTCTAGCACTTGGGAGGCAGAGGCAGGCAGATCTTTGTGAGTTCGAGGCTAACCTGGTCTACAGAGCGAGTTTCAGGACAGGCTCCAAAGCTACAGAGAAACCCTGTCTCGGAAAACCAATAAATAAATAAATAAATAAATAAATAAATTCAGGCTGAGCAAACCAGTAAAAAACATGCTTCCACAGCCTCTGTATCAAGTCCTGCCCTACCTTCGCTGAGAGCTGCAGGATGAAATGAATCCTTTCCCCATGAGTGGCTTTTGGTCATGGGGTTTATCATAGCAATTGTTAAAAATAATTAGAACGAACCAGAGTTCTAACACGAAAGATGTCCCCAGTCTGCTTTTTGGTCCTGTGTCACACCTGCTGGGAAACACGCTGAGCTCCCATGAGCTAGGAGGTGACTGGGGGTTTGGCCGATCTAAAGAAATTTCAGATCACCACTGAGCCTCCCTGGCTAGGGGAAGAAGGAAGGTTATTGTGTGGAGGCCCCGGTGCCCCTGGCTCCAAGTGTCTGGTCTTCAGGAACTCTGCTCAGCTGTGTAGAGCAGAGAGGCAGGCCCGCAGCCGGGACACACCAGGAGGTGGCTCTGGTGCCCTGCCTGGTCTTGGAAACAGAGCTGCATGCGGATTTCAAAAACCCAAGGCGAACGCCGCCCCGGAGCCCGCTCCATCCTTTTAGCTTCCTTTCCCTAATGAGGCGCTCACACGAGCCCGGGGTGGGTGGGGAAGGCAACTCATCGAAGTGACATTATCCGTCTCATCCTCCTCCACCACCGTCCTTCCGGGGACGACAAGAGGCGGTACTGCCTGACGACAGAGTGTGGGCCACTGCAGGAGCAGCTGTTTCATAAACAAGCTGACTTTGGTCTGGTGGAGAGAGAGAAATGGACCCTAAAAGACGATGTGTGGTTCTCAGCTTTATGACCTTCTTTTGGCCTCTCCTGGTGTTCAGTGATGGAGAGTCGCCTGGAGGGGGCGCCTGTTGAGACGAGTGGCCCTGAGACCTATGAAGGTGTCTGTGGGTCCACACTGGGAGCCGCTCAGGGAAAGAAGAGAATGGAAGCCGAAAGAGCCTCTTCTCAGTCCAGTGACGTTTCCTTGTGAAACAGGAGCCTGACCCACTCCTGCTGGAGGAGCCCAGGTCTGGCCCGTTGCTTAGCAATGTAACTTGATGTTGCTAAAATCCATCCAGGTGAAAAATCTGCAATCAAAGGCAGGTGGTACAAAGTAAATGAATTCTGCCTGCATATCATCGTTGAAACGCCTAAGTGGAGGGGAAGGTAGTCTCGCTGTTAAAAGCAGAAAAGAACCGAATATTCCTTTGTGAAGGGAAGTGGCTCTGTTGGGGTCTTTATGTTTGGTCCAAGTCTGTTATTAATTTATTCAAGATAGCCAAAGCGGCTAGGAGGGGTTTCCCTTGCGTTTGTTCTCTGTAGAGACTTAAGAAGCCACGGTGTGAGTCATAGAGGAGACACCCCAGAACTTTCTTTAGCTGAGACTCCTCGTCCACGCGTCTGCAGTGTGTCTAAATTGTCTCCCGTGGCTATTACACTGTTTCTATTGTTGCTGCTCTTTCCTACCCCTAAGGAAGGGGAAAGTCAGCCATGATGGAACGGTGGGGTTTCTAGATGAGAGAGGGTGAACAAATTGAGATTTGCGACCAGAAATCACGTCCCAGGGTTCTGACAAGAGCAACAGAAAAACGTGAGAAGAGATGCGTCAATTCTGGTACTCTAGCTCTCAAGCAAAATTTAAGGAGCTTTGCAATTTATTTTCTGAGCCTTCCCAGGGGAATTAAACTGGGCGATGAGACTGTAATCTTATTAAAATTTGAACAGCCAATAATAACCTATGGTTTGCTCTCTATCAACCTCCAGATAAATGCGTAAGGAAATGAGCGCATAGGTGGCTGTTTCTTCATTTTCGGACACCATACTTCCAGTTTCTGCATGTACCGTGTGTGTAAGGGAAAACCATTTCATGACATTAACTCTGTACGTGCCTCCCTTTTTAAAAGGGCGGGGCCCTGTCGCTTTGGGTGATGTACTTCACCAGAAGGCCAGCAGAGGGAGCTCAAGCTTGCTGCCTGAAGAAGCCAAGCACAAAAGGGCTTGGACAGGAGGATTTCTTGGGGACCTGGAGGCTGGAAAGGACACACATCACACAAACACACACACGCACACGCACGCACGCACGCGCGCGCGGACGGACGGGGCACGACGACACTAAGATACTGAGAACCCGAGGTTCACTGGTAGGAATTGGAGGATGGCAGGCCCAGTGCTCACAGCTGGATTCTAAATTCTTGACTTGGTTTGTTTTTTTTTTAGAGACAGGGTTTCTCTGTGGCTTTGGAGCCTGTCCTGGAACTAGCTCTTGTAGACCAGGCTGGCCTCGAACTCACAGAGATCCTCCCACCTCTGCCCCGAGTGCTGGGATTAAAGGCGTGTGCCACCACACCTTATTTTTAAGGTGTAGTTTGCTGTTGCCTCTCAATTTGTCCTGCTCCCTGGGGTTCTTAAGCAATGGCCAAGTTACAACCCATGGAATCATGAATGAAGAGTGTGGAGGTGTATACCCATGAGGAGGGTGGTGAGTGAAATTAGCCCCTATTAATCATGTATTGTAAGGTAAAAAATTCTGCATAGGGGCAGAGAGAGGACAGTGGATATAGGCTAGCATACAGGCCTGCCTACCCGAGCTCCGTTCCTGGATCCATGAGAGAGTGGCCTCTAACCTCCACACCTGTGCCATCTCAATATGTGCGCCTGCACACGCATGCACACACGCACTTTATATACATATATGCATATACACACATACATATATGTAAATTCTGGGGCTGGTGGTGAGATCACTCTTCAGGCAAAAGTGCTTGCTACCAAGCCTGACAACTTTCATTTGACATTCTGAACCCATGGGCAGAGAACTTTCAGTTGAAAGATGTCCCTGACCTAAACACACACACACTGTGACGAATTGCACCCCCAATAAACACACACAGACACACACACATATCTGTATGAGCAATAAAGTAAAAAGAATTCAAAGCAAGTAGCTTTTATTTTGAAGTATATGCTAATTGCTTGCATCTTGTTTACCATGACTCACTGTATTAATTATATACTAGTGTTACAAAATAACTCTTGTTTTAAAACAACAAACATCATTTGAGGTTTTGTGGGTCCCGATCCGGGGTGGTGCCCGCCAGTGGCGGTGTCAGCCAGCAGCGTCAGCTCAGGTTTCTCTTTCAGGAAGTTTCAGGGACGAGCAGCTGCAATCTTCTGACTGTCTGGGCTGCAGCAGCCGCTTCCAGGAGAATCCTAGCTCTTGGGAAGCTGAAGCAGAATTGCTGAGTTTGAGGTCAGCCTGGGCTACATGGTGCATTCTAAAAACAAAACATTAGAAAGAGGAAAAAAAGCGGTGCTGGAGAGATGGCTCAGTGGTTAAGAGCATTGCCTGCTCTTCCAAAGGTCCTGAGTTCAATTCCCAGCAACCACATGGTGGCTCACAACCATCTGTAAAGAGGTCTGGCGCCCTCTTCTGGCCTTCAGGCATACAGACAGAATATTGTATACATAATAAATAAATAAATAAATAAATAACTGTCATAACAATTTAAAAAAAAAAAAGAAAGAGAAAAAAGCATGCCAGGGGCTGGAGAGATGGCTCAGGGGTTAAGAGCACTAGCTGCTCTTCCAGAGGTCCTGAGTTCAATTCCCAGCAACCACATGGTGGCTCACAACCATCTGTAATGAGATCTGGCACTGTATTCTGGAAAGTGTATATATAATAAATAAATATTAAAAAAAAGCATGCCAGCGATTTAGTTCCTATGAGTACAGTTACTCAGAGGACTAGCAAGCAATCTCTTGAGATGTGTGTTGAGGGCATGTCCTATCTTTTTTAAAAAATTAAATTTTATTTTATCTTATGTGTGTTTTGTCTGCATGTGCACCACATGCGTGCCTGGTACCCTTGGAGGTCAGAAGGAGGCCTCGGATCCCCTAGAACTGTAATTACATACAGTTGTGAGTCACCATGTGGGTGCTGGGAATTAAACCCGGGTCCTCTGCAAGAACAGCAAGTGCTCTTTAAAGTCCCGTTCTGTCCTGACTTTAGCAGAACACACATTATTAAGGTCATCTTTCCTTCAGAATCATGACAGCAATGTGATAGGGAGAACCAGTCACCTCCCTCTGGGTGGGAACATTTCCCATTTCTTTCTGCATGCTGTCCCCTCCTAGCCCACAGTGAGTTATACTGCACAATAAAAATCAACAGAAGTCAGCTTCTGAGTCACCTCGCTGTATAATGAACAACCCAAGACTTCCCTTGCGTGACCCGATGCTGGCCAACTCTGAAGGGTAGCTGGGGTAATTCTTAGATTATTTTTTTCTCCAGGGGATCAAAGCAAAGGGTTTAAGCCACCCCAGAACTGGGGAACGGCTATGAACTCAGAGTTCTAACCAGAGTGACCTTGGATGATATTAAAAAGCAAAGAGAATGTTTCTGACTGTCACTCAGGGGAGAGCCTTGACTTCAGTCAGCAGCTGTGGTCATGCTCAGGTGCCATTGATTCCAGCACGATACCGACTCTGCAGCAACAGAGAGAGAGAGAGAGAGAGAGAGAGAGAGAGAGAGAGAGAGAGAGAGAAGGCTGGCTTCGGGAACGCAATGACCTTCAGTAGAAAGTGTCTGCCAGCTGAACGTTCTGTGTCAAGCTTCAAGAAAGTCAAGCTTGTGCTTGCTCCGGCAGGATATACTAAAAGGGGAACCTCACAGAGATTAGCAGGGGCCCTGCACAAACATGACATACAAATTTGTAATTATTTCATAGATAAAAGTGTCTGTCAAACTTAACATCACGGAGGAATCTGGTTGTTTTCGAGGATGAAGAATCAGAATAACTCAATAGCAGCTAATAGCAAAGCGACTTCCTCTAACACCAAGATGCTATAGCTTTTGTGTGTGGCCTGTAATGGGGCTGGGGAGATGGGTTAGGTGGTAAAGTCCTTTCCGTGCAGGCATGGGGACCTGAATTCCCTCTCCAGAGCCATGTTAAAAAGCAGGGTGTGGTGGTGCATGCTCACAATCCCTGTGCGGGGAGGCAGACACAGGAAGACCCCTGGGCTTTTCCAGCCAGCCCGGTCTAATGGTGAAACTCTGGGTGGGAGATTCCAACTCTGAAAGCAAGAGTGTGGGCCTCTCGGCGCCAGGGAGCAGAGGCAGGTAGACCTCTGAGCTTAAGATCAGCCTGAGCTTTGTAGTGAGTTCCAGGCCAGGCCAAGCAGGCCCACATAGTGGGACTTTGACTCAAAAAAGAAGAAAAGCAAGGGGGGACAGAGCCTGTGCAATGGCACCCAGAGTTGGTCTCCACGTGTACATACATACTCACAGATACACGTAAACCCTGCTGTATAAACATGCCTCCCCCACCCCCAATGGAAGACTAGCACCCAAGCCTCTCCTGTGAGCACTGAAGGCAGGGGTGAGGTGAGCGAAGCTGCTCCACGCCGTCTTCCTGCATCAGCACAGGGCCAGGCAGGGCAGCTGATTACGGCGGCTAAGAACATACGGTTTTAGCTGGAGATCCCCGAGCCTCAGAGTGCTCTCCTCTTCCCTTTGGCTGCATGACTGTCTCTAATGCTTTGGAATATAGCGTGAGCAGTACTTGCAGGGCCAGTTGTGAGGCGGTCGATCTATCTGCTAACTGTAGAGCAGGGACAACATATGTACTGTAACCACTAGTCCCAAGCGGGTGCCTGACCCCATTTAGGTGGCCCATAAACGGACATGAAATAGCACTGACATGCAGAGGTGGCTTCACCCAGGTGCTTATCTTCAGGCCAAAAAATATAAAACATGACAGTAATAGTTTTCTGTGCCCCCCTCCTACCCAAGACAGAGGGTTTCTCTGTAGCTTTGGAGCCTGTCCTGAAACTACCTCTTGTAGACCAGGCTGGCCTCGAACTCACAGAGATCCTCCTGCCTCTGCCTCTCAAGTGCTGGGATTAAAGGTGTGCACCACCACCATCCCAGCATAGTTTTCTGTTTAAAGAAGTTGAGTAAACTCTTTGGGGGAAAAATAGGGGCAATGAGAAAGTGTGATCTCCCAAATTTAAATCCTCCATATGCTGGCATTTCAGGATCCCCTGAACCATGGCCAGGTTCCCACTGTTGACCTCAAGGCAAAGTCTGTTGATGACAAATCCTTCCCTCCAGACAGAACTCCTCATTAAACATCTCATTTCCTTGTTTCAAAGAAATTGTGAACAAATCGGCAAGAATCATCAACAAAGCCTTTAGCGCGAAAGGCGAGGGCTGAGATGAACAAACAGAAAATCGACGTTATTCAGGGACATAAGGGAAGAATGGCCTCTTTCTAATGAGCATTGTCAGAGAGATCCACAGAGGCAGGGCATCTAGAAGCAAGGGAAACAAAAGAACAAGAATGCCTGGAAAGGAAAACATTTAATTAAAAATTTTTAGGGAAAAGGAGAAAAAACCTCTTAGGACATAAATTTTGAAGATGCAAAGGAGAAAATGGAAAGGGTTTAGGACTGATGAAGTCAGTCCTGACCAACGGTAGCTCCAGAGGGTCCCACGGATGGGGTGGGCGAGCCTGAGTGAGGCCCAGGGCTTTAGGCGCCGAGCCATTGCTCCGCCCCCCTTTCTTATCTGCCGTTACTGAGCTAGGGTGCTGATGTGCCCTGACTTCTCTCAGCGTTCCTCTGCAGACCAACACCGGAGTGTTTGCTGGCTCCGTGTTGGTCGTGTTCTGCTTCGCTTTCTACAAAGCTGCAGTGGCCAGTGTCGCGGGGATTTCCCTGTGCTGTTGCTTGCGCCCCTTTCAGGAGTGTACCCTGGCTGTGAGGAGAAGATAGTGTAAGACTCAGCGGGGATAAGCTTAATAGGATCAGACCACCCGAAGGACGTTCTTAACTTCCTGTCAGGGTAGGAATCAGTTTAATGGGGACCTGAGTCTCAGTAGTTTACCCTGAGGCAATACCTGGTTGCAGAAAGGGCCACAAACTGAGATTACTCGACCACCACCCAGGAACAGACCATCCAAAAGAAATCCCTAACGTTCCAACTATTGTAGATAGGGTCACCTGCCAGCACACACTCACCAGCTCGCTCCTAGACAAATGCCAGCCAATCAGGGGTCCTGAATCTTAGAAATCCCTCACCCCCATCTTTTCTACTATAAAAACACAACTCTAACTGAGCTTGTGAGTCTCTGATTATTCCAATATATTGGACTCACAGAGAAACCAAGTTTGCGGACTTGTATAAAATAAAGGCTCTTTGCTTTTACATATGGGACTTGGTCTTCTTGTTGGTTTTGGGGGGACGTGGATCTGGGCATACAGATAGTTGCAAATGTGGAGCGAAATGATACCTTTCCCCTTCCCTCCCATAACCCACTAAATAAACTATACCCATCTTCTCTGCATGACATCTATCCATCTCACCCACAGTGGCTCCTCGTGGGACCGGCTGCCCCGCAGACCCACCGAGATCTCTCACCTGCCACCTCCCTCCCGCCTGGGACCCACAGAGGCCTTGGGTGGTGGGACCTGGCTGCCCCCCATTGGCCCACTGATGCCCCTCGGGGAACGGCACCATTTTATCTAAACCATTACAGAGGAGGGTGTCAAGAACTCTGGGTCTGGAGTTACACATAACAGCCATTAGATACCATGTAGGTGATGGGAATTGAACCTGGGTCCTCTCTGGAAGAGCAACCAGTGCTCTTAACCACTGAGCCTTGTCTCCCGCCCCACTCCCCCACCAGAGGTTAATCCTTATGACAAGATGTAGTGGGCGATTTTTGCTGCCTTTACTATACTTTCCCAGTTTCTTACAATGCGCATCACTATGGTTTGGATATGTTCTCCCATTCATGTTCTAACTTGACTCCCATGCTAGTGCCTATAAGGAGTGGGGTTCTCGGGAAGTGACGGTTAGAAGGGCAGAGGGCAGAAAGGAACTAGTTGAGACTGTTTCTGACCTGCTAGTCTGGTGCCAGGTGAGGACACTAGCAAGGTGCCATCTTGAGGAGACAGAGTCCTTGCCAGGCATCCACTCTGCTGGTAGCTTCATCCTGTACAACAAGCTTCCAATACTGAGAAGCAAATTTCTATTATTCACGAATTACTGGGCATTAGGTACTTTGCTACAGAAATAAAAACAAGGATTAAAATAGATACACATCCCTTCCTTCCTTTGAGATAGGGTCCCCTGTAACCTAGCCTGACCTTGAACCCTCTTTACAGCGGATGACTGGACTGACTCTCCTCCTCCCAAGTGCTATGATTGCAGGCATGGACCACCATGTTTTAAGCAGTACTCAAGATCAAATACAGGAATTCTTACGTTAGGCAAGCACTCTACCAACATCCCAGTCTTGCTATTTAGCCCCAGCTGGCCTTGAATTCATATTCCTTCTGATTCAGCTTTCTGAGATGCTGACATTAAAGGCTTACTGTTTCAAACCGTTTTCTATGGCATTTTAATGTATGCATCATTGTATATTGCTGATATTTGCCCACCGCTGTCCTCCCTCACCCTTAACTCTCTCCTCTCAGTAGTTCCTCCACCCAAAACCACCAATCCACTTTCAAGATATGTCTTCTTTCTCCCCTTTGAGACATGTTCTCACTATATAGTCCTGGCTGTCCTGGAACTTGCTCTGTAGACCAGGCTGGCCTCGAACTCACAGAGAAACCCAGTCTCAATAATAAATAAATAAATAAAAAACAAAGAAAAAAGTTTTTTAAATGTATTTTTGTGTTTGGGTGTCTTCCTATATGTATGTCTGTGCCCCACAGGCATGCCCAGTGCCCTGGAGCACGAGATCCCCTGCAACTGGAGTTACAGATGGTTATGAGCTGCTAGGTGTTCCCTGGGAACGGAACCCAGATTCTCTACAAGAGCAACCAGTGCTCTTAACCACTGAGTCATTTCTCCAGCCCCAATGCTGTCTATTTTCCAAAAAACAAATTGTAGTTTTATTTTTCAATTGTTTTTATTGAGCTTTTCTTCCTCCCTCTTCCCCTTCTGCCCTCTCCCATGATCCCCATGCTCCCAATTTACTCAGGAGATCTTGTCTTTTTCTACTTCCCATCTAGATTAGATCGTGTGTGTGTGTGTGTGTGTGTGTGTGTGTGCATGTAATTGTGCAGGTGCTCTCGGAGGTTAGAAGACAGTGCTGGAACTCCTGGAGGCAGAGTTCAGGCAGATGTGAGCCACCCAATGCGGGTGGTGGGACCCCAGCTGTGCTCCTCTGGAAGAGCAGTATATGCTCTCAACCAGTGGGCCATCTCTCCAGCCTTATAATCTTAAGTTTTGAGATTCAGTATGGCTTGCATTATTTATATATGATGAAGTAGTGAGATTAGGAGTTAGGTTTACAATAATCATGAAACTGGTTATTTCTGACCCGATTTCTTTTGGTTCTTCTTATTTGCTCTAAATGGGACCTGACCTATTTTGAGCTGTTTTTGGCTGGCCCAGCACACCCTCTTTCCTTCCCCTTTGTAATCTAGGTGACATGCTGAGTGGACCAGAATACCACTTGTTGCAGCAAAACAGAATGTTCCCAGTTCCTTGTAGGTCTCGCTAGTTCAGAGACTTCCCCTTGTTTGCTGCGGACACTAAGGTGCATACTTGGCAGGAATCCGGCATCAAACACCCTTCTATTTTTTTAAAATGACATTTTATGTGCACATATGTTCATACCCGAGCCATGGCACATAAGTGAAGGCCACAGAACAACCCGTGGAGCTGGTTCTTTCCCTTCACCGTGTGGGTCTTGAGGTTCACACTCAGGTCAGCAGGCAAGTACCTTTACCCACTGAGCCATCTGACTGGCCCCGTCCTCTACCTTTTAACGGGATGGATCCTAGTGTGCACGGGGCTGGCCGTGGCTGAAGTACTTGCCTTCTCAGGAGTGAGAAGAGGCCGCGCCATCTTGTCCAGTGCTCTCCACTCCTCAGAGATCCACAACAGACCTTGGAGATTGAGCAGACTGGAGTAGATGCAGTCAGAGAAGGAACCGTGACATCGGTAACCTGACTAACAGAAGAGACATACATGGGGCAAGTGCTCCATTTTTTTCTTCCACAGGAAATTACCTCCAGCTACAATCTGGGAAAGTGACAGTCAAGAGGTGGGAACTGCAGGGCTGGCTAGAAGAGACTGACAGGATGTGTTTAGTGGCGCTAGTGGCATTGGGTGTAGGGCAGGGGAACCCAATCACAGAGGTACCTGAACTCATAGGGCTCTCAAACAGGGAGCTGGGGCTTTAAGCCTTTTGAGTATCTTCCATCCCAAGCTGGAGTTACTATTAGGTCTGTTTGATCATCATATATGTGTGTGTATATAAATGTGTGTGTAGATATATACACACACACATATATATAAACATCTATCTATCTATATAGATAGATAGATATATGTTTATATGTATATTTTATGCCAGCACTGGGTTTCCTTGGTCTTGCTTTGTCATCTGTGAGTGGATTTTCAGCCATTTCCCGTGAGAAATGACTAAATGTGACCTGTGAGCGGCAGGTTACCCAGCTCGGGAAGCAGCTTCCACACCGGACGTTTCCTGGCTGTCCACTCTGTGACAGGCACTGAGTCAAGCCTCTCACATCCTCCTCTCCCCTTCTGGTGCTGTTGCGAATAGGCTTGACTCAATGTTTTGATGTTAGGGGGGTGTGAACATGCTTCACACTCCGCAGAAACTGTACTGAGTTTTGGCTTTGGATCTGTTCCCTGGCCAGGAAAGCGCAATTTGATATGGAATGGCGACATCTAGGCAGCCACCCCAGCATGAGGGAAACGCCATGCTTTAGTCAACACTGTTGCTGGGCCGGGCTGAATTAGAGCTCTTTTCAAATTGTGACAAACTTGTCAGGATGCAACTTCTTGGTGTAGCCCTGGAACACTTGTCTCCTTTCTTTTTTTTCTCGTTGGCTTTGGTTTGGTTTTTCTCTGTTTATAGTCTTGGCTGTCCTGGAACTCACTCTGCAGACCAGGCTGACCTCGAACTCAGAGATCCACTCACTTCTGCCTCCCTAACGCTGGACCAAAGGTGTGACCTTTCTTTAATCAGCCAAGGAAGACTTGCTAAGCTGTCAAGGTTCGCACTGTCAGCGTGGGTTCCCGCTTGAGTTCCCAGGGACGTGGGGTCGTGGAAGTGCCACTGAGTTGCTCCAGGAAAGCCTTGAGCTGTCCACAACCGTAAAAGCCCCCATCAACCGACACTTAGTAGTCTAGCTGACGATGAACAACCGACACTTAGTAGTCTAGTTGATGATGAACAACCGACACCTAGTAGTCTAGTGGACGATGAACAACCGTCTAGTTGGTGATGAACAAGCTCAGCTGTGTTGAGCTACGTGATCAGCTACGTGGCCTGAGAGGGTGGCCAGTTCCAGGACAGGGTCTCACGATGTCGCTCTGGCTGTCCTGGAACTCACAGATAACCAATTTCTCTGCTTAGTGAGTGCTAGGGTTAAATTGTGCACCACCATGCCCAGCTTCTGAGATGAATACCTTTAAGCCAACTTGATAGTTATTTTCCTCTCTTCCCAACCCTCAACAAACAAACAAACTTGGAGGATCCTTGAGCCGGATGGGACCAAGAGGCTACTGTGTGACAGAGACAAACATTTGGGGGCAATGTGAAATGGTGCAGAAGCAGGAGGGGACAAGCGATGCTGCAGAGCCACGTGGGGAGGGGCCATTCCCTAGAAGTCAAGTGCCTGTCCGGTTCTGGCTTTCTGATCTCAGCGGGATGCAGATATGTTAGAGCAGGGCCTTGACCATGTGCAGTCTTTGGTTGAGAGCACACAGCAAAGCCTTCTGCAGGTCAGGTTTGAACCAGTTATAAAACGAAGAGGATATTAGAAACTAACTTTATTAATGTCCCTGTGGTGGCATAAGAATGATCCTCACAGGTGTATGTAGTTGAATGCTTGGTTGCCAGGGAGTGGACCTAACTATGAAAATGATTGGGAGGTGTGGCCTTGTTGGAGGAGGTGTGCCACTCAGGGTGGACTTTGAGATCTCAAAAGCCCATGCTAGGCCCAGTTCTCTCTCAGCTGGCAGACGTACCGGCATGTAGCTCATGGCACAATGACTGTTGCCATGCTTCTGCAGTGATAACCAATTAAACCTCTCAAACTGTAAGCAAGCCCCCAACTACATGCTTTCGTTGTCTTGGTCATGGTGTCTCTTCACAGCAGCAGGACAGTAACCAAGACACTCTCCAGAGAGCAAAGGTAACCTTTGATCAGCCTCCACCTAACCGCTTCCCTCAGGCTGGAGCATCTCCATCTTGTGTGACTGGCAGCAGTGCTATGGGAAACATTCGGTACAGACATCCATCTGTTTGTTTGGAGCCCGTGAAACACTGGCTGTGATGTCCCGGCTTCTTTTCTGGCGTACACGATACCCTAACCTTGATCAACACCTGTGCTTTCCCTCAGGAGGATCCAGCCGAAACTGACTGAAAGGAGCCATTTGAACTATTATTTCATGTGACCCTGAGGGCAGGGAATGCAGACCAGTGGTGGAGCGCACGCTTGGCCTGTGTGAAGCCTGCGGTTCAATTCCACGTACTCCCACTTCTGAAGGTTGAGGCAGGAGTTTGACATGGGCGCGGGAATTCAGGGCTACCTGGGCACTATAGCAAGACGGTCTCAAAGAGCAAACAAAACTATCACGGTTTTCTTTGCTGTCCCTGCCCCGTCGACTCCCTGGCGCCCATTGGCAACACAAGCATGTGCAACTCGAACTCACACGTAGGAGTGTTTCATTTCAACTTATTAAGCTTGCGAGCTAAGGCTTGCTTGACTTTCCGATGGATCTGTGTAGGTGGTTTAACAGAATGTGATCGCAGAGCTGGCTGTTTGACGCTGTTAAGGTTCCACCTGCCAATGCTGTCTGAGAGTGTTGAAGCTTTCCTTTCGAACAGGATAGAAAAGCCAGCTCTCCTTCTCTCCCTCCCTTCCTCCCTCCTCCCTCCATGGCTACACTGGAACAGAATACACCTCTTGTAGCCACTCTGCAACCTTTTTCTCCGTGAACAGCCATTACACTTTCTGTCAGTGGAGACGTCTTTGCTGCTAAAACCAACTGCGTGCAGCAGAGATGTATTGGCCCCACTGTCTCAGGTTCCACAAGACAGAAACAGGAGTGGGAACACTGAGGGCTGGCAATAGTCAAAAGCTTTGACTTGAGTTCGAGCCTTAGTCTTCCAGCTCCACGACCAACACACGCTGCCTTTGACAGCCCTATTCCAACCTTTTGAAACGGATCTCATTATGGTAGCCCTGGCTAGCCTGAAACATGCTATGTAGACCAGGCTGGCATCCAAATCAGAGATCCACTTGTTTCTGCATCCAGAGTATGGTGGTTAGAGGCATGCATCATCAGGCAAGACATTATTTTACTGTCTGTTGCTTAGATACAGCCTTTTCCCTTATCCCACACTCCACTGTCTGGGTGTTCTCAGCCTCTCTCTAAGTCTACTCTGGTGTCCGTGTTCTCGGTCTCTCTACTCCAGTGTCCGTGTCCTCAGTCTCTGTCTACTCCAGTGTCCGTGTCCTCAGTCTCTGTCTACTCCAGTGTCCCTGTCCCCGGTCTCTACTCCAGTGTCCCTGTCCCCGGTCTCTACTCCAGTGTCCTCAGTCTCTACTCCAGTGTCCGTGTCCTCGGTCTCTACTCCAGTGTCCCTGTCCTCGGTCTCTACTCCAGTGTCCCTGTCCTCGGTCTTTACTCCAGTGTTCGTGTCCTCGGTCTCTGTCTACTCCAGTGTCCGTGTCCTCGGTCTCTGTCTACTCCAGTGTCCGTGTCCCCGGTCTCTACTCCAGTGTCCCTGTCCTCGGTCTCTACTCCAGTGTCCCTGTCCTCGGTCTTTACTCCAGTGTCCGTGTCCTCGGTCTCTGTCTACTCCAGTGTCCGTGTCCCTGGTCTCTACTCCAGTGTCCCTGTCCCCGGTCTCTACTCCAGTGTCCGTGTCCCCGGTCTCTACTCCAGTGTCCGTGTCCCCGGTCTCTACTCCAGTGTCCGTGTCCTCGGTCTCTACTCCAGTGTCCGTGTCCTCGGTCTCTACTCCAGTGTCCGTGTCCTCGGTCTCTGTCTACTCCAGTGTCTGTGTCCTCGGTCTCTACTCCAGTGTCCGTGTCCTCAGTCTCTACTCCAGTGTCCTCAGTCTCTACTCCAGTGTCCGTGTCCCCGGTCTCTACTCCAGTGTCCGTGTCCCCGGTCTCTACTCCAGTGTGCGTGTCCCCGGTCTCTACTCCAGTGTCCGTGTCCTCGGTCTCTACTCCAGTGTCCTCGGTCTCTACTCCAGTGTCCGTGTCCTCAGTCTCTACTCCAGTGTCCTCAGTCTCTACTCCAGTGTCCGTGTTCCTCAGTCTCTACTCCAGTGTCCGTGTCCCCGGTCTCTACTCCAGTGTCCGTGTCCTCGGTCTCTACTCCAGTGTCCGTGTCCCCGGTCTCTACTCCAGTGTCCCTGTCCTCAGTCTCTACTCCAGTGTCCCTGTCCTCGGTCTCTGTCTACTCCAGTGTCCATGTCCTTGGTCTCTCTACTTCAGTGTCCATGTCCTCAGTTTCTATTCCAGTTGCTTCCTGTTTTCTTGGGATTATTTTTCTCAAATACCTGGCAAATCAAGGCAGAGCTGGGTTTCTCCTGGTTTGACCAAAGTGGCACATAAATGCTCCACTCTACTGCGGGCCTTTTGTGGCTGTTCTTTAAATGGAATTAAAACTATGCCCAGGCACGGTCTTCCCTTTGGAAAGGGTGGAATTTATCAATATTAATCCTAGGAAAATATACCAGGGCAACAGGCAAACCAGTGCAGAGTGGGAACATAGAGACTCCATCTGTTGGGTCCTGGTTTGTGTGAAGCTCAAAACACACATGTGAAACTTCCTGAAAGTCCAGTGAATCATGTCTATCCTCTTCCCCAATACTCAGTCCTCTGGAGGGTCTTGCTTGATGGCAGGATTTGAGGTATCTTCTTGCTGTAAGTCCAGGTAGGGAGAAATGGAACCTCATGCATTTCTTGGACTAGCCTTAATCTAACTTTTAGAGGCACAGTCTCCCTTTGAATTTGGAGACACACACACATGCACACAAACACACAATAAATACAGTTTCAAGGCACAGACTCTGATGTGGGATTCTCCTCTGTATGCTGTGAATACCATTGATTGATAAAGAAACTGGGTTGGCCTGATGGGGTAGAGTAGAGCTAGGCGGGGAAACTAAACTGAATGCTGGGAGAAAGAAGGCAGAGTCAGAGAGAGGCCATGTAACCCCGCCAGACACGGACACCAGAACTTTACCTGGTAAGCCACAGCCTTGTGGTGACACAGATTACTAGAAATGGTTTAAATTAAGATATAATAGTTAGCCTATAAGAAGCTAGAGCCAATGGGCCAAGCAGTGTTTTAAATAATACAGTTTCTGTGGGATTATTTTGGTCTGAGCTGCAGGGCGGCCTGGGAACAAGCAGTCTCCTACAAGACTCAGCGAGAGTGGCACCATTTTGCTCTCTGTTCCTGTCTCCCCCACAGGTAGTACTAGAAGTTAGGTATGTTTCCCTTGGCATTTTCTTATGTGTTCACAAACATCTACGCTCACATCATAAAAATAGCTAGTTTTATTTTTATTACCATAACCAGCATCTTACAAAAAGTGTTTTTAAAAAAAGTGTATCCTGCTTACATTATGCAGAATTTCAATCACCCACAATTTAAATTTGTTAAATTTTCCTATTTTATTTTACATGTATGAGTGTTTTGCCTTTTTCCTTACATGTGTGTCTGGTAGTCAGAAGGCATCACATCCAGTCCTCTGGAATTGGGGTTATGGTTAGGTGTTATGAACCAAACCTGGATCCTCTGTAAGAGCAACAAGTGCTCCTAACCTTTGAGCCATCTCTCTAGCCCTTAACATTGTTCTATTTAAATACAGGAAATTCTGTCAGTTCACAACAATATACCACATTCTTTAGACCGCTACAGACAGTCCATTACATAGACCACTTTTAACCTTTCATGTTAATGGACATTTGTTCCAGTTTTCACTTGATTTAATTTTGAAAGTCAGTTGGTGTGGGACAATATTTTAAATAAATGCTATTGGTCAGTAGCCAGGCAGGAAGTATAGGTGGGACAATCAGACAGGAAGGAGAGGTGGGTCAATGAGAACAGGAGAATTCTGGGAAGAAGGAAGCAGATTCTGCAATCCTGTCCCAGCCACAGAAGCAGAAAGATGCAATTGCCCTGCCAAATAAGGTATCGAGCCACGTGGCTAACACAGATAAGAATAATGGTAATGTAAGTTGTAAGAGTTAATAAACCTGAGATACTAGGCCAATCAGTTTATAAATAATGTAGACTAATGTAGACCTCTGTGTGATTTCTTTGGGACTTAATGACTGTGGGAACTGGGCAGGACAGAAAACTCAGTCAACAGTCAGTTTGACCAGGGCCTTGTGGTACAGGCCTACACCCCTAGCTAGCCAGGAAGCTGCGATGAGATGACCCAAAGCTCCAGGCCTGTCTGGGATACTGAGTGCACCGTGGAGAACACGACTAATGTGCACAGGCCGGGCTAACTCCCTAGTCTCTCTCACGCACATGAAATAAAGTAGGTCAAAACCATGTTTTCCCCTCCCTTTAGCCTCAGTTTACCCTCTGTGGGGATTACAGGCATATGTCATTACAGCTGACAAGGCTTATCTGTAATAAGGCACCTTTTAAACACACAGATCAAACTTTTATACACATCATATAATCACAAAGGCAATGAGCATTTTCATTGCCCAAAGTTCCTTGTCTTCCCAGTAAGCCCCCAGGGTACTCCATAGAAATACTGGCCTACTTTTTCCCCTCCTATTCTGCTCTTGCAGATGATAGATGGAAGCACACAGTGGGTGGTCACATCAAATGTAGCAGAGACCCCTCCAGTTGCAGGAGTCCTTCATCTTCACTCTGGGAAGAGACCCACTGCCTGACTATTCCGCAGTCTGATCTACTGTCTGGTGCATATCTGAGTGGCTTCCAGGGTTTGGTGATTGAAGTTAAACCTACAGGTTTCTAAACACATGCATCTTCACTTCCTAGTAGCAGGACTTCAGGGTTGCCATGTTCATCTGTTAGAAGCTTGCAAATTCTTTTCAAGAGCCGCATCATCCTGCAGGACCAGGGACAGTGTCTTGAGTTCTGGCCACTCTCTTTGTTCACTAGCACCCGAATACTGCCGGGGTTCCACAGGGAGGTTTTTACCTATCCAGCAGGCTTGTGGCATGTTTTCGGAGGAGATGGGGATGTCTTAATTTTGTCTCTCGAGTTACCACTGATTGTTGGGCAGCTTTTCATGTGCTGCTGACCCAACCCTTCAAGAAACGCATGCTTACCTCTATTGCCCATTTTAAACCATGTAGTTTGTTACTGAATCTGAACGGTCCTTTTGTAGTTTTTTGATGCCAATGTTTTTGTATGACGAACATACTGGTAAAACACACAACCGAAAGGGCCCCCCTTTAGCATCACTGTGCAAAGAGCAGTACTGATTTTTGAAATTCAGGCCACAGTGCTGTCTCTTTGGAGGTCCACACCTGAGTGAGGGCTTACTGATGTCCTGGGGATGGTATCACTGGTGGTCTAGAACCTGTATGGTCTGCTGCCGTTCCGTTTGTGTGTCCTCCTGGAACTCACCTTCGCTCTTCCCAGCCGGTTAACAGCAAGGGGAGGAAGGGCTCTGCTCCTGTTTCCCAGATGCTGTGTTCCTGACTCTGCTCCCTCCGGGGCTGTGCTGTCTCTGGGAAGTTCTCCTACCCCAGAGCACTCATGGAGGTCAAGTCAGGCTTCTGGACATCCCACTGACTGCATGGCTGGCAGAGCAGCTAACAGGCTGAGGCTGGTACAGAACATCTGAAATGGTAGCCAGAGATGAGACGGGAGAGGCCCTCCTGTCCAGTGTAATTTCCAACTCTGTCTTCTATTTGTGAGCTCATGGCAATACCAACATCTGCAAAAGCAGACTGAGCTGGGGAGGGCAGCCTCGTGTTTCAGGGAAGTAGCATAGAGCAAAACCAACACGTTCTGTGGAAGGCACACACTCTAAAACCTACCCGGCACACGAAGTTCTTCAGTTACCATGCCACCACCACGGGTTTCTGGACTACCCAGAGGTGGGCGGAGTGCAAGTCTGCATGGATGTAAACAATGGATACAGGCATGAAGGTTTTTAAAAAGTAGAGACAGGGCAGAGCACACTGGCTCCTGCATCAGAACAAGGCAAGACAGCTGAGGGAGGGTAGGCACTAAGATGGCCTTCCTTAGCAGGCTTGTGTCTTATAGTGGAGAGGACAGTAGCACCAACCTCAGCATTCTGGTGATATGCCACTAAAAGCGAATAATGTATATTCTCTTTCTTCCTTTCTCCTTTTTGTTTTTAGAACTCACAGAGATCCATCTACCTGCCTCTGCCTCCTGAGTGCTGGGATTAAAGGCGTGTGCCACCACCACCAGCTAAGTTCCCTCTTTTAATAAATTATGTCCTTGCTCTAATCATTCTTCCATTCCCGGCATTTGTATGGCTTGGCTGCAGACATCCAGAGTGAAGGATAAAATGCACACGTGCTAAGTGACTTTTCTGGGTGTCTACTTTGCTGGTTTGCAGGTGTGACTTTGAGCTACTTCAACACATGGCATTCTGTCCAGAAGGAACTCACAGTGTGCATGGACTGCTCCACCCACAATCAAAGACGACGAGAGCAGGTCATTTGCTGCTCTAGGAAACGGTGCCTACCTCAGCTGCTTCACCTTCTGGCCCCAACTGTTGGCAATGGAATATGAAAGCCAAGGGTCAGACCTTGTCTGCAAAATGGGAAGTAAAATTCTCAGACCAGGGGCTGGAGAGATGGCTCAAAGGTTAGGAGTACTGACTGCTCTTCCAGAGGTCCTGAGTTCAATTCCCAGCAACCACATGGAGGCTCACAGCCATCTATAATGAGATCTGGTGTCCTCTTCTGGCATGCAAACATACATAGAAGGAATGTTGTGTACGTAATAAATAAATAAATTAAAAAAAAATTTCTCAGACCAGAGCCAGGCTCCGAGGAGCTTATATCTGATTAGAGAAAATTATCTTGAAACAGAAAGGTATTTAATTTTCAATTATTATTAAGAGATTTAAAATTTTTTTCTTTTTAAAATTATTTATTTTTATTTTATATGCGCTGGAGTTACAGACAGTTGTGAGCTGCCCTGTGGGTGCTGGAAATTGAACCTGGGTCCTCTGGAAGAGTAGCCAGTGCTGAGCCATCTCTCCAGCCCTAATTTTTTATGGGCTGGAGAGATGGCTCAGAGGTTGGGAGTACTGACTGCTCTTCCAGAGGTCCTGAGTTCAATTCCCAGCAACCACATGGTGGCTCACAACACCTGTAATGAGATCTGGTACCCTACATGCCAGAATACTGTATATATAATAAATAAATCTTTAAAAAAATGTTTTTCATTTATGTGTCTGTGAGAATGTATGTGTCGATGCCTGAGGATCACAGATCCTTTGGAGCTGGGGTTAAAGGCAGCTGCGAGCCACTCTAAGAGAGTCCTGGGAACCAACCTCCCATCCTCTGCAAGATCAGTGTGTGCCCATAACCGCTCTCAGCCCAGATTTTCTTATTTTAAAAGTAAACAAAAGGAACATTAACATCCAGTTTTGACTGTTTCTCTTACCAATATCATAAGGGTAAAATAAGCCAGTGATAAAAGTTGCCATTCAGTACAAAGTGAACAGGTCCCTTTATTAATGTATGCTTGAAGGTGAACATTACTTCTGAGGAGACAAATTCTCCTTCAGTTTCAGAAAAAGGAACTTGGATTCTGTGGTCCCTGAACAGTCTCTGTAGTTGATTGCCCCCCCCACCCCAACCAATCTTTTCTCCTTCCTTTTGGATCTTATGTTAGGTTAGTTCTGCAGAGATACAATTTTCATTGAGGAAATATCCGACTTATTCTTGAAAAGTTAACCCTAAAAACAAAAGCAGTTTTAATTCCCAACCCCTATCCATACCATGGAAACTTTTTTCTTTTGTGGGGGAGGGTCTTGCTGTGTATACCAGCATCATCTTCCTGCCTCAGCCTCCTGGGTGTTGGACACATGCATGCGCTAGCATGTCCAGCCGAATACTATAGTTAACACAAGTTTAGTCTATAAATAACATCTTTCTCTTCAAAAAGCACTTAAGAAACGCTATGGACTTCCAGCTTTAACAGTTTATTGAGAGGAGCTGCAGGACTGTTGTCTCTGAGTTGTTGCTGCAGGCGGTCAGCACGTGATGTGAGCCGCTGGCCTATGGCAACCCTTAACTGTGCCAGCTCCTCAGTCACTCTTCTCTTCTGCTTGGTAATGCCTGTATTCTGGCTTCAGCTCCCATGTATTCTTGTGAATCCCTTTTACATTCTGAATGCCGATTTCTTTTAATATTTCTTTCAGGTATCCCTAAAAAACAAAAAGTGCCACAGAAGAGATCATCAAGGCAGAAAATAAAACTTAAAATGAAATACACTAAATACAAGAAACAGAAATTATGGTTCTTAAACCCAAGTGGGGTTTCCTATGAAGAGGTTCAACAGCTCTGTAAGGCACACCCCATGCACACAACCATGTGTATCAAAGGCCTGGGAGTCCTGAATAAAGAAAATGAGTTAGAGGAAACACATGTAAGTGGTGACTTCAGTGGCTTAAAGGACTCAGTCCAGACCGCATTCAGCGGTTTAGGAGCACACACACACACACGACACATCCTGTAGGAATGACGTCACAGTCAGGAAACAAGCAGATGACAAGCATCTAAAATTCCCACTTCTACGA
The DNA here is from genome assembly GCF_950005125.1 of Chionomys nivalis. Lineage (NCBI taxonomy): Eukaryota > Metazoa > Chordata > Mammalia > Rodentia > Cricetidae > Chionomys > Chionomys nivalis. The sequence continues at coordinate 38,293,833 of NC_080097.1, read as the reverse complement.
TGGGTTTTCTTCTTTTAAAGACTAGATCTCATCATGCAGTCTTGACTGGTCAGACCCCATAGGTAAGCCAGACAGGTCTCAACTCCCAGAGTTCCATGAGCTTCCTGAGTGCTGGGATTAAAATTGAGAGCCACACCCATCCAAGTGAGATGGCTCTAAACTCAGTTCCAGAACACCGTTTCCTGTAGAATAAGGACAGGTATGATCTGTGTGCTGCCCGAGCCCGCTGAAGCAGGGAGAGGACGAAGAATAAGGAGAATACTGAAGCTATGAGGGCCCAGGCTCCTTATGCTCGGCTTACTATTTATATCTCTGAGAACTGCTTACCAAATGATTACTGGAGTCATGGAAATTATGACTGTGCTAAGTGTACTACAAAACTCAGCCTGTTTGCCAAAGCCCACTGAAGCACCCACTATAAACTGACCAATACAAATTACAGTAGTTCCTAAGAAGAGAAAAAAGTTAATTATTCACAAGTGATGTGTTCTGCTACAGGAAAATCAATCACTAGTGGCTGAGGGGCTCCTGCCTAGATAATGTTTGTACTGTGTACAATACTACCCAAACCACATTGTGTGTGGATCTTTAGTAAGCCCCAGTGTGTGTATGCCCAGCTAGCTTCAAATAGACAGAAACCCACAATTTCTGCTTTCAGAGTACTGGGATTAAAGGTCTATGCCACTATGCCCCCTCCCCTTACAAACAGGGTCTGACTATATACCTGCAAATGTAGACCAGGCTGGCCCTAAACTAGTAGAGATCTGCCTGTCTCAGTTTCTAGAGTGTCACCACACCCAGACTTGTCCTTGCTTTTTGGGGCAAGGTCTCATTAAGCTGTGTAGGCTGACCCTCAAATCTCCCTTCTTCCTTCCTCTGTTTCCCTGAGAGCATTGGTTTTAGAGTCATGTTCCACCACGACAGGCAAGAGAAGTCTGCCTTTGGCCCAGCCCCTAGCAGATTTGTCCAACTACTCAGAAGCTCCACCCTATCTGCTTTAAGGCTGCTGCTGCTCTGGCACTCTGAACCAGTGCGGGGCACTACAGGTTACCAAACAGTCAAATTGCTATCCAGGCTGATTTGGAATAATACAGCACAATTCATTAAGTCAGGGGTAGGCTGCCACTTAGAAATTCAACAGCAGAAAACTAGAGCTCATGAAGGTCCTCAGAAGGCTTAGCATCTGTCTCCTGGACAGCCTTCCCATGCCAGCAAACAGGCCCCAGCAGGGGGCAGCAATGAACCAACCGAGTCCTGGGTTCCCCAGGTGGTTTGTCTGCCTCCCACACCTTCTATAGTTGGCTTTGCTAAAGGAATGGAGAGTGCATGAGTAAGCATAAAGGAATGGAGTGTACATGAGTAAGCATAAAGGCTTGGGCATGCAGGTGATGTGCATGTCTGCCATCTGCTGTTTCAAATTACACTTGAAAAATGGGACACTGTTCATAAACTACTTTCTAATTAACTGGATTCATAAATGGAGAATGAAGGGTTAGGCACAAATGATCCGAGTTTAGGTGCCAAGAATGACATCTTTGTAGGATTCCAGAGAACGGTTTGTTGTAAGGCTGCTAGGATGCTGCTGTTGCACAATGGCACAGTTGGAGATGCAGCACAGTGGGGCCACACGCAAACAGCAAGCACCAGCAGCAGAGGGAAGCAGCTCTTGACTTCAGGTTGCGCACCTACCTATAACCTAGGCCAAGGAAACAGAAAACCAGGAAAGGGTCCGGCATGGAGCGGTAAGAATGTCTGCACAGGGATGGAGAGCTGGCTCAGCCGTGAGAGGCCCACAACCTAAATGACAAAGTCTTCGCTCTACAAACCGGTTGTTCCCACACTGTCCCCTTCATTGGCAATGCAGTCGTACATGAACTTATTGTGACGATAAGGGGACAAGATAGCACTGCCCACCGACCTGGTCAGTAACAAAGCAGAATCAGAACCATGACCCTGGACCAGACCACGACTCTGCAGGGTGGTGCTTTCAGATCTCCTTCAAATCACAAGACACTTTACTCCAACCCAACGAAAGGGCCTGGCAAGGGAGCAGGCAAGCGTTTGGTGAGGAAGTAGTAGCGACAGGGAAAAGCATGTTCAGGAAAATCCCAAAGGGAGATGTGGCTAGAGATTCCAGCTAGTTATTATTGCTGTGATGAAACATAACCAAAGCAACTCGGGGAGGAAAGGGTTTATGTGACTTACCCTTCCGCATCTTAGTCCATCACTGAAGGAAGTAAGGACAGAAATTCAGAAGGGGCAGGAACCTGGAGGCAGAAGTCAATGCAGAGGCCATCGAGGGGTACTGCTTACTGGCTTGCTCAGCCTGCTCTCTTACAAAGTCCAGGACCAACCAGTCCAGGGATGGCACCACCCACAATAGGCTGGGCCTTCCTACATTTGCTGTGGATCAATTTTTGGGGCAGAGAGAATGCTGGGATGAAGAAGGGTGGAGTCAGAGGAGTTTGGAGCCCAACAGAGGAAGTAGGACGTATGAAAATGAGATAACTAACCATGAGCCAAACAAACATGTAGAACTTTTTTTAAAAAAAATATTTATTTATTATGTATACAGAGCATTCCTTCCATGTAGGCCTGCAGGCCAGAAGAGGGCACCAGACCCCATTACAGATGGTTGTGAGCCACCATATGATTGCTGGGAACTGAACTCAGGACCTTTGGAAGAGCAGGCAGTGCTCTTAACCTCTGAGCCATCTCTCCAGCCCCAACATATAGAACTTTTAAGATAAAAAATATGGCTTAATTTAAGTTGTAAGAGCCAGTTAGAACAAGTTTAAGCTATAAGCTGAGCATTTAGAATTAAGTCTCTGTGTGTTTATTGGGGAGCCAAAGGCCATGACAAAAAAGTCTACCTAAACACATCAAGCACTAATTAAGAAAATGCCCTACAGCCGGATCTTACAGAGACTTTCTCAATTGAGGGTCCTTCCTTTCAGAAGACCCCAGCTTCTGCCAAGTTGATATAAAACTAGGCAGCACCACAGACAACAGTGAGGTGTTTCAAAGATGTCTCCTGGCCTGCAAGTCTCTTCTCAAATTCCTTCAGGGGCACCCACTCTGCTAGCCTTGCTGCCCACTTGCCATTCTCTGGCTACATGCTTCTGAGTTCTCCATGCTAGGTACCTGCTCCTTGGAGTGCTTACCCGTCCCTCATCTCAACCTTTCATCCTTACACTTAGGCTTCAATGCCACTTCTGCAGAGCAGTCTTCCTCAGCAGTCACCTCAGCCACAGAGCTGCATTCCACACTGCCCATCCTTCCACGACAGGCCGTCCTCCTTTAAACTTTCTCTAAAAACCCAGTTTCGAGTCTCTGTGCTTGGACTGACTCAAGGGTTGTATTCTCTGCACGTTTCCCTCATCTTTTTCCATGTGCCAGGCCTCCATGTACATCACAGACGCCGGTGCACTACTCGAGTCAGTAGGTGGTGACCAGCTGGAGAGCAAACCTGAGTGAGCTGCAATACCTGAAGTTGAGTGTGACATTCGTTAAAAAAAAAAAAAAAAAACTGTGCTGTAGTTGTGTGCAGGAAAGCACACCAGACTACATAATATTGCTGGTGAGAGAGTGAACCAAGAGAGGTAATGTTAAAAGTTTTACATGATTGGAAACTGTTAAAATCATGCCCTTTGTTATCCATTCCAGCATTTACTCCGCCACTGAAGTGGGACAGAACCTTCGTCTTCCTTGCAGACTGGGCCAGGTGGAGACACTGCAATACAGGCAAGCACAGTGAGAGAGCGCTGGGAAGGGCCGCTGCTGCCCTGCCTGTGTAGCTGTAAAGGTCTTTGAGGATGGGGACTGGATCATTTTAACTGACAGTAATTCTGTTGCAGAAAGAAGTACACACTTAAAACCTGAGTGACTTTCCAATTTCCTTTCCTCACCTCAATGCCTCCATTTCCAAAAGGACGCCAGAAACAGGTAGAGCTTCGTGTGTCACACGGGAGCAGGCTGTTTCTCATTAGTGCAGGCCATGATGCAGCATGTCATTCAGATATGGTTCGGCCTCAGTGCTTATCAGAGGCATGTGTGGGAGGGAAGCGACAGCGACTGAAGCAGAGCAAAGGAGGACCAAGTGCCATAGCTTCTGTGACCACAGGAGCTAGAGGGTCAGGACAACGGGCTTTCTATTTGTGGTGACTAACAAGTCAGGATCAGCCAGCGGACTTCCAGACTTCCCTCAAACCTAGGACAAGGTGCAAGTAACTCGTGGCTTCCTCTGTTTCTGTCACCCAACTCTACCCAGGTCTTTCCTTCTCCAGCTCTGCCAACCTCAGAGGCCTGAGCTGCATTTCATTTCATCAGACATTTCAGTGATAAGCAATATTTACATAATAATAAATCAGCTGATGTGATTAAGAACAGCTCTGACAGGGAGTAGATTACAGCTACTGACGCTTTCCCTAAGTAAATCACAGACCCTGTGTGACTTCTAGTCACAAAGTTGGCCCCACAAGTTTACATCAAATGCCCAGTATGCAGATCTGTGTGCCGCAGGTGGCACATGTGAATTGTGTGTCTTATAAGAGGGTGGCACAGGAGGAAGGGTGTCATAAACAGAATTTTCGGTGTGAGTAAGGGATGCTTTCAGAGATGTCAACAGAACAAAGGACTTACTGATGAGGCTGTTAGTGACTCCAAGGCACAGAACTGCTCATTAAGAAGCAAACTACACATTAGGAGTAAACAGTGAAGAAGGCAGCAGATGCTCCTGCTACTTCAGACAGAATAAACTGTGAGCCGGGCTCCTCTGGAGCATGGGCCTGCGTTTTTCTCCTTTTTCCTCACCAGCTGCCCTGCCACATCCTGTGTCTTCTCTGGGTTCCCACTGGTTGTATTGCCCTCTTTTTCTCTTGAGCAGCTTTCAGATGGGCAATAAAATGGCCAAAGGATAAAACCCTGCTTTATCTTACTTTATATTTTATTCAAACCTTGAAAAACCAGCTAACAATTTCATTAATATTTGTGTGCTAAAAAGCCTTATTTGTCTGGCAGTGGCGAATGTCTTATAGGTCTGAAGGGTTCAGATAGTTTACTTTCTTTTTAATTTTTAAAACAACGAACGTCTCAGTATGTAGCTCTGGCTGTTTCATGCTGGCCTCAAACTCACTGCCTGCCCTGGCTCCTGAATGCCCCTGTCTCCCGAGTGCTAGGATTAAAGGTGTGCGCCACCACTGAAGAAATAAGTGAGTATGAATTTTCTTACTCAGGATAAGCTGTCAAGACAGAAGTCAGACCTGTAGATGTCTAGGATTTGGGGGTGGGTGACTGCTAATGGATATGGGATTTCTTTGGGGTGCACGTTCTAAAGCTGATTGTAGTGATCATTTTGTGACTTTCAATATACTAAAATGCACGGATCTGTGTGGTTCAATATAGTTTATTCTGCAAACAAAGGTTTTTCAATAGGGAAGAATGATTTAAAAATGAAACTGCACGTGATGGCAAACAGCTATACTCTCAGCACTTAGTAGGCTTGAGTCGGCAGGAGGAAGCACTCTATGAGACCAGTCAGACTACCCACTGAGTTCAAGGCTGGCCTAGGCTACACGTTGAAAACATTTTTTTTTCCAGTCATACAGTTAAAGTAACATATCTATTAACATGGCTCAACATGTTATTCATAATTGAGATTACTGAGAGTTCCATTCTGGAAATAAGGGTAGACTGTCTGATGCAGAAATAGACTTGTCCAGGCAGCTACAGTGAGAACGGGAGGCCCCAGGCAAAGAAGTTCCAGCTGTTCTTTCTTTTTGTTGCTAATGCTTGATGAGAGAGTTCAACATAGACAAGATCTTTTCTTGAAGAAAACTGTTTCCATATGGATGGTAAGACTAAAAACATACCCCTCTAGCTTGTTAGAAACAAACAAACAAACACACACAGCAGAGGGCAGCTAACAACCTCTCATTTTCACTTTACCTCTCTGTAAAACTGAATGGAGAAGTTGGAGAGACGGCTCGGCTCGGCAGGAAGAACACTGCCTGCTTTTCCAGAAGCTATGAGTTCAGTTCCCAGCACCTACACTGGGCAGCTTACAACCCAACTGTCACTCTAGGTTAAAGGAACTGGATACCTCTTGTGGTCTCTAAGGGTCTGGGTACACAAGACATATTATACTCATATTATACTCATCCAACTCATGGCATTTCTTTTATATTAAAGACCAATGTTTCACAGGAACATTCCATTTTCATTTTGTACACACAACTTTGATCTCTGGACCTCGTGCAGCACCTTCTGTATAAGCTTAAGTTATTTGGACATGTTACTAAGTTCATCTTAAAAATGACCTCATAAATGAGGTATGGAAAACTAAAACCAAAACAAACCAGAAATGAGAGAAGCTGGGCCTGCCGGTACAAGCCCGTAAACTCTGACCTCAGGAAGAACAGACAAGAGGGCATCAGGTCAAGGGTGGCAGAACTACAGCTTCAGGTCAAAGCCAGTCTGGGAAACCGCAGGGGACCCCACCTCCAAACAAAAAATCAAAACAGGGCCAGGACAGAGCTGAGGGGCCCAACCCCCAGAATCAGGAATTTGAGGTCAGTTTTGCCTCATCCAGTTCTTGACCAACCTGGGCCGTGGGATCCTGCCTAAACAACATTCAGATGTTGGCCTCAAGTCTCCTATCCACACTGGCACTCTAGCTGCTTCTACTCTTCCTTAATAAAATGTCTATATTTCTACCCAATAATACTGATGATGATGATAAAATAAAAAATAAGACCCAAACCTCTAATCAATAGAAACATTAAAATTTTGTAAGTATTTCAATTTCATCTACTTATACTTGGCAGTTATTTATCTTAGTGCAACATTTCCTATTTTAAACCTTGATTAAGACTCCACTTTATGCATCAGAAGTAATTATTCTCAAAAAAGGACTGTCATTAATTAATATACTCTCTTGGAAAATTTAATATCATTGATACCAAATTCAAGAACTGAAGGAATGTGACCTGAAAACTATTGAAAACAGAGACAGAGGAATCAAGGGGAAAAGGGAAGCTTCAGAATACAGCAGCATAACAAACAGCAATGATCTGACTGTACAAACTGGGATGAGCTTCAAATATTACAGGTACCCACTTTCACCCTGGGATTAGGAACTGATAAGCAAGTATCAAGCTTGTGTTCCACTTTCTGCACTCCTGACCACGATCAATGTGACCACATGAAAAGTGAAGAACCTTCCTGTGAGGAAAACACATTCCCGCATCATTAAAAAGGCTGGTCCACAGATCTGTGTGCCAGATTAAATCTCAGAGGACACAATAATGACATCCTCAGCTGAAGTCAGGACAACTGTATCCAAGCCCCAGCCACACCCTGGACCTATCAGAAAATCAGTCTTGGGTCTGGAGAGATGGCTCAGCGGTTAAAATCTGGGTTCAGTAAGACCAATGCACATAAAATAAGAGGCCACGGAGTGGTGGCATACACCTTTAATCTCAGCACTTGTTAGACAGAGGCAGAGGGATCTCTGTTAGTTCAAGGCTACCGTGGGCTCCATGAGATTGAATCTGTCTAAAAGAGAAACAGCTCACACAAAGGTGCTCCCAGCACTTGAGATCCCACGCCTTTAATCCCAGCACTGGGAGGTGGAGACAGGAGTGATATGGCTGAGCGGAGAGAGGAGTGTAAGGTGGGAGGAAACAGGAGCTAATTGCAGTCTGAAGCAGTCCGTCAGAGGACGCAGTCTAAGGACAGGATCACCCTTTGGTCTGGCACTGGTAGAGGTAAAAGGTCTCTCCAGTGGCTGGCTGCACTGCTTCTCTGATATCTCAGTTTTCACCCCTTAATACCTGACTCCAGGTTTTTCTTAAGAACAATTAGAATTCGTGCTACACCAATACTGCAGAAGATTTGTTGAAGGCCAGACTTCATGGTTGGAGACTTGGTATTGATCAAAAGTCAAGAGTCAGAGATGGCACAAACCTGCCCTCAGAAGGCTGAGGCAGAAGAACCAGGAACTTGAGGCTAGTCTGGGCAACGCTAGCTAAGTTTCAGCAAGTACATGGCAAGACTTGCCCCTCTCCAAAACGATCTGGTGCTGAGGTGGCTCAGCATCTGAATGACTGTGAGCAGACCTTCCCACACCAGAGGTCCACTGTGAGAATTTGACACAAGCTACTTATCTATTCTTGGGGATGTAACTATGTTCGCATACATGCCTTAGGATGGTGGATCTCCTGAGGTCCATCCAGGTCACTAGTGAAGAGATCTAGTGCAAGAAACTAAATACCACCACATAACAATTATCTGACCAGGGTGGGGGAACTGGCTCAGTGGTTAAGAGCACTGGCTGCTCTTTTAGAGGACCTGGGCTCAATTCCTAGCACCCAATTTCCTTTTTTGGTCTTCCCAGGTATAGACATACATGGAGACAAAGAACCCATACACAAAGAGTAAAATGCAAAAACAAAACAAAACAAACTTCTGAACTGAAAGAGTCTGTGAAGACAGGGTACACGTGTATTATCCACTGGAGATTGGCCTTGAGCTTGGGCTCTTCCTGCTGAAGCCTCTGGGTACTAAGATTATCAAGGGGCACCACCACACCCATTCAGACAGACATGTAGAATAAATAGCCATAACACCACATTAAAACATGAACTTGCTTTCCCTAGCATTACTAGAACGCCCCTCCGCTCAGCTTACTTCCTCATGTCTAACTGTATGTATGTTTTATTCTTTATGAGTAGCTTATTTGCTGTCAGTGTCTGGAATGGCCTTTTTAATGTAGGCATATTTACATGTAAAACTAACAAAGATAAACATCATTAAATCCAGAAGAAACACAGCTTGCTAATAAACTATTCTTTTAAAAAATATTTCACTCTAGTTTGGGTGCTGTTTCCCATGCTGTGAAGCCGAAGGGAGAGAAAGCATTAGCAGAGCTGCTAACAGAGCAGCATGCACACTCTAATGAAATGAAAAGGAATGGGAACCATCTAACAGAGCTCAGATTAATGTTAAAAATATAGATTCCTTTTCTTCATATAAAATTATTTCCACTAAATTTATCTATAATCTTATTACTACTCTTAATTTTATGTGTATGGTGTTCTGCCTGCATGTATTCTGTGCACCGTGTGTGTGCCTGGTGCCTGCAGAGCCCAGAGGAGTGTCAGATCTCCTGACCTGGAGTTATAGCTGGCTGCAAGCCACCATGTGGGTGTAAGGAGTCAACCTTGCATCTTTAGTAGAAGAGCAGCCAATCTCTTAACTATTAAGCCATCTCTCCAGCCATAACATTTTATTGTGTGTGTGTACACACACTCACACACATGAGGACATTGGTGTGTGTATAACAGAAGACAACTTTCAGCAGGGGGCTCTCTCCTTCCAAAGTGGGTTCTGGGATCATCAGGCATGTGTATGAATGCCTTTACAGAGTGAGCCATTTCAGAGGCTCTTAAATGCATTTTAAATCTAAAGTAATGAAGTAGATGTTGGAAAGACATAGCTGTATTAATTAAGACTTCTTTTCTGAGTGTCAGCATAAGCTGTCATTAGCAGAGTGGATGCAAATTTAATCATGCTTCTCCTCACTAATACTATGTTAATGAAGTAGGGTACATTTAAGATCAGTATAAACATATACATACCACAGGCTGCTTTGTGATGTCCACTAAATCCTTAAGATTATAGTACTGATGTTTCTCAAAGGCTGAAAACAGCATGTCTAGGACGTGTTGTTTGTCTGCCCGGGCCCGCTTTCCATCTTCTTTTTTCTTCCTTTCATATTCAATCTACAGGCAAAAACAGAAGAACGGCATCAACTTAACCTTCTGGAAACAGGCCCTTCTGCCCTAGTCATCTGAGAACCACATCTAAAGCTCCAAGGCCTCTGTCAGGGACTCAGAATTGGGGTCTTGTTGCCCCAGCATTCCCAGTACCCTTCAGACTCTAGGACAGCTATCACACTGCTCTATAAACCATTTTCAGTCTCTCTAGAAGTTTTATGTAACACATTCATTTCCTCCAAAAAGGTTTTCTTCCTGGTTAACCTGGACTAGCCAGAAGCTAACTTGCAATTCCTTTGTTTTTGATTAATCATAATACAGCAAGATAATTTTATGACACAAGCTGTAGTTGGTAGGCAACAGCTCGGAGTCCGTAGGCACAGGCTTGTTACAGGGCAGGTTCTCTAGCACCTGAGAAGTAAGTAAGGGAAGCACTAGGCAGAAAGGCTGCTCTCTCTGACCCCAGCTGCTGCCTTGCTTCTACACACTGAGGTAGGTAAATGCCCTCAGCAATGACATCAGCAGGCTATTTTTCTGAATCTTTACCTTACTAGTGTCCTCCAGATTTACCTGTATAATACACCTCTTAGTCAAATAAAACCAAGACACCAGGCCATGCTTTGTGCACACCACAGGGCTGCTCATCTTTACACATACCAACACTGGACGCAACTCTCACCCCTCATCAAAGTTCTCTTTGCAGTGGATGGAGACCACTGTAGATGGAAGCTACAAATGGTCAAAAGCAAAGAACAACTGACCTAGGGTGCCCACTGCCAATAGATATATCTACAACACAACCCAGGGAACACACCAGAAGAGGAAGTGAAAAATTATTAAAAGCCAGGGAACCAGGATATCTGTTACAGTATTTTCTGTATGAGAAAGATAAGCTGCACCCATGAAATTGCAACACTATGGTCACCTAAATAAGACCTGAACAATGACACCAATTGACACGCAACTTGAATGTGGGAAGTCTCAGAAAGCCCCACGCCTACATAAAGAGCCGCAAGTGATTGATCAGTGTTGAAAGAGAATCAAGTCTTTTCCAGGGATGAACAACCTAACTGGCTATCCAGTAACAAGTGGTCAGTGTATACATATGAAAAAGAAAAGTATACATATGAACACACACAGGCTAGTTTTATGTCAATTTGACATAAATTAAGAGTTATCTAAAAGGGAACATCAACTGAGAAAAATGTATCCATAAGATCTGGCTGTAAGATAATTAGTTATTGATGGGGGATGTTGTAGCCCATTGTGATGGTCCTGGGTTCTTAATCAGAAGCAGGCTGATTAAGCCAGGAGGAGCAAGCCAGGAAGCAGCACCCCTCTATAGCCTTTGTATCAGCTCCTGCCTCCAGGTTCCTGCCCTGTTTGAGTTCCTGTCCTGACTTCCTTCAATGATAGACTGCAATGTGGAAATGTATGCCAAATAAACCCCCCTTTCCACAGCTTGCTTTGGTCATGGTGTTTCATAACAGCAACAATAACCCAACTAAGACAACATATTTTAATAATAATGATGATGATGACAACTATAGAGATAATACATGAAAGCAGGAGAGCTTGAAGGTAGAGAAATGGGAGCAGTGAGAGAGGGAGCAGGATATAACAGGGGCTTGAAAATGATCAAAGTGTAGACAAGTATGAAATGTAATGAAATCCAGTATTTTGTACAGTTGTATGAATGTCAATAAAGTTAAACCAGTAGTTCTCTCTCACTGTTATCATACCAGGACTAACTATTTATGGAAACTTATCTTTGCATTTAATCCATTGGGAAGATAGCTCAGTTAGTAAATGCACAAGGACCCGAGTTCCATGCCCAAAATCCAGGTAAAAAGCCAGGCTTGTAATCCTAGTGCTGGGCAGGCAGAGATAGACAGATACCTGAGGTTCAAGAAGAGTTCTGTGCCAGTGAGAAACCTTGTCTCAAAGAAAAAAAAAAAAAAAAAGCTTGATGGTCCTGTGGGCTTCACAAATATGTTTGCACGTGCACTTGCGCTCACGCGCGCGCGCGCGCACACACACACACACAGAGAAAATATACCACTTTACTCATTTATGTCAGTTGGTTAAGCTTAATTTCTTCTTCATGAAAAGGCAGAGTAATGTGCTGGAGAGAGGTAAGGTCAGTCTTGAAGCTCACTGGGTAACTAAAGCTTTGGTGGGCTGGAAGAGGACAGCAGAGAGGAGACCCTGCATGCTGAGGTTACTGTAGTGTGGGGACCAGCTTCAGAACAAACAGCACAAGCACTCAGAGCTAACAACTGAACTATGGTGTAAATTCCCCGAGACACTTAAGCTTATGTTCTCTATTTTAAGCGTAGTGGTAGGACAGCATGGAAGTTTCTAGGACAAGATCGCAACAGAGGAAAAAAATCTCAAATGCATGCTGCAGATAGAATGGCTGGGGAGAATAAAGCTGGGGGCTGGAGAGATGGCTCAGCGGTTAAGAGCATTGCCTGCTCTTCCAAAGGTCCTGAGTTCAATTCCCAGCAACCACACGGTGGCTCACAACCATCTGTAATGAGATCTGGTGCCCTCTTCTGGCCTTCAGGCATACACACAGAAAGAATATTGCATACATAATAAATAAATAAATATTAAAAAAAAAAAAAAGAACAAAGCTGAAGCCAGGTTTAAGATTCAGTGAGACAGGCCTATTACTGGAGGCCTGTGATTCCAGCTACTTCGGAGGCCGAGAAAAGACCAAAAGTTCAAGGCTACATGGGCTACAGAGCAAATTCAAGGCCACCCCAGACAACTTAGCAAGACTATCTCAAATCAGAACATAAGACAAAAGGCTGAGGACAGAGATCAATGGCAGAATGCTTGCCTCAGTAGCAAAAGAAAAAAAAAGCATAAATGGAGAAGGGGTGTCTTGAAAATAGCATAAAATAGCACACCTACGTGCTATTTTAGAAGATTACATTAGATTTAAAAGAATACATGCTTTCTCTGGGTCCAAAAAGACAAAACTAAGAGAATTATCATACTGGGGAGTAAGAAAACACGAGTAACCAGGACCGAACTCGCAAACCCAAGCATCGCAACATCCTGCCTCCCACCTTTAACTTACACTGAAGAATACAGGAGAGACTGAGCTCAGGAAAAGGAGGAGTAACGGTGTATTAGCAAGGTCTTTGTTTGAAATGACTGGAGAAGCTAGAAGTTCAGTAGGAAAATGATTTCATAATCTTGCCAGTAAAGCAAGATGGCTCCCTTGAAGGCACACATTTTACTTGGCAATGGCGAGACATTTATGTGTGTACCCATAAAGGTCAGAAGAGGGCAATGGATCCCCTGGGACTGAAGTTCTAGGGGGTTGTGAGCCTACTACAGAAGTGCTGGGAATCAAACCCAAGTCCTGTGAGAGAGCAGCCAGAGCTCTTAAATGCTAAGCCATCTCTTTAGCCTAATACCAAATGTGCTTAGAACAAAGTTAAGGAGTTGAAGTTCGTTTTCACGCTCCACAGCATAAAACAGTGCCCTTCTTAGTATTGTACTCAATCAACACGACAACAAGGCCACACAAATAAACTATTAATGCTATCAACTACTGTACTCAGAAGAAGACTACTATGTCATGTTGCTTCTTTTCCCATTGGGCATTTTGTTTCTCATGATGCCCGTCGGAGCTGCAGGGAACAATATGCAAAGCAGCCAGCCAGTCAGCTCATTAGCAGCCAGGACAATGTAGAAATTACTAAGATAGTTACTGGAACAGAAGTAATTGTTATGTCATGTGAATTTTACTTGCTGATATTTTATCCGCCTCCACTGACCACATCACTACAGAGCCAACTGTTAGAGATAAATGTTAACTCAGAAAGCACTTTAAGCTTAAGTCTCCAGTTATAAATGTTTTATATTCCCCAAATTTATCAGATGAAATTAATTTCATTTTCTCAAGAGAACAAATTATTCAAGATTAAAACGTAACCGCATGTTGAAAATTGACTGTGGATGTGGTATAGACATGCTCAATCGTTATTACTGAAACCTTAATCACTAACTAAAATTATAAATGCCGCCCACTACCAATTAAGATATTTTAATTCAGATGTCTGTAAATTTCTAGACTGTTGTTTGCAGAAATACTCTTGACTGCTTTGTCAAGGAAGTCTCTGTGAGGCTTTTATTTCTAACTTCTGAAGTGATGGTGACAGCCTTGATTCTCAGGGCTCTGGATTTTAAATCCTGTGAAAGATTACTTTCCTCTCCCCTCTGTCAATGCTTCTATTTCTGATTGGCGTGTCATCATCGCTTGGGAAAAAGCAATTCTTTAGAGCAGGTCAGTCCTTGGTGTGCAAATTCAAAAGGACAAGGCATATAGCATTCTCCTATTAAACCATGCCAGGGAAATACTGCTAAGAAGCCCTTAGGATATAGTCCCATGGGCATCCATTTTATGTACCTAACTGAAAAACTCAAAGCTCAACACCTTAGTTCTGGAAACTGGCAGTTGGCTGTCTCACAGAAGGGAAAGAACTATGCATAAACATGAAATGTCTTCCTAGTTCCAGGGAGGAGGATGTCACCTGAGGTTTTATGTAATAAACTTTTGGTATTTCAGAGTTTTCCAATTAGCTTTTCTTAGTTCCTCTAGCACCAAAAGTTAGATAAAATGTCCTTTATTAAACTCAGAACAAGAGGGTCGGGGTGGAAACAAAGGTGAGAGGCAGATACATCTTAAGTTAGAGGACTGTCTCCTGGTGCCGTTACAGAACCCCATTCCCCTCTCAACAGATGGCAGGCAACTATAAAAAGTTTCTGTCTTTGGATTGGTGGCTGCAAACCAGAATAACCCAGGAGCTTAAAACACAATCCACATTTGATCAACAGAGTTGGAGGCATTTCCCCTCTTCAGGAAAGCATCCTTCTGGGTGATTCTAGCACTAAAGGCACACCAAGAACCACCACACAGAGAGCAGAGGACAGTTCTTTAGGAGCCCACAGGGTACATCTGAAAGAAACACAGGCAGACGATGATACAAGCTCACCAGACAGTGCTATCGTTTCTTTGACTCAGAGAAGGAGAGTTAGCAAAAATCTTGCATATTAACTAATTTTATTCAAGTGTATTTTTAGACAGGGTCTCATGTAGCCTAGGCTGGCTTCAAACTTGCTACAGCTAAGGATGCCCTTTGAACTTCTGACCCTTTTGTTCTTACCTTAAGCATGCTGGGATTACAAGCATATACAAAAATCAACTCAAATTTAGGGCTTCTTGTTTGCCAGGCAAACACCTTGCCAAGGAGGTATATATATTCAGCCCCTAATTATACTTCTTTATTTTCTAAAGACAGGGTCTCACTATGTAACCCTGTCTGGCTTGAACTCATAGAGACCCATCTGCCTCAAGAGTGAGGCTAGGATTAAAAGTACGTGATATCACACCTGGCCTGACTACGCTTTTTGATTAACACCTCTACAAGCAAAAAATTTAAAGAATGACTCATACATGTATATCTTTTGAGTTGCACAGTCAATTAAAACAGATTAAATAAAATCATGAATTATTCTAAAAAATGAGGAACTGAATTCAGAAATCTGGGCTTGTTGGCCAGTCAGAACAGCTGAATCAATGGACTTCAGGTTCAGTCTAGAGACTCTGTCTCAAAAAGACAAGATGAAGAATAACTGAGCAAGAAAGACATTTACTGTCGACCTCTGGTGCGCGCTCTCTCTCTCTCTCTCTCTCTCTCTCTCTCTCTCTCTCTCTCTCTCTCTCACACACACACACACACACACACACACACACACACACACACACACACACACCTCCTTCCACCAGAAAAAACAAACCACCTTATTTACGTTCAAAATATAGTGATTTGGAAAGAAAAAAAATAAGTGACCTATTTTTTAGGACACTTAGTTTTTAATAGTACTGCAAACTCAGAAAATCTATACTGCCAAAAGCTAATATAATAAGGCACAAACCCCATAAAGGTTAAGGGTCAGTTATTTTCATAGTCAAAGCTGTGGTGGTGGCCAGTGTGGCAGGAATCTACAGTGTAACATGAATTCTAATTGGTCTTAATAACAAAAATTTGGAGTCAGCTGTCAGGGGCTGAAAGCTGAAGGATTAGAGAAGCAGAGCGGCAGCCACTAGAGACTTCCTCCACCAGTGCTCAGACAAAAGGGGAGATCCTGTCCTCAGACTGACTGCTTCAGACTGCTGCCTCAGACTGCACTCGACTCCTGTCTTTTCCCATCTTATGTTCTTCTCTCCACCCAGCCATACCACTCCTGTTTCCTGTCTCCACCTCCCTAGTGCTGGGGTCACCTTTGTGAGCTCTGCTTCCCTTCGCCCACGGTGGCCTTGAACTAACAGAGATCTGTCTCCTCTGTCTCCCTAAAGGTATGTGCCATCACTGCCTGGTCTTAGGTGGCTTAGCTCTGCACTGCAGGCAAGATTTATGTGTTAAAACACACAAGTATCACTACACTACAGACTACCATTCCAAGGTTTCCAGCTGTCCTTCTGCCAAGAGAAAAGTGATGGTGGGGGAAAGGAGGATTTTTCTTTTCTCCCCCTTCCTTCAGCAGATGTCTGGTAGCTTTTTCATAACCATTTTGTAGTCACAAAATATCTGACAGTCAATTCTCTATATTAAATTCTTTTTGTTTTAAGGATCTGGAGTTGTTTCAATTCTCAAGAAAGACACGACAGATCCATCAACAAAGACAGAGAAGGACAAGCCACACTTACAGTGATATTGATAGTTTCCATTTTGGAAAGAGCCATGTTCTTGTCAGATCTGATTACTTCATCATTGTTCTACTTGAGAGTGACTGATAATCATGTCAGCACAAGAACTGTCAGTTTTCCACTTTCTTATTCACATATATTTACTACCTAATAGGTTTTCAAGTCCAAATTTAGTACCAACCCAAGAAGCTGGCAATGACACCATAGTGAACTGTTGCATGGCTACAATTTCTGCTCTTTTGCTCAAAATATGTGACTAGCATAAGGACTGCACGAAGGCGCAGGAATGACAGGATTGATGTGCACAGTGGACATTTTCTAGCAGTAAATGCAAGATATTTAATTCTGATCTGAGTAGCGACAGGGTTGGGGTGTTCAGCTATAACCACCTTACCCTACCATGCGAAAAAAAAAAAAGACTATAGATTGAAAATATTTCAATATCATATTGTTTTAAATTTTATTAGAAGTTTTATTATGTGACCTTTAAATTGTTTTGTTTGTTTGTTTTTTGAGATAGGGTTTCTCTATGTAGCTTTGGAGCCTGTCCTGGAACTTCCTCTGTAGACCAGTCTGGCATTAAAGGCATGTGCCCCACTGTCTGGCTTAAATTGTTCATTTTAAACCATGCTGATTTCTCAATATCTTAAAAATAAATAAATACAATATAAATAAGCACAGTATAATAGCAATTTCTATAATCACTATTACACTGGAATTACAAGGCTTTTAAAGCTATGCAGGCTCCTCTGCCCATTCTGATCCATTCCTATAGAAAACAATCACAGGGG
Organism: Chionomys nivalis; assembly: GCF_950005125.1. Taxonomy (NCBI): domain Eukaryota; kingdom Metazoa; phylum Chordata; class Mammalia; order Rodentia; family Cricetidae; genus Chionomys; species Chionomys nivalis. The sequence continues at coordinate 38,276,536 of NC_080097.1, read as the reverse complement.
CTGGAGAGATGGCTCAGCGGTTAAGAGCATTGCCTGCTCTTCCAAACGTCCTGAGTTCAATTCCCGGCAACCACATGGTGGCTCACAACCATCTGTAATGAGGTCTGGTGCCCTCTTCTGGCCTGCAGACATACACACAGACAGAATATTGTATACATAACAAATAAATAAATATTTTTTAAAAAAGAAAACAATCACAAACACTCAAATGCTTTGTTTCTATAAAAACAAAGTCTCAATCTAAAATTATTAGATAAACGTATTACACTCATTTATATCATAATAATCCTAATAAAGGTGTGGGACATGAACTGAACTGTCACCTAATGTGAAGAGACTGTTAAAACAGATATCCCACAGCTTTATATCTTAATGAGGACTTCAGAATACAATGGATTTGTACTAATTTTAGTAGTAAAAAGAGCACACTATCAAAGTATTCTAACATAAAACTCTAATGCCAGGCTGAGTGTTAATGTTACTAAGAAAATGACCTGGGCAGAGGTCTGAGCTGCCCTACCAACGCTCCAGCTTCGATCCTCCTAGAGGGGACTTGCCTTTCATCTTAGGACTAATGGTCTATGGCAGCACAGGGGGTATTTGCAATGGAATTAAGGGGGAAAAGTGGTGGTTAATACTACAAAAAGCTGTGCTCCCTACTTCAAAGGAAATGGTCACCATGCCCCAACTTGGGATCTAAGGAAGGCACAGAGAACAGGAAGAGGTGGCAGCTCAGGAAGGCAGGTCACCAAAGGATTCCCTCTCAGGCACAGCAAACATCTGCTACCCAGGGAAGACATCTCTACAGACACTCTTCCCTTCCTACTCAAAGGGAGAAGTTGACTGACCAATAGCATTCCAGATAGCATATCCTCACTGTCACAATCCCAACAACCTAAAAGATTTGTGAAGAAAACGGTAAATTCACATTAAATCCTACTCTCTAAAACTAATAACCTAAAATATTTAACCAATCCTCATTATTTCTAATGTTTTTCTGTCTTAAGCAACAGAGAGAACCATTACTGTATACACACCTTGTCTTACTATTATAAATTTTAGACATAAGACTGCCAGGCCTAACACACACACACACACACACACACACACACACACACTTACACTCAAAATTCCCTCTAGAAAGTATCTATCTCTTTGTAACTGGGGGAAGTGTAAGCTAGTGTAAGCTGTCTTGCCTTTCCAGTGATAAAAATGTACCAGAGTGAAAACACACGTGGTTCCTGAGAGGAGGACAGAGGCAGATTCTGGAACCAGAGGAAGAACACACCAACGAAGAAGAGAGGCAAAAATAACACAGTCCTGTCACATTGCTTCCCTTTCTCATGTAGCCCTGGAAAGTTGCATGTGGAGTCCTGTACAGTATGTTTTAGACAAGTACAGACAATATAAATCATATCGCCTAGGACTCTAAGCTATACTCATGTTTGTGCAAGCTCGTTCTATGGAGCTAATACAACAAAATCACTAACTGATATATTTTTAGAATTTAGCTTATTCTAACACCACACATGACAATATTCTAAGAACAGAAACAACTAGAAAAGAAAATAGGACAAAGAAACTGCCTTTCATCTACTGTCTCGATCAGCAGACAACAGCAAAACAGCTCTCTCAGATTACTTAACACTGCCGACTCCACTTAGCTTCCTGGTCCTCTTCTTTAGTTTACTTCCCCCCCAGAGCATAACCAGGGGCTACACAGCTGAACTGCTGCCTGCTTCCTTTCATTCAGTCAGTATAGTGAACTGTAACGAGTGAGTGGATCTGAGTTTTCTGTCCATTGAAGACGTTTGTTTCATCCTGAAAGCATTTGCCATCTTGTACAAATAAGCATAAGAACTCGGATAATCACTCTGTGGCATGGAGCAACAAACCAAGTCTGGGTGCTCAAGGCCCATCTTATAGAGGCTTTATTTTTTCCTAAACTTAGACCAAAAGGGAAGTAGCCAACAGCATAGGACAGGAGATTCAATCTATTAACTGTTATTTAGACTTTCTTTTACCTTCAGGAATGCGTTACATTCTTGGGCTCCTTTAGCACTGCTAACAATCTACAGCAACACACACAGTAGCTAGAGCATTTGGCTCCTGTCTTAGTTGGGTTTCTATTGCTGTGACAAAACACCATGATCCTAAGCAACTTGAGGGAGGAAGAGGGTTTATTTTCTCTTAGAACGTGCAAGTGCACTTTCGAAGGATCTCAGGGCAGGCATCTGGAGGTGAGAACTGATGAGAAGGCCATGGAGGAATGGTACTTACTGCCTTGCTCAGCTTGCCTTCTTCTTCTTCTTCTTCTTCTTTTTTTTTTTTTTTTGAGGCAGGGTTTCTCAGTGTAGCCTTGGCTGTCCTGGAACTCACTCTGTAGCCCAGGCTGGTGTGTGCCACCCGCCCCCCCATTCCCTGCTCAGCATGCCTTCTTATAGCACTCAGGACCACGAGCAAAGGGATGGCACTACCCACAATGGGTTGAACCCTCCCATATATCAATTATCAATCAAGAAAATGTACCACAGACTTGCAAAATCTAGGGGAGGCCTTTTCTCAAATGAAGCTCCTGCTTCCCAACAGACCCCAGCTTGTATGACGCTGACATAAAATTAGCCAGCCCAGCTCCTAAGCCAGACTGCTTGGGTTGGTTATTTCGACTGGTCAGTTTCACTCATGCATGTAACAGTAGTTACACTTCAAAAGATAATAGTAACGAAGATGACAAGCCATTTTTTAAGAAGAACTCACAAAAGTAACAGACATATAATGTGCTAGGTTAGGCAAAAAACAATGTACATCTCTAGTAGACATTGTTCTATACATACACTTCAACAGAAAGGTTTAAGAACACTGGCAGTCCTCACTTTGCATTAGGAGTGAAGGACCATAAAAATGCCTGTGGCACCTGAAATGAAGCAAAGCGAACTTAATAAATAACAATGACAACTATCACTGCTCCGGAATCTTTAAGATTGTTAAATAATTTTTAAAAAATGACAGATAGTTGTGCACAGTCATGTATGATCTTTGAAAATTTGTCAGCATATCAAAACTGGTATGGTAAACCATATAGATATAGAAAACAAAATTAGTACATTTATATTTATGAAGTATGTTGTGATTAGAAACATTGAGAATAAAGTATTATCTGTCTGTAAAACCCAATCAAGAGCAATTTAGACAGCAGCTCCCTTCTGCCATGTAGCTCCGGATACAGAATAAGCACCTTTCTATGCTTAGCCCAGGTCACAGTAAGCTGCACGGCTCTGAAGGTCCAGAGTCTAAGAATGTGTGACCCTCAGAACAACAAGGACACTGATGAAAGCCACATAGAACTTACATTGTACTGATGGTTAGCGACAGGCTTGTAATTGGTAGTTACGACTTTGTCCAGCTGTTGGGATAGCCTTACAGGTTTGGAGGACTCTTCTATTTGCAATCTGAAAAAGAGAAGGCACCATTATCACACTGCTTAGAAGAGTGGGTCCTGTAGAGTTATGCCAATTACTAACATCATGTAAGCAAGTAAGTCAGAATCTCACAGCAGCTTTCTCACAATACACAGTAACACAGACAACTCCAATGTAAAACCTAGTACCATAAGCTAAACACACAAGTTATGTATGTCATTACAGTTCTGAATGTAGTTCTGAAACTGTGATGCATGGGTAAACCAAACTCTTCAAGCAAAACATATTGTCTTAAATGATTGTCTAAAATTCATCAAGTGATTAATCCAAAGCTTCCGTTATCCTGACAAGAAATAAAGGTGAGTAAAACAAACACTAAACCAAAAAAAGGCACTCACTGTCCAGTGACTAGTGACTAGCCACCGAGGCTCAAAACATTTTTGTCCCCACAGAAGCCTCTACTGACAGCACTGGTCTAAAGTGCTGCAGAACTCTATCTGAATTAAATGTAACTTGAAATACTGCCTTCAGAAAAAAAACCATACACACGATCCCACGTATATCAGGAAGATACTACTTGATGGGTGTCTGCATCTTTTTAAGCAGTAACTTTAGGATTTGTATTGTGTCCTCATTTGCATACTAAATTTGTTTCTTAAAAATGAATTCATTTGGTTTCTAAGCACAGTAAATCCAAAAACCTGGTTTAAGATGGGGAAAAGCACAGCTCACAAAGTGACTGTTTTTAAAGACACAAAGGTATCATGGGGCCTTCAGACTTTTCGTCATCAGGGCATCAGAACACAAAATGTAACACACTTCAGAAAACTGCCGACTGGATCTGGCTAGCTTAGAATTGATGAATAAGCACAGAATAGAAGTATTTTTGGAAAAATACCTAGGCTTATCCCTTATGAATTCCACTGAGATAGCCACTGAAGAATGGAACGCAGTGAAGCCTTTAAGGAATTCATGGATGCAATGGATACAACCAAGAAAAAGAGAACCGGGCTAGAAAACAGTTTGACTGTTGTAGTTTTTATTTTAAAAATTTATTTTTATGTATGCATGCTCCCTCCTCTCCCCCACCCCTGTGTGTGACATGTATAATGGGGGCCCAAGGAAGCCGAAAGAGGATATTGGATTGTATGGGGCTGAAGTCTGAAGTGGTTGTGAGCAGCGCAACATGGTGCTGGAAACTGAACTCAGGTGCCCTGGAAGAGCAGCATTTCTGTAAGCGCTGAGCCATTGTCCAGTCTCAGTTATTTACTTTAAAATGTGGAAGTACACGAAAGACGGGAATAGATCAAAATTAGTACATCTGAAGATTTGTTGTTGTTGAGCTTTCTCAAATCTTTACAATAAACACCTATGACTTTTATAAGCAGAAGGAAAATGGAAAGCAAGTACCCCCTTTGGTTAGAGGTTAGGGATACAATACAAAAAGGCTCAATCACTAAGTAAATGCTGTCTGTAGTCAGTGCAGTCCTGAGGACAAGGCAGGAAAGCCTTCAGTCAGCTCACAGTGACGTGGAGGGACAGCGACTACAAGGTGTATGAGCTGGCACACTGCTGCTCAGGGTCAGAGTGAAGGCAAAAAGATACAGTGACTCTTCTAAGCAAAGCAATCTTGAAGGGACTGGGGAGATAGACCTCTCAGAAGAGCAGAGCAAAGTGATGGAGACAGACCAGAAATGTTCACAAAGTGTAGGAACTGGGGCATGTCTAACCTTGGTGAAATAAAACAGGCACAATTAAGTGGCAGTCCCGTGTGTTGGACTGCAGCCCTCCACCTTCGCCCTCAGCTCACAGGGGCTCACTGGCCTCTCCAGGTGGAAATCTCACCAGCTTCCCTGCTTCAAGCACCTCCCTCCACGACTCTTCTGGGGACATCGAGGAGGAGGCGCCAGCAACAACCCCTTCTCTTGCCCCCATCAGTGGCTCCCATCACCCCACATCTGAAGTCCAGTTTCAGTGAGTTTAGCGAGAGCTCGACAGCCACACCCTGGATTCATCTGTGGCCTCTGCACCCTGCCTCATGGTCACGAGGCACACTTTCCTTTCAACTCTGAAAGTCAATTTCATCATCAGAGAGTTGTGTCACGTTTATTCTCAAAGCATCAAATATTTTAAATAAAGGAACACACTGCCGTTTTCTTTTAAATCAAGAGCTCACATAAACATTTAACCTTTCTATTATATACTAAAAAAGTCAATTCCCAGAGTTTTGTTTTAATTAAAAGAGGACATACTGTGACTCAAAATTCAAAAGGTTAATCTATGGACTGAAAACACAACACATTTCAAAAGAACTTCATCTTAAGATATTTTCATTAACCATGAATAGTTTAAAATAGTTTAACAGGCTTTTTTATTTAACACTAAATAATTCATTTAGCATTATCTCATGATGTGCCAGAGCAATTTGCAACTCTATTTTATTATTAACAATGCTCTAAATTAAACACTGCTGGCCTCACCACACTTTCAACAGCAAAATAAGGACTATCTGGATTTTTCAATACAATATAATTTGAAAATACTCACTTCATACAGCCAACTACAGACAGGGGTTGGGCTGAATGGGGAGAAAGATAAATGCTTCGGTGTCCTGACATGCCTAAGACTAGGTCTTACCTTTTTCAGAACACTAAAAACCACAGTGTTATTTCCAAGAAACTGTAATCAGGATTATAATGTTCTTTGTTTTGCTTTTTTGTAGACCTGTCTGGCCTCAAACTCACAGAGATCCACCTGGTTTGCTTCTCAAGAGCTGGGATTCAAGGTGTGTGTCATCATGCTTGGCTAAGAAATACAGTATTACTGAGCACCTCTGTTATAAACCACCTAAGATACTTGGTACAAATTCCTAATGCCACCACAGGACAATTAATTCAGAAAAACCTGCACCTTAAAAGGTTAGGAGAAACCAATAATTTCTCTAATCACAAAGAAAGCATTTGAAAACATGTTTATAATGCTATGGTAGCTACGAATCAAGCTTGTTTGTCACAGGATATGACTTTTATGTAGTCAAACTTTTAATTTTTAAATTTATAATTATGCATATGTGTGTCTTTGTGTGGGTGGAGGCCAGGAAGGTGTTGGATCCCCTGGAGCTGATGTTAAAGGCAAGTCTAGGCTGCCCCAAGTGGACACTGAGAAATGACCTCTGGTCTTGAGGAAAAGTAGTATGTTCTGTTAAATGTTGAGCAATCTCTCCAGCCTGGAAAGTCGGAAAATTAAAGCAAAGCAGTGAACACACATGTGCTTTAAATCAGTGCTCCGGGGGCTGGAGAGATGGCTTAGCATACTGAGCATACTACGCTTGCCAAGAACCCAGCTCTGGTTACTAGCACCCATAGGCAGCTAATAACCACCTGTAACGTCACTCTAGTGACTCTGAAACCCTGTGGCCACCACTGGTACTTGTGCTAGTGTACAGACATCCACATACAGGCACTACACCTAAAGCAGAACAAAACCCCAAATAACAACAAAACCTGTTTCTTTGACTGCTATTTCCACAACAGCGTTATCATTCCAGCTCTTGGCCACTGTGGCAGATTGAAAATGGTCCCCATAGGCTCACAGGAAGTAGTACTAGAAATAGTACTATTATGAGGTTTCAGATACCCAAGTCAAGCCCAGTATGTCTCTCTTCCTTCCTGCTGCCTGAGAATCGAGATATAGAACTCTCTCAGCCCCTGTCCAGCACCACATATGCGTGTGCTTGCTCCACCATGCTTCCTGTCATGACAAAAATGGACTAAACCTCTGACCTGTGAGTCAGCCCCCGATTAAATGCTTTGCTTTACAAGAGCAGCAGTGGTCATAGTGTCTCTTCTCAGAAATAGAACACTGACAAAGACAGCTACCATAGCCCAGCTCCCTGGGTTCAGCAATTCACCTACATGTATACTGAAATGGAAAAGTCAATTTAGTTACAGCTTTGGGCAAAGCCAGAAGAGAGAAATCTGTCTGTTTTGCCTGTAGCAGAGTTCCAATTTCTGACAAAAGTGAGGAGTAGGCATGTGGAACTGAATTGGGGATCCTGTGCAAGACCTTTAGTTCCTAAAGGAACCCTAAGACCACAGGCCCATTAACAGGGGTGAGTGGGTGATGGAGACGGAGGAGGCTACTGTGCAATGCACAGGAAGGTACATGGTCTGCATTAGGCCCTAATGAGCATGGGAAAGCTTAAGGACACAGAAGACAGCCAAATTTAAAAACTTATTTTGAAGACACATTTAACAGAAACTGGAACATAACTGAATCGGGGCACATAAGAGGAAGAGTTCCGCCACTAACATCACGGAACTCAGACTTCAGGCTTGAGTAACTACAACCACGTTACTATAAAATACTTCCAAGGAGTCACTGTATTTTACTAGAACCGTAATATCTTTAACCTTGAAAAAAAAAAAAACAAAAAACAAAACAACTCTAGTTGAAAGTTCAGAGAACTGAAAAACTGAAACTTTTAACTTTGAACTCTCAGAACAGGAAACAAGCATCTCATATGAGGAACAACCTATTTCTCTGGACAACAACTAACAACTACTATCACCATGTAGCTTAGGCTACATAAAATTATTTCACCTTGCTACTACTTAATGGGAACAGTCACCATCATCTCACTAATTAGGGGTCTTCCTAAGATTAATGAGGTCCTATGTGGAACATTTCTTCCCAGAAAGAAAACGCTCAGTCTGTGTGACCCAAGAGCACCCACAGAATGACAAGGGGAACCAACATGGCAGACATGTGAAGTGCTTACTCCATGCAGAAACTGTAAGAGCAGCACCCACACCCCCGGCTGTACTTCCCCTCAAAGCATGTAAAAGTACATCATCTACTCCTACATGGTTCACATAAGACCATGCAACAGGACACAGATTACTAAAACCCCACAGAATTTAGCACAAACAAGCAAGCAAACATTTCTTTTTCTCATGACATAGTCTCACGCAGCCTAGACTGACCTTTATCCTGCTTCACAGACGTGCACTGCTATGGCTAGTTAATGCGGGGCTGCAGATCTAATGGGGCCATCTCTAGTCCAGCAATTCTTTTTGCCAGTCATCAGTCTGCCTATAACTAATCCAAGTCTATGAAAACATGGAGTACTGTCTCCTGTATGAGACCCTTCCAAATGATTTCCATTAAGCCAGTATCACTAGTCATTAGATCACAATACCAAAATTACTTAAAGGTCTTTATTATTATGCTTTTATGAAGAGTTATTTGATATAAATCCAACTTCCAGATTAAATTAGCAAGTATACTTTAAAAATGTAAAGTACATGTTAAAAATAGTAATATACATATCCTTCAAATATTAAAAAAAATCTACTCAAAATGGCAATCTTGACCTAAGCTGTTGGCTACAGATTTTAGCTAATAAGCCCCAGTTACTCATTGGTTAATACAGTGTTTTTCATATAATAGCGCCCAAATAAATGTTTGTTGAGCACGTAAGAAAATAACGCTTTTGTTGGACAATTAGATCACAAAGGAAGCAGAACTGCACATGAGAGAATATACCACAGTACACATGACTGCCCATGTAGACGGCTTGTTCACCATCAAGCCTTTTCAGTGTGGCTATCAACGAGAGCTGAACAATTGCAAACAACACTGAGCAACAAGTGTTCTCAGCAACAACTGCCAATGTGGTAATCAGTTCATAATGTAAACACAATTGCAGCCTTCATTTCTCGCTTGTGCTACAGCTGTATTTGATTACAACTCATGTTATTCTTAAAATGACAAGCTTCACAAAGGACTATTTACTTTTTTAAACCTCAGATGCCACTTCTGAAGGGAGAGTTGGAGGCTGGCACTCACAACGTGAGAGAGAAGCATGGAATGCAACAGGGCATTGGAGCTGCCTGTGGGCAGGAGTGCACAGCCTCCTAGATCAGGCCACAGGAGAGGAAGTTCTTGAAGAACTACAGCTTGAGCACTGGTGACAGAAGGCTGGGAGAAAAGTAATAAAATAACCAGGGTCAGGCTGAGATGTCTGTTGGTATGGAAGGGTTTTGAAGCAGCCAGCTCCGAGACACTTGAGTATCGGGGAACAGCTCAAGGTGAGCTTCTTCAGGGGCTTGCAACAGTAAGTGCATGCCCATCTACTAGCACGCAGAGCTGAGGGACCACGGAGAAAGCTGAGGGCTTCATCTGAGGAAATGAACTGTCTCCTGATGTGCAGGACTGTTAGAGGAGCCACAGAGAGCAAACAGCAAGATGACCTCAACAGCTGTCTCTAGGGATCCCGTTAACATGCTGGGCCGAGAACAGGCATCTGTTTTTAACGAGCTGAGTAAATTAGGGGAAGAAAGAGAAGAAAAGTTTTAGGCTGCATTTAGTCAGAGGCATTTGTTTGGAAGCTAAATCATAAGGCAGCACAGCATGGAATTTGGCCAGTGACACACCTCTTCCAACAGGCCACATCTTCTAGAACTCCCCAAACAGTTCATTCAACAGGGAGCGGACAAAGTATTTATTTGAACATACGAGCCTATGAGGGCCATTCTCATTCAAACAACCACAAGGCTGTTGTACTTTTATAAGCCCCGCGAGGTAAATGGTGAACCAGAAGGAGAATGTGCTTCACCCAGGGGCCGACAGTTCTCCACTCCATTGACTGTCACTCTAAGGAATGTAGTCATGGTGCTGCCAGGCCTAATTGTACAAAAAACCCTTAAGACATCACTTACCAAATGTTGCCAACTAGTTCAGTTGGAAAAACAAACAAAAAACCCTCACTCAACTTACCTAAAACCAACCAACCGAAACAAAACCTTGAAAATAACCCCCCCCCAAAGAAATAACCCCACATAGACTATCTATACCAAGCTATTAATTAGCAGCCCTCGGATCTATTTGTATTTGTATCCCAAAGTGTTTTTGATGTTTGTTTTTCCTGTACAGCAGCAGCAAGCATTACTAGAGCAGCAGTCATGAAGCCAATAAGAATCCCCACCCAGCAGCAAGAACAGCTTCTCCAAAGGAGCAGGAATTCCTTCCGCCCAATTCTCACATCCCACTGCCACGGAGAATCCAGAAACTGGCTGAAGGACTCACCTAGATTGCTCTTAGTGGAGCACATTACAGCTGTAATCAGGCTAGGGAAAAACAAAACAAAGCAAACCTCACTCTATAGAACACAGAAATGTGATAATTTTTGGATTCTAAAACCAGCAACTTTTCATATGATTCAATCAGAAGCAAGTTCTGTGTAAATATACAGCAACTCAAGCCCCTGCATCCAGTGAAGCCTTGGCTGTCAGAGGGAGCAGCACGGTTCTATGCAGAGCTCAGAGGCACGCACTGCAGTTGCAGGTACTGGGCATGGATGTTTGAGTCCAGTCTGGGTAACACAATAAGACAATAAGACTCCATTTTAAAAAATCAATCAGGATTCCTTGTGCAGAGATAATCACCCATATCACAATCCATTACAAATATAAGAAACAAATTGAGATGGTTTCTCAAGTTTGGCAAACATACTATCTTCATTTTAAATACTCATATCCCATAGGATCTAGTCTATGAGCTAGCCAGGTGTTGAGAGGGGCCTTTAACCAGCTGTGGAAATGATGAATCACACTGGACTTTGCTTTCTCTAGATTTCTGTTAGAAACAACATCCACCCACAGTTTTCAGTACGGGTAGAGTAAGGTGAAATAAATGACATTTAGTTTCTCTCTCTCTCTCTCTCTCTCTCTCTCTCTCTCTCTCTCTCTCTCTCTCTCTCTCTCTCTCTCTCTCTCTGTGTCTTAACAGGGGAGGGGTCAAAGAGGAAGGTGGCACACTTTGGGAGCAACTGGACATACTTAACAATAGTTCTTAGGAAGCTGGGAGCTACAGGGTGTCTTATCTTCACAGTGACTGAAGATTTTGTTCAACTAATTAGAAAATTTGGCAATTTTCAACTTATCCATGGCAGTTATTTCCTTCCTTAGTTCAAGTCAGACATACTTTCTCATACACTTAAAGATGAGTGTACCTGCACACATGAATACATCATATATAACAGAGAGGGAGGGAGAAAATTTCTGGCACAAACAATCATCTTAAACACAATGTACAATACCTTAGAGTACAAAACTGCACCACACTATCATGGCAGGACTAGCATGCACACCCCAGCTTCAAGTTTCAGTTTACCACGGGTGTAATGGTGGTTAAGTTAAGTAAGTTTTCCTAAGCCAGGTACCAAAGAAAAATCCTATCAAGAAAAATGAAACAGAGGCTTGAAGAGATGTAATCTGAAAGAATGACATTTACATAGTGGAAACACTCAGGAAAAGTATGGATTTAAGCAGTAGCACAGCCTGTAATCCCAGCACTTGAGAGACAGAGGCAGTTGGACCTCTTTGGGCTCCAGGCCAACTGGGGCTGTATAGACCCTAAATAAAATAGGAAGTGTGTAAGAAAGGAGATAAAATGAGATTCAAAGAGGCCAATCTAATAGAAACGTGACAGCAGAAAGATGGAAAACATCACTATGATGAGAAGTACCTTCAGTTTTCATCTTTTATTATATTAAAAACTGAAGGCTTGGGGGCTGGAGAGGATGGCTCAGTGGTTAAAAGCACTTGATGCTATTGCAGAGGACCAGGATTCTATTCTGAGCACCCACAGCATGGCTCAGAAACATCTGACTCTATTTCTAGGGGATCTGATGCCCTCTTCTGGTCTACATGGGCATACATACATATACGCAGGCAACATACTCATACATATAAAATCAAACAACCCAAAGGTTTTTGTGTGTGGTGGTACACACCTGAGGCAGATGAATGAGGGTTCCTAGCTAGCCTGGATCACACAGTGGATGTGAGGACTGCCTGAGTTATAGAATGAGACCTTGTCTCAAAACAAACAACAAAGATACCAAAGGCATATAACCAGACTTATTTGAAGTTTTTAAATGCTTAGTCTCAATTCATAACCCTCAATTTCTCTGACTCCTAAAAATATTAAGGCTACAGATCACATAAGGTGTTTACAGTGAGGGAAGTACCGTTTCTCTAAGTAGCTACACAGGTCTGAACTGTTTTTCTAAAGTAAAATTTCTACGCGCTATACCTATGTGATGGGTGCCAACACAATATAGCAGTGGAATCAAACAACTTCTCTTCAGTAAATTAAAAAGTACCATCTACAAAATTCCAGTTGCCTATGAGTAGAAATTAGAATTACTGCTATGCATCATGTCAAACTGCAGGAAGCTACCCAGGTGTATACTTACCAAGATACTGTTGCTATGGTGACTAAGCAAATATAGCAAGAGGCTAATTTATTAGCGACTCCATGAAAACACAAATGCTGGAATAGATGAGAAATATCTGGCAGTGTATAGCCACTAATGTGGGCCGAGATTCATAAAGAATTTCTTTAAAGAAAACAAATTTTAACACGCTGTTTAAAAAATTAAAAGAAATTTTTGTGCTAACTAAAACCTAATCAAGTCAGGGAGAAAAAAATTAGAGAAGGAAGTAGCTTTCAAGGGGGAGAGCTCTATTTAGAACCAGCTGCTGAGACACCGATACTGATATTACATAGGGAAAACCTCCAAGATTGCCAAACACGACTGTAAATAGGCAAAGTCCCACAGTCTTCAGCCATTTGGTCTCTGGCTCTCTCTTCACTGAGGGGATACACAGAAGGCTATAGGAGGATTTTTGCACATTTTTTCTTATTAGAAGAAAGCAAACTTTAATAAGTTAAACAATGAAAATAAAAGCCGGAGATGAACACCTGAGACAGTTTCAAAAGACAATGCTAGCTCTGGGTCTGACTGAAGCGGTTACATTACCTACTGTTCAACAAGTTTCCATACCAAATAGTTTGTCCCATATGAAAGTTGCAAAAACCAAGAAAATCCAGGTTTTCTTTTTCTGTCATTTTCTTATGATTTCATATTGCCATTCTTCATAGAACCCTTATACGTAACAAGTTTCTATTTCATTCAATGCTGTATTACGATCTTTTGATGCTTTAACACCACAAATACAAAATCCTAGTTCAAAGTGAAGCACTGTCTAATAAGTACATGGAACGTACTGCTAAGAACACCTCATACCAGACAGACACATCGCTAGGACTTGCTTTAGTGAGACTCCCCCAAACATCGGGACTATGAAGACTGGCAGTAAACAAAGCTGACTGACTTCCATCATGTTATTCTTGTTTTTATCTCTTCTTCGGTAAATGTGTCAGCTTATACCTTTTTTTTTTTTAGCTTATTAGTTCTTTGGCTTATCTTTCTAAATTTTCCGTTAGTTCTTATAAACTCTATTCTACTCATCCCAGGCTAGTGCACACAACCTCACGAGAGACAGTCTTCTCTCAACCTTCCACCCCTCACTTTTCCAGAACAGGGCCCTCATCAATCATCCACATTTCCCAATACACACACTGGAGTTGTCTCTCTACCACACTCAGGCACTTGAAGCACAATACAGTCTATCAATACTTGTAGAAGGAGCTGCGAGCAAGCCTGCTTTTTGTCCTGCCCCGCTCCCACATGGCTAGCTTTACACCTGAAAGACTCCCACATCAAATACTCTGTGATTTCTTTGAAATATGCATTTATGCATTCTTATCAGTCATGTTCTTCTAATAAAAGCCCCTACTTTCAAATTAACTCCACAATCTACCATCTCCCAACAGACTGTCACAGGCAAGTCCAGAGCGCCACCAAACAAAACCATGCAGGAGGACTGCGATTAAGAAGTGAACAGAGCCATAGAGAAGGCGGAGCGACTGGAGGACTAAGGAGAGGCTTGCTTTAGGAGGAGGATGTCTGTAGTAGGCATTTACTGTGTAAAAGGCAGGGAAAGAATGGGGACACAGGAAGGTGGCCAATTCCATGAACAGTTGAGGACATTTCAGAAGTTCTAAGGGACAGAAAAAGAGAGAGGTAAGAAACAAGAGAGTGGGAGAAGAGAAAGGAACAGACAGAAGGACAGTGAGACGGAAGTACCGCATGCCAAGCTAAGCTACTGGGAGGCAGCTGCTTAAACTGAAGGGGCTGTAGCAAGGGACTCGTTTTAACAAGAAGGTCACATCCAGCAGGAAGCAGTAAGGAAAATGACTATTATAGTTCCAGTATTACTCATTTTCTTTTCTCAGTTTTTTTATTACTTGTTTGGTTTTCCATATCGATTTAAAAACAATTTTTACCAAATTGATAAAGCTCCAGTAAAAACTTTTGTTTTCAAGGCAGGATACTGAGAGGAATTTGCTGTTTTTCTGTTTCATCTTAATCATGCAGAAATATAGCTGCCTTATCCAAGCCTTCTTTTATGTCTTCCTGTAAACTCCTTCATTGAAAGTTGAGCATTTTTGCTAAGAAGTGCCTATTGTAATTGCTTTTCTTTTAATAAATATGGCACAGCCAGGCTATAGAAAAGCTACTTTGGGATACTTTACACTATTGGTACTTAATAATTTTCCAGTTGTTTCTCTTTTCTTAAGGCATATATCACTGTTAACCTACAAATGTGTATTGATTCTTTTTTTTAAATCTCACTGGCATATGAAACCTATTATAGTCAAGTCTGACATATGTCCTCATAGTTTTTAAATAAAAATGTAAAATCAAATTGACTATTGATGAGATATAGACAAGAACTTGTTTTTGAATTTTCAGCTTATTGATTTCTAAGAAAAACACAGTTAAGTACCGCAGAACTGCAGCTGTAAGAACCAGTTTTCTAAAACAGATCCGTGAACCCACAGGTTCATATGTGTATGAACACATTTCCAGCCACAAACTTCAGCACCTGCAGTTTGTTTCATGCCTGTGATGCATTACTACAAAGGTGATGACACCATTTGTGCAGTGGGCTTCCTCTCCAGGGCCCCGCCTTATCTCTCACTGGGGAGTTCTCTGGACATTTTACTAATGCACTTTAAATGGACTGTCGGTCAGTAGTCTGCTACCTGATGGGTACTGGACTCTGAATGGATTGAGTGGAGTGTAACTGAATAACGTGGTGGATCACTGTCATTTATGCTCAGTTTGTAAGTAGCTGGGGGACATTGGGTCCTCTAGTGATCACTGCTGCAATAGAGATGAATAAAGTACTTGGGGAAATGGGACACTGTAGACGGTGGGACAGCTTCCCTGGGGGATGCAGCCCAAGAAGGAAGGCATTACCATGAGAGACACAGAAGGCTTCCTGAGCAGACATCCTTAGAAGTTCCAGAAGGTTTCTTTGGGGTGCTAGTCTGCCTTGCCTTCCCCTCTGTATCATGCCAAGGCCTTCTGCTGTGGTCTCTTGCAGTTTTGCCCGACAGTTCTTAGGAAGTGTTGGGCCTCAGCCTTTTGGAAGGTAGTGTTGCACGTCCGTTCACTGCACCCACACCCCACTCTTCCCTTAGTCGGCTCTTCGGTATTTGTTTTCTGTTCGCTTCTCCTAACAGCAAGTGGCGTGAGCTTCTGAAGGGAAGCTGCTCAAGGGCAGTGCCTACAAGGAGGAAAGCTCCACCCCTGAGGTGTGCTGTGTGAGGAAACAGGCTGCTTTTGAGTGACACATGATATATGGCCTCACATGTAGTTCTGGAAGGGCAGCTCAGCCACTTGGGATAGAATTTGTAGAGTACAAAAAGATCCATAATTACAACCAAGTCTCTGCTAACTACCTAGATTACTCTGCGGAAGAAACAATACAATCTCTGGCAGTATACCTTTCAAGATACATTCTGACACTACACTTGTAAGTCCCTGAATGTTCTGTCTTTGCTCTGTTGGCTCACTGCTGTCTTTGGGAGGAAGCACGTTAAGAGGTCAATGCTGTTCTTAGGGCAAAGATTAACTGTGGTGAGGTAGTTAAAAAATTTTTTGGGCTGGACAAGATGGTGTGCACCTACTCTCCAAACATTTCGAAGGCTTAAGCAGGTGGAAGAGTTCAATGGCAGTCTGGACCCTGTATCAACCTTACCCCTATAGAGAATTGACACAGGGCCTGCAACACTTAATGATGCAGGGGTACATCTGAGAAGTGTATTATCAGCTTATTTTGTCATTGTGTGAACATCAGTGTAGCTCACCAGCTAAGAGAGCTACAATTTAATGAAGCAATAATTTTAAGGGATGATGATAATTTTATGGTCCCTTGTTATAAAAAATAAATTATGTAGCACATGACTGCAGTTTAGCTTACAGATAAAACAGAATTTGGGTTACACAGAGCGCTGCTTTATTCTTGTCTGCATATTATTTAAAAGTATACCCCCTGCTAAAAGGTTTTTACATTTTAGACTTTATATGTCAGTAGCTCTTCACACTCTAAGGGCCACCTATATCAAACTCTTCAGGTTGCCTGTGAACCACTGTGTGTACTTCCAGCTCAGACCTCTGCCGCTGGTTCTGGGATAGACATTTCTCTATGAAAACCCAAGCTGATTTGCATATTCACACAAAAGCTTGAAAAAGCCTGTACTATGCAAGCCTTTAAAGAGAAATTTTATCTTCCTTATGCTTTGTAGATACAATCACTGACAGTGCCTACAAAAGAAGGTGGCTCTCCATGCAGCTGGACGATGAAGAAATGTGTACTGGACCAACTATACAATACCCTGAATCAGGGAAACCAGAGGAACGCAACAGTGGAACATCTGCCTGTAGCATACAGGAGGCGCAGGGTTTGCAAAACAAAACCAAACCAGATTTTGAAGCTGCCTACTTTAGTCATGATAGAAATTTTAATGATTAGCAGAGAAATCGGCTGTGGAAATCAGCAGCTTAATATTAAGAGCTTGTTTGCCTGCACGGTTCAGTTTCCTAGCCAAGCACTGGGAAAGACATCAGGAAATTTAATTAGCAATACTTTATTATATAGCTGAGTATCAGAAAGATGGCATAAGCATATCATTCTCACAAAGACCACGTTACCCTAACGAAGGGTCTTCAGCTGAGATAACCTACTTTCGTTTTGTGACTTATTAGATACGATGAATGACATCTGCCTTCACCAGAACTAAAAAGAATTTCAGAAACCATCTTAACAACCAAAACAGATGTCACAAGGCCAAGTATGGCAGCTCTGAGTGTTCAACTCAGAGTCTACGCAATCTTCTTTAACACACACTGGATTCCTAGCTCCCGGGAATTAAACAGAGTAAGTCAGAGAAGGAGAGGAGCCAACAGTGGTGGTACTGGCCTTTAATCCCAGTACTTGAGAGGCAGAGGCAGGTGGATCGCTGTGAGTTCAAGGCCAGCTTGGTCTACAGAGTGAGTTCCAGGATAGCCAGGACTCAACAGAGAAACCCTGTCTTGGACCCTCTCCCCACCAAAAAAGGAGACACCGTTAACATGACAAAATGGCAGCTCTTAGAGATAAACTGCAGAAGACAAGGAAAAGAACCTGAGAGCTGTTAACGTCTCAGACCCACTTGGGGAAGACCATACCCTGCTCCTGACAGTACTCGAAAGCACCCAGAGCACAATTCAAACACAGGTGCTCGTAAGAAAATGTGAGCTAAAGAGAAGGCTAAACGTGGTTCTCAATCAAGTCTGATATAAGGTGTGCACAGATGTAATAGGAACACTGTTAAAAAAGACTCATTACAGTTATTTTCACTAGCTAATTTATGAGTATATAGGTAACCTTTTCTGGAGACACTAATAGCTAGTAAGTGATGAGAGAATTGCCATGAATTTGAGGCCAATCGGGTCTACAATATGAGACCCTTTCTCAAATATCCACAAAGTAATGATAATTATCCTTACTTGTGTTTTTCTTGCCAGCTATTTGAGCTTATTTAATTGTATATCATAATGGACAAATGCCTTCAATCTTCCAAAGTTAAAAATAAAAAACATAATATAAACTAATATAAACAACGTATTTCTCTAAGGAAAAAAAACCATAGTAACGGAAAAACATAACTTATAGAACAAAATATTCATGAAAAAGTCAATTATTTAACATGATTACCAGTAGTTATTACACACACACACACACACACACACACGGTGCCACCATCTATTCACCATTTAGATCCTACACAGGCTGGATTCCATTTCACACCGAAGGATAACATTTTATCAAAAAACAAACATCTAAAGTTTTATACTTAAAAAGCAGCAAAGCCAAAGTGCACTAATAACAGAAACAGAAGAACCACGAGTAATTAACACACTACAGGAAAAAGCCAGATGGCACTTAACGTAATTATATAATAAGGACGGAAAATTCTGTGAATAGCATTTGCCCGTCCGTCACCACATCCACCTCCTTCAAAACTGCTGAGTGTAGCAGACAGACTGGTAAACAACAGACTCACAAATAAAAATGTTTCTGAGGGGGGGTGGTGCGTGTGTGCACATGTGTGCAGTAAGTTTTCTCTATACATCTGCATCATGCTGGACGATGGCATGAAGTGTTAAAGGCTAATGATATAGGTGTAGTCCATGATGCAGATGGACTATATAAGTATATTTAATTAAATAGTACACTGAATATCAAAAACAATTATCTGTAGTGAGCAACTCTAAGATGAGTATCTTCTTCCTGTTATCCCTGACTGCTGTTACATAGGAGATGCTCAAAGTTTACTCAGAGGGTTACATGAACTTGTGATGCTTGGCTATGAAACCACTGATTTTATTGGATACAATACTGATATAATGGGGGAACTGTGCTCCAGATTACTAACAATATAAGACATTGATTCTGTGTAGGGGGAGTTCTGCTCTGTATAGTGTTAACTTTGGTTTCAACAGGTATGGACATCTTTAATTTCTTGTCAAACCATGCTAGTTTTCCATTACTGTAAGAAATACATGACACATTCAACTTACAAAGAGAAAATGTCTGAGTCATGATTCTAGAGGTTTTAGTCCAAGACTAGCTTGCAGACCATCATAAGGAGTGAGTGAAGCCCAGAACCACTCACTTCATGGCTGCAATGCAACAAAGGGGAGGAAGAACAGCTGTCATCCTTATCTCCTTTGAGACATCTTGGCAAAAGACCTCCTTTTTACGAGCAGCACTTAAGTTTCTCCCACCTCACAAACACCACTGGGGAGTCAATCCTTAAACATAAGCCTTGGGGTACACTTTAAGGTTACAACTTCAACTTGATAGTACATGTGTATATCATATAAAACAACACACCAAATATGTTATTATAAAAATACATTTTTATTAAGACTGAAGAATCAATTTTGAAGGAGGGGTGAAAAAATGGCTCAGGAGGGTAAAAATGCTAGGATTTAATAAGAGAACATTATCAATCAGAGAGAGTAAGTTGGACATGCAGTACACATCTATAATAATCTGAACACTGGAGTGACAGAGGCAAGAGGTTCTCAAGTGTTAGGCCAGGCTGGGACACAGAGACCTTAAAAGGCAAACCAAAGACTAAGAACTTTAAATTATAAAGAGGCCTGGAGAGGCAGCTCAGCAATTCAGTTTGCGGCTTTTAGAGGATCCCAGGTTCTACAATGGGCAGCTACAATCACCCGCCACCCTAGCTCTAAGCGGGCCTGACCCTCCACAAGCGCCTGCACAACACATGGAGCACTCCCGCCCCACACACCTAAAAGAAAAATCTTAAGAAACATCAGCTAAGGGGCTGGAGATGGTCCAGTTGTTAAGAGCATGGACTGCTCTTCCAAGGGACCAGAGTTCAGTTCCTGGCACCCACCTCAAGTGGCTAACTCCAGCTCCAGGGGATAGAACTCTGACTTCCAAAGGCACTTGCACACACATTCACATAATCACAGAATAGACAAGGCACACACACACACACACACCACGTAAAAACAAGATTATAAGCAACATTTATTCATGTAACACGTGTATTTATGCACCATCACGTGCTATGTGATGAGCACAGAGGCAATGCATTAGTCATAATTAATAAAGGTAGTTTAAGTGTGAAGAATAACATTGAGAAATATCATGGCAGGTGAGATGCTCTGAATGACAATGGCCCCCAAGGCTCATATATTTGAATGCCTGGCCATCAGGGAGCGGCAATATTTGAGGATTAGGAGGTGTGGCCTTGCTGGAGGAAGTGAGTCACAAGGGTGGGGGTGGGGTGAACTTCTGAGGTTCAAATCCCACACCAGACTCAGCAATATCTCTCTCTCTACCTGTGGATCAGGATGTAGCTCTCAGGCATTGTTTCAACACCATGCTCTTGCCATGATGATAATGAAGTAAGTCTCCATAACTGCAAGCAAGCCCCAGTTAGATGCTTTCTTTTATAGGAATTGCCTTGGCCATTGTTATCTCTCCACAGCAATAGGACAGTGACTAAGACAGCAAGTGACTATGAGGTAGCACCGGGAGGAAGGCCACATTATTTCACCCTGGAGGACCAGGAAGGGCTACGTGAACTGAGAACGTATGATAAGAAGGAGGCTGCCACTTGAGGATCTGGCAAAAGGCTCGTTCACATGCAGAAGGAATCAGAGATGGGACAAAAGGTGGTTTCCTGGGCTGCTGCCAACGAGTGAGAGGAGACTGAAGCCTCATGATCTGACCACAAAGTTCTGAGGGTTGGATCATGTATGACCTTGCAAATTCTTAAAATTAAAGACAAATCAATTTACTTAATGCAAGAATCCTGCTATGTAGCCCAGGTTGTCCTTATACTCACGGCTCTCCTGTGCATCACACTGGCCTCTACATACAAGAGCCCAGTGCTCGAGCTGTTGTGCTGCTCTCACAACTACAGATCAGTTCACGAGCAAATGCCCACATACTATCATTATACAACTAGCTCTGTGATTATGTACTTGTTCCTGAGTCTGTACTTAGAAACAAAAACTATAGCTTACTTAGTATTACAGTAGGATTCTAGGGTGGGTTTAGGTATGCTAAAATGACAGGCATCCATCCAAATAGGACAGTCAAGGGCTGCCCTCAACCTTCCTAATGCTGCCGGGCGGTGGTGGCGCACGCCTTTAATCCCAGCACTCGGGAGGCAGAGGCAGGCGGATCTCTGTGAGTTCGAGACCAGCCTGGTCTACAAAAGCTAGTTCCAGGACAGGCTCCAAAAAATCACAGAGAAACCCTGTCTCGAAAAACCAAAAAAAAAAAAAAACAAAAAAAAAACCTTCCTAATGCTGAGAGCCTTTAATACAGTTCCTTGTGTTGTGGTGACCCCTAATACTATTTCTTTGCTATTCATAACTATAATGTAAATATCTGATATACAGGGTATCTGATATGCAGGGTATCTGATATGCAATTTCTTTGACCCACAGGTTGAGAATCGCTGGTCAAGGGGAACGCTACACACATGAATATGAAACTCAGAAGACTAGTCTCAGGAGGAGAGGACACAAACATGTTGGAGTTTCTACACATGTATATAATACACACATGTATACATACATATGTATCTATATACTGTTATATTTTAAATGGATAAAATGTAGGATGCAAAGAGTTATAGAGATAAGTAGACCCCAAAAGTAAGACTAAAGTGTCTAGAGAAATAGTTCAATGGTTAAGAGTATTGGTTTCTCTTCCAGAGGACTGGGGTCCTATTCCTAGCACCCATATGGTTAAGTCACGACTGTCTGTAAACTACAGTTCCAGGGGATCTGATGCCGTCTCCTGGCCTCTAAGGGCACTGCATGCATGTGGTGCAGGCAAACACAATCAATAAAACTAAATCTTAAAAAAGATTTTGATTAAGAACACTTGTTGATCTTACAGAGCACCTGGGTTCAACTCCCAGCATCCATGGTAGCTTACAACCATCCCCAGTTCCAGGAGATCCAATGCTCTCTTCTGGTTTTCACAGGACATGGTGCACATACATTTCACACACACACACACACACACACACGCGCGCGCGCGCGCGCGTAACATTCATTAAATATATATATTCAAAAAGACTCAAGTTAGTAACTGAATGAGGAGGTGAGTGTAAAGGACACTCACCAGGAACTACCATCAAATGGAACCTAGCCTTCAGCCCAGCACCGACATATTCTACAGTCAGCTTTACTCACGGGCTACCTTTATGTGTTCCTTCACTGTCTCAGGATGGTTGATAAAGCACCACTCCCACTGCTCTGCCTGACTGTGCTCTGCCCGGACTCCCCCCGCCCCCAGCCCCGCCAGCTTTCCTCTCTGACTTTACTGCATCAGTGGATTTAAGAACTCTACTCTTTCCTGCCTATGCCAACCTCTTATACAGCATAAAGCAGGACACCACATCAGTTTAATCTATTCTCTAAAAGCAGTGTCTCTGGTTGGGTTTCAAATGTCCCATGGCTTAGTATTCTTAAATACTTAGCAAACCTGTTGACCAATGAGTAGTAAATGATGCTTGGGAACTATGAAGCATGGGGAAGTAACAGAAGTGTGTAAGTCAATGTGACACGCCATGACGTAAGAAGGGGTGACTCGTGACGACCGAAGTCCTGGGACACCCAGGACTCTGACTGCCCTCATGACTCTCATCCCTTCTTTACTCGCAAACCCTTTAGACCTATCAGCTGCCAGATACATTTCTAATGACTGTCTTTACTAGAAATGCAACAGTGAGTATCTTCAAAATGACACAACTACTTCATCAAAATTACTAAAGCATTCCAGATTTGACAAAGATAAAAAAATGCAAAGTGACTTGTTCTACCTCTCTCTTGATAATATATATAGCTCTAACTTCAGTTATGATATCAAACTTCATTTAAAGTTGCAAGATCAGAAACTGAGTAAAAATTCCAAATGGAAATAATTATATATCTTATATTACTATTTTTACTATATTTACTTGGTAATCTATCAGTCATTGTACTAATGTTATTGGTTTAAGTTCTGAGGACTTTAGAGAGGAAGGAGTGTGCAAGCTTCCTTCTTTTTCCTAGCACACTAGACAGTATTTTGAAACCATCAGATCTACAGAGGTAATCTGTTAGTCAACAGTCCTGGATCCCATTTGATACTGGTTCAAATTCAGCCTTGCCATTTACTAACTGTGAGCCTAACTTCTCCGCAACTCAGTTTTCTCACTTGTAAAAGTGGAAACAAGTTTTCTAAGAGGGCAGTAAATGAAAAGAACGGATTCACGCAACAGGAAACCATTTATGAGTGATCTGCCATGCAGGCTGACCTTCTTTCTGCTTAAGTCATTTGGGGAATAACAAAGTGCAAAGACTGAGCTCTGATCATCTCAAAGTATAAATTAAGTTCATCCCAGTGGTAAGTTAAAGGCTTGACTGACAACATTGGTGGTCCTGACTCACCTTAGTGACTAGGATCCCCACTAATTCACAAAGGAGAATATGACATCTTTTCTTAGTCTGAAAAGTTTCGGGGAATTATAGTCCAAAGGATGAAAATATTAGTGCCTACAAGGACTGGAGAAGCACACTAGACTTTATGTAATCCACAAAGAAAGCAGGACACATACCATAGGTCTGCAGTGTAGCTCCTTCCCGGGTTTGCCCATTTGCAGTGAGGTGCCACATGGAAGCCATATTCACACTAATTCCTGTGACCATTTCCTTCTTTAAATACACCTGCAAATAACCACAATTCTCTAACTCAAAAACAATAACTTTCCAGAGATAAACTCCTTCTTCTGATCTGTAGCAACACCAGCTGGACTGGTTACAAACAGTACGGTTCCACCTATGGGAATGTGGTCACCTATGGAGGCCACCTTCAGTTTTAAATCTTTAGAACAGATTTCCAACAAATACACCAGGGCCAGCACTGCTCAACAGTTCAGAGGCAGAGATGGTTGTCCTGGTGACAAATCTTCCAGCAAACTAAAACCAATTAGGTTTTTGCCTGGGGCCAAACTATATATAAATGGTGAAACTTCGGTGACTTCTCTTCCTTCCAGGGAAAACTGCAGGGATTTCAACACTCAGTAATAGGAGGTTTAAAATCAAGTGCTCAGTTTGACTGGATGCATTCAGAATTGACAGAATAAAAAGATCAGAACAAGATAAAAAGTCAATGTCTAAATATAGATATTGCTAAGAAGGAAGGCGAAAAAGGAGATGGCCAGATAGTAAAGACAATCATTCTACTGAGTTTTGCCTCAGCTTAGTCCCATTGCCTTTCAGCTGCGAGTGAACAAAGACAGACTTACACGACGGGATTTTCATTCTGCAAAGCTGTGAGGCTCTGGGAAACCACCACATGGAACGACGCTGCCCAGAACTTAGCACTTTCACTTGTAAACGCAGACAAAGGCCTTTAAACATACCATTCTGTATATTCATCAATGTACAACTAGAAACTTTTCACTTTCAAAACCTTTGCTAGTGTTCACCAGATGAATGAGAAGCAGCTCCTGAACACAAAGAGCTCTCAGTCTGAGAGAGACAACAGTAACAAAAGTAAAATAAAAAGCAAAATGTGGCTAAGAGCTAATTAGGGGACACGCAGCAAGAACTGGGAAGGTGGTGTTTGTTCTGTGTGTGGCAGTTGTCAAGCAACTCTGACCTCTGTGCTGCATGTGAAGAAACAGAGTCTGGTAAGCAGAAAACAACTGAAGACCCTGGAGAGCAGGTCAGGAAAGTACACGATGCACGTGGGAGCAGAAAGGACTGGTCTTGATCCAGCACACACTTGGCCAGAATGGCAGCAAGAAGGGGCCAGAATACAGAGGCTCTTTCTGTTCTATGGCGTTTAAAAAAACCATTGATTCTAAAAGACTTATACTCCCACATTAAAACAACAACAACAAACAAAACCCCAAACCCAAAACTACACATCTGGGTTCCACAAGAGAGGAAACACATTTGGTACCAGAAGAGGAACAAAACAAAACAAAGAAAACAACACCAAAAAAAAAAAAAAAAAAAAAAAAAAAAACCTGAGTGTGGGAGTTTAAAAGACCAGAGATGGTCAGGGCGAAACAGCGCTCACATGCAAAAAGACACTCGAAAGAAGATAATCACTTATGTAAAACCCCAGTCTGTTGTTTAGGTCATGAGCTCACGTTTTAAGATATTTTCCTAGTAGTATCTATACTCACTTGGAAGCTGTCACCTTATAACAGAAGCAAATCTCCTGGAGCAGTCTGCAGCAGCGAACTGGTGGGCACGGCCAGGGGCTGTTCCCTGAAGCTGAAGCAGTGGTAGGTACTGGCCTCAAGCTCTCAAATATGTCTTCGTTGCCCTTAACAGCGTGCCCTGAGAGGGTCTGTTTTAGTCCTTTGTTGGGGTGGGGTGGGTGAAAGGCTCTCTCTACATAGCTCTGGCTGTTCTGGGACTCACCATGTAGATAGGCTAGCCTTGAACCCACAGCCTCTGCCACCCACATCTTGATAAAAGGTATATAACACCACACCTGGCTGTTTGGGTAAACATTGTAATTATAATCTCAAAAAATAGAAAAATTACAAGAAAAAAGAAGCTGACCGGCTTCTTCACATCATTCTTCACTTGCAAATAGGCAATTAGAAAGCAGTAGTTGACGGGAAGAGAGTGCAGGAACAGAAGCAACCTTATGGCAGAAAGATTTAGCTGCCATTATTTCCTGTTAGTGCTTCAAAAGAACAAAAGTTTCCAGCCTCAAAAAACCTTTAATCGGGCTGGAGAGATGGCTCAGAGGTTAAGAGCACTGGCTGTTCTTCCAGAGGTTCTGAGTTCAATTCCCAGCAACCACATGGTGGCTCACGGCCATCTATAATGAGAACTGGTGCCCTCTTCTGGCCTGCAGGCATACATGCAGACAGAACACTGTATACCTAATAAATGAAACTTAAAAAAAATCTTTAATCATAGAGATTTATAGCTTCACATTTTAAAGAAGTATACACGTGGGCAGTTTATCACAGCTTGGAGAATGACAAGACCATTTCTAAACATGACTCAGGAAAACCATTAAGATTCTTTAGACTTCTGAGAGACGCTCTAGGTATGTTCAAAACTCCCCAGTTGTCTGCGATCTACCCATAGGCAGCTAAGTATAACAACAAGTCCGTGGGTAGAGAGAGCAGGGTGACGAGATGAGAGTGAGAGGTAGCTCCAGAATCAACTGGAGATGAGCCAGGCAGTTCTGTCCCCTTTGAATTTCTCTTTTGAAGAGAGGATTACTATCTTAGAAGTTCACTGCAAAATCTTCCTATTTCTTCTCTATGGTGGTTGAATAGGAATGACCCCCACAGACTCATGTGCCTGAGGGAGTGGCACTATTAGGTGTGGCCTGGTTGGAGGAAGTGTGCCACTTGTGGGGGACGGGCTTTGGGGTCTCATATGCTCAAGGTATGCCCCATGTGGCACACAGTCTCCGTCTACTGCTGGAAGATCACTCAGTTCCTTCTCCAGCACCATGTTTGTCTCCATGCTGCCATGTCCCACCTGATGATAATGGACTAAACATCTGAAACTGTAAGCCAGTCCCAATTAAATGTTTTTCTTTTATAGTAGTTGCCAAGGTCATAGTGTCTCTTCACAGCAAGAGAAACCCTAAGACACTCTCTTAGCACTTATTCTCTATGTACTAAAGTCAACTTGATTACATTAGCATACTTAATATCTAGAAAGCTGGGGCTGAGCACTGGATGGTTTTCCAGAAAACCTGGGTTTACTTCCTAACAGCTAGAAGGTAGGAAGCAGCCAACTCCAGTTGTGGGGAAATTGATGTCCTCTTCTGGTCTCTATGGGCACCAGGCACACATGTGGTGAACAGGTATTTATGCATGAAAAATACCCATACATACAAAAGAATTTTTGTTGGGTCCCTAGAGGACAGGCCTTTGCACCCCCACTTGATCTGTTTTGCACTCTTGCGGTTGAAGACAGGAACAAAAACAGGAACAATCTGTTGTTTTCAGCAATGTTTCTAAGGATGTTCACCCCTAAGCCACTGAGTTAAGGTGATGAGCTTCCTGCTATTGCTGGTTTGACCTCCCCTGCTGAGGGCTATATATACTTGTGAGAAAGTGGAATAAAAGGCTTGTCTGCAGAACCTGAAGTTGTGCTGCGTGTTAATCCCGACGTCCCTCGCTCAGAAGAATGACAGTTGCCGTGCTGGAGCGGCAAATTTTAAAAAGTAGTTATTTAAAAAGCAGCCCCTGGGGATGGGGATGGAGCATCTTTCAGAACAAGGATAGCCATTCTTGCATGGTTAAGGGTCATAAGGTTAATAGTGAACCTTGCAATTACAGAATATTCACACCCAAAAAAAAATATGCCACTGTTCCACTTTTCACACATGATAAAGTTAATTTTTTTTAAAAAAATGTTGTCTTGAATGATAAATTATATGGCAAACTTATTATAAATTCACCTTGCACGTATGTGTACATATGTATGATCATCATTCTAAATAAAACCATAAATCAAAAGTATATAAATACCTTAGAATTATTTATTTATTTTATATGTGTATGCTAAAGTGTATAAACATGTAGGCACCTGTGTAGGCCTAAAGAAGGCACCACAAGATTGCCTGGAACTGTAGTTATTTGCAGCAAGATGGTCAAAGATATCTTTATTTTATTTTATTTTGGTTTCCCGGAACAAGGTTTCTCTGTGTAGTTTTGGCTGTCCTGAACTCGCTCTGTAGACCAGGTTGGCCTCAAACTCACAGAGATCCACTTGCCCCTGCCTCCTAAAAGCTAGGATTAAAGATGTGTGCCACCACCACCTGGCCCCCATCTAGGGTCTTAACACAAAATAAGGCTCATTTTTGTTCCCCTTCTCCATCCTTCACAGGTTCCCGCAGAAGGGTTTTCTTACGTTTCTCTGAAGAAAACCCACAAATGTTGGCAGAATTAAAAACAAACTTTAAAAGAAATCTGTTCTCTTCTTTAACCATGTTCTTGGGAACCAAATTCAGGCAAGCACCTTTACCCACTGAGACAGCTTGTCAATCCCTGAAAGCAAAAACTATGGGAGCAAGTATTCTTAGATGAAGTGCTGACAGAAGCATGTAAAAGGTCCCAGTACCATATACTCTCCTACTGGAGTGACTTCCCTGTAAGAAAACACATTAGGATGGCAGGTGTCTGATTACACTGTGTAAAGATATGTCACTGTGATTGTTTAATAAAAAGCTAAACAGCCAATAGCTAGGCAGGAGGTATAGCAGGGACTGTGGACACAGAGAGCTGTGGAAAAGAAAGGCAGAGTTGCCAGTTAAACGTAGAGGGAGCAAGTTATGCAAGAGAGGTAGAAGTCACAAGCCACGTGGCAGCATGTAGATGAATAGAAATTAGTTAAGTGAAGTTATAGGAGCTAGTTAGAAACAAGCCTAAGCTTTAGGCCAAGCTTTCATAATTATTAAGTCTCCATGGTGTTTTCTGTGAGCTGGCAGCCCAGAGAAAAATCTGGCTACAAACTATAAATATGCCGATCATATTCTTTAACAGTATTAAAGATGAAGAATTCAACGGGTGAAAATAAGTTATACTCAATGAAGCAAAATCAAATCAACCTTAACTAACATATCACTATGAAGTGATGTTAAATATGTTCACCAACTCAAAATAAATCTCTTTCTACTGAAATACTGAGATCAACTCAAATTAACATCAGACACAGTGAAACACGGAAGCATGGAAGGTCTTCCCTCCATGTGAAAATCAGAGTCTCAGGTTTTAAGTCCAGCAAACAAAGCTAGTAACAGGTGGTGTCTACTTTCCACACTGTCGAGTGCCCATCCAGATTCATGCACAAGTTTTCTGTGTGGTGGAATCAGATGAAAGGAAATGACAGCAGGATCGTCTCTCTTGGCTTGAATTTCATTTGTTAAAGGGTTTCAATATTCCTAAGGTTTACATAATACTAGTCCCATTTCAACCTCTATCTTTATCTAAATAAATGACAGGATCTTACTAACTTATATTTAATGAATATGTAATTTTCATAACTGACCAATTTATCAGTCAAAATTCAATAACAGAGAGCTATAATAAGAACTGATTACTAAAATCAAATTCTCTTAAAATACAACTGAGTACCCTTAAAGAACACTGTTTATAAATACATCATTTATAAAACACTTTGTAATATAGTCACTTATGCTACTAAGAACATGTAGCTCAACCACTGTTCACTAAAACATAATACAGTAAAAACTCACTAACTAGATTTTAAAATTACTGATTTACATCAAAGAAAGAAAGGTCTTTGATAAAAGGTTTAGTCAGCTAGCCATGGTGGTGACACATGCCTGTAATCCTAGCACTGGTAGAGGCAGAATTGAGATGCCTGAACTATGCAGCAAGATCCTGTCAAGAAAGAAAAGAAAAGAAAAGAAAAGAAAAGAAAAGAAAAGAAAGAAAGAAAGAAAGATAGAAAGCAAGCAAGCAAGCAAGCAAGCAGGTGTTTGAGGTGTGGTGTGGGTGTGGGTGTTGTGATATGATGTTATGATCTTTGAATTCTTTGTCTTTTTTTGGGAGGCTTACCACCCAGCTTCCAAATAAATAACACATGGAAGCTTATTCTAAGTTATGAATGCCTAGTCTTAGCTTGGCTTGTTTCTTGCCAGCTTTTCTTAACTTTAAATTATCCCAACTACCTTTTGCCTCTGGGCTTTTATCTTTCTATTTCTGTATACCTTTTTTACTTCTTTCTCCATGGCTTGCTGTGTAGCTGGGTGGCTGAGCCCTGATATTCTCCTCTCCTTGTTCTCTTGTTTCTTCTCTTCCTCATTTCTCCTTCTATTTATCTCCTCTGCCTGCCAGGCCTGTCTATCCTTGCTCCTGCCTCGCTATTGGCCATTCAGCTCTTTATTAGACCATCAGGTGTTTTACACAGGCAGAGAATTGCAGCTTTACAGAGCTTAACAAATGCAGCATAAGCAAAAGCAACGCACCTTAAAATAATACTATTCCCCAACAGGGTGTATTTTCTACAAATGGAAAACTAGCTTTTTTTTTTTTTGTAAACTATACATGCACACAGTAGCATTAGGGAGTGAAAAACTGGATTCACATGCTAAGTAAGTACTCTAATCCTGTTTTTTAATTAAAAAATATGGGCATGTGTGGGTGTGTGTGCACATGGGTGCAGGTGGAGCCAAACTCAGGTCCTTTGGGGGAGCAGTAGACACTCTTAACCACTAAGGCATCTCCTCAGTTCATCTTTTATTTTCCAGCATTACAAACTTAACTTCTACCTTTATCTAAATAAACAGCACAATCTTATTAGCTTATATTTGATGGATATATAATCGTCAAATTGAAAACTTATCAACCAAAATTTCATAAGGCTATAACAAGAACTTATTAGTAAAATAAAATTCTTAAAGTGTTTATATAATTTTTAAATATTTATTTATTTATTATGTATACAACATTTTGCCTCTATGTATGCCCGCACGCCAGAAGAGGGCGCCAGATCTCATTACAGATGGTTGTGAGCCACCATGTGGTTGCTGGGAATCGAACTCAGGACCTCTGGAAGAGCAGCCACTCTTAACCACTGAGCCATCTTTCAAGCCCCAATATAATTTGCAATCACATGCTTCTGTTCAACAGTGTGTGTGTACACGCACACACTTAATACACACATATATACATATGTATAAAACTGAAAAAGTCCAGACTTTAAGAACGGCATGGAGTAAAAGAAAAGCTGGGTGTCAATGATTCCCATGTTTCTGTATGTCATTTTGACAATTTTTCTACTTTAATCCACTTTACGCCTACATATATGTTTGGCTATTTGTTATTCAGAATACACTATTCAAGAAACCACAAATACAAAAATAGAAAAGAAAACAGGGAGCGAGCAAGGAAAGGAAGGATAATGCAGTCCCTGCTATCACGATTACCAGAATGCTACAGAAGAAACTACTTCTGAGGACAACAGAAAACAAGGCACAGACAGACACTTACACACATCATTAAAGATTAAGTATGTGGCAATGTGCAAAGAAGAATGGCAGATCCCAAGTGGGTGGCAACGGGAACTGTGAAGAGACTTTGCTGAAGGGTGCAACACATGGGCTGGTTGTAAAGGTGCAGAGGCAAAGACACTGTAGGTAGAGAGTGTGGCATGTATGTAACAAAGGCATATGATAGGAGAACCCCGGGCATATCTCGAATATCAATCTCAAGTGTTATCTAAGCATGTCTATATAGAGGAACAGCTGAAAATGAAGCCAGAAAGTGATACAAGAGCCAGATCATCAAAACACGGGAATGGCACTAAGGAGAGAGTACTCAAAGATGCCTGAAGAAACCCGATCCTATGTGTGATACTGAGCTGTGGGATATCCACTTGCCAATTCAGCTCCCAAACACTTCTGCTTCAATGTCGCCTGTATCTGTCTTTCCATTTCTCCTTTCAAAGCACCAACACACTTCCCTTCTCACTGCTACAACGTCATAACCATATTCTTACAGAAGCAGGGGCATGTGTGTTTTCAGGTTCAAAGACTGTAAACTCTGGAGCAAGAACAGCATCTTTTGAGTTAAGAACACACCGAGCTTTTAAGAGTCCAAGAATAAGAATACAGAAATGCAGATTCCAGAAATAAGAATGTAGAAATAAAGAAATATAAAGTTGTAAACCTAAGAGAACGAGAGTAGTCTATCAACAGCTTTCTCAGCAGCTGAAGGAATAACTACCAACAGTGGGTCACTCTGCTTGACCACCCATAGCTCTATTGGCGAGGCTGAAGCGGCTCTCTGCAAACTTAGGCTGGCTCTGTAAACTGAGGATCAGCTTTCAAATACCCTGCTTGGCCACTCATGAACAGCAATTGATATGAGCTAACTTTCAAATGATGGGATGTACATGACTTTTGACTTTTTGGTTTTATATTGCCCCATAAACACCATCAGCAAGTACCAGAGAGACACAATGTGCTAAATACGAACACTAGTTTATCTGAGAAAACCCTGTCAAAAACTGCAAAGAAGGGCACCTCAAGATTGTAAAAATTCCTTTGTTATTGCCTAATCCTTCCTGTAAAAAGGGAGAGTTCGAAAGCTGTCCTTTGCCACAGCCTTACAGGTTCATTCATCTCTGGCTGTGCTCTCTGCTAGCTGATAAGCTTTTTGTGCCCCATGGGGTTTTATTTGTTTAATTTTTAATTTTTTTTCTGGGGAATAAAGCTTGATTCTGCTTTATTAGATTTCAGGTCCTGTTCCAGTCTTTGTGCGACCCCCTCCCACCCCCGCCCCAAGGACCCAACAAGTACCTTGGTGATCAAAGCATACACCCAGCACTAAGTCCCTGTAATATAAGAAACACAGCTTACAACCTATATATTCTTGCTGTTTTCATAGTCTAATCGCTGGTTCTGCCCTCGCCTCGCTAAGAACTTCTGCTTTCAATCTTTTTGGTAAACTGTCAGCTAGGACTTACATTAAGATGGGTATGGAAATTACAAAGCCCTCCAGTCTCTCCTCTTCCATGGGCCTGTTACTTCCTGTGTGATCCACATGACGGAATGGAGCCGATCTGACAGTCACGGTGGGACACACACACATCCAGGCCACAGAGCCATCTCCAGCTAGAGAAATCAGTCATCTCACAAACCCCTCAAGCTTGAGTGCACTTAGTCCCAGACTCTGCCTCAGAATAGCCCCTAAACATAGCTTTTCGCCTCCTTGCTGAAGCAGACTCTGTGTCTGGGCATCTCTTCAGCCTCTAGTTTCCTTCCCTTTTTCTTATCTTCAGCCTATGGACAGAATGATCTGGTTAAGATACAAATCTCTTCATGTTCTAACCAGTAAAAAAGACAAACTCTTTGGTACCTTCCGAAATGACATGCAAAAAACTTTCAAGCCCATTTTTTTTTTTTTTTGTCTTTCTTACCAAGTATTTACTGACTGTTTACTGTGTGGCATGAAATAGTCTAAATGTGTGAGAAAAAAATTAAACAGACATGCACCAAATCTAAAGCCAAAAAACTAGTAAAACCCCTGTTCTCATGAGAGCTTTAGCTGCCGTAGGGAGAAGTTAGGGTAAAGCTAGGTAAATGTTCCAGTCCAGGAGGGGAGACACGAAAGAAGAAATGCAATGCAGAGAACAAGCGTGGAGAATTGTGGTAGGTGGTCCAGGTGGGCCTTAATGAAAGGTGTAGCGAGAGGGGAACGGCTGCTGCAGGCTGAAAACCACTGCACAGAGGGCCCAGAGAGCTCTCACTGACCACTAAGGGGAGTGGGTAACTGATGCAAAATGGGAAGGGAGGGGCCGAGACAAGGATGGAGAGAAGGCAGTGACCATGGAGGCTTCTACTGACCAGTACAAAGACTTGAATTTGATTCTGAGTAAGACGGGAAGTAGCTGAGACATCAGGAGCAAAGGAACCTGCAGAGAACTGGCTACTTTGCCGAGGAGACGAGGGTGGGAAGCTGGATTCTGGTGGATGGCAAGCGAATGCAAAATAATGGAGGTGAGAAAATGTGGCTGCTTCTGTGGTTTGTTTAAGGCAAGTTTGCTGAAGGCAAGGCTGGAATACAGAAACAAGGATTCTGAAGATACAATCTGTAAGACTTTCTGAGACATTGGCTGTGGGGTGGAAGGTTTTTGGAACGCTGGTGATTCTGAGGTTCTTTTCATTTTTTTGTTTTTTGTTTTTTCTAGACAAGGTTTCTCTGTAGCTTTGAAGCCTGTCCTGGAACTAGCTCTTGTAGAGCAGGCTAGCCTCGAACTCAGAGATTCACCAGCCTCTGCCTCTCGAGTGCTGGGATTAAAGGTGTGTACCACCACCGCCCGGCTGATTCTGAGGTTCTAAGGGAGAGATCTGGAGTTGTTGCTAACATATGGGACAAATAGTAGATAATAGATGAGTGTGTGCAGCGCTCATGACACAAAGGTAGCTGTCTTTTACATAAGTCCCACATCTAGGTTTAGAGACTATACAATTCTTGTCTTTATGTCAGGCCATCTATTCTGAAGGTTCTTCCTACCCTTATCTTTTGCTATTTAGTCAAAATAATCTCAGCTTTCAAAACTGATGTCATCTACTCTGTGACATACATGATCAGCACTTCCTGAGTCACTCTGCCTCTTTCTTTCAGTCACTTAAGGCTAAAATATGAATACTTGGCCATATAGTATATTTTTAAAGCTATATAATTTTCATTTTGGTAAAAATAAGGCAGACATTTTACAAACACAGCAGATGGCCCGTCTGCTCTCATCCACAGATTTAAGTCCTTTAAGTAAAAATAAGGCCACAAAAGAGGTCTCAACAAGTAGTCCAAACCTAATTTTGTATTTTTCAACATTTCCAGTTATCTGAAGATCATTTTTCAAAAAGCCTTGTATTATAGCATAAACTTTATAGGCTGCAAAGAAAGAGTGAACTATCTTCTGACAGTTTTACAATGGTAATTTTCATTTTGACTGACATTCTTTTACTTACCCCAGGGAGGCATGTGAATTATGGGAATAATTAGACAAAAGAACAAAACCACATCCAGCCTTTTGCACCAGGAAAAAGCATCTAATGCAATCAAGAAAGGGGGGAAATTTATAATACAATGTAAACTTAGAGATGCTAAGTTCAACTACTGCCTCCCAGGTAAGAATGCTGGACAGCCAGGAGGCAACTTCTTTTACAGAACTTTCTCAAGGTGCAGCACTGCCTGGTTACAACCAGCCTGTGGGAAAGTTGCTTAGCAACAGTGTCTATCCCAGGTACGATGGTTTCTCTGGGACCTAAAATGCACCTGGTAGACAGTACGGAATGAATGAATGGGTAGATAGATGAATGGATGGAAGACAGTACGGAATGAATGAATGGGCAGATAGATGAATGGATGGAAGAGCACTTCTCATAGTACTGAAATCTATCAAATACTAATCATGAAACTGGTATATAACATTTAAGGGTTTTGAAAAAAATTGCTGACTCAAAGTCATTGTCTTTAATAGTAATTAAAAAAGTTAATGTATATTAAAGCTGGGGGGGCTGAAGTATTTAATAATATGCAACCTTATAAAATTCTCAAACGATCAAAAGCAAGATGATACTTTGACAGCTATACTTGCTTCTTCAGACAGTAGTCTGATACACATTCATTGAAAGAAAATTAAAGCCTTTGAAAATAAAACAGTAGTACAAAGACCTCTGAAACATCCCATTAGAGAATCAAAATTCATGGTCTACAAGAGCTAGTTCCAGGACAGGCTCCAAAACCACAGAGAAACCCTGTCTCGAAAAAACCAAAAAAAAAAAAAAAAAAAAAAAAAAAAATTCATGGTGGGGAGACGGCTTCCTTGGAAAAGCATCTGCCAAGTAGGAGGACTTGAGTTTTCTCTCTAGAACCCCAGCAAAGGTGTGAAACTATCCCAGTGCTGGGAGGTGGGAACGGGGAAATAAACCCCAGATACTCAGTTAAAGCAGCAAGCTCCACAGCAAGTGAGAGCCATGTCACAAAAACTTGATTTGGTTTGGTCTGTAAAACCAAACCAAGTCATCCCTACCAAAAAAAAAAAAAAAAAAACAAAAACAAAAACAAAATGGAAGGTAGTTTCAACAGCCAGGTCCTGACGGTTCTCTAAAAACACTCTTGCCACTTGTTTCTTTGTTGTTTTTGAGACAGGGTCTCAATGTGTAGCCCTGGATGGTCTGGAACTGACTATGTAGACCAGCTAGCCTCACTCACAGAGATCTGCTGGGATTAAAAGTGTGTAGCATCACACGGAATTTACTACTTTATTTAGAACTCGAAGAGCTGGAAGCAAACATTACAAACAGAACCATGGTTTGCATGCAGCCAATAAGCAATCTAATGTAAGTATCCTAAGCGCCAAGAAAAATATCAAGAATCAGTTTAAAGTCACAAAACACCAACCTCTTTAATCTCATGTAGTTTTCACTGGCAGCAGGTCGGCATTCCGCTCTCTGTACCACTATTCCTTCCAATGACAGTTTATCTTGAATGGAAAGAGAAAAACTGTATTCAGAGATAACATTCATCATTTCCAAGATGGCATTTTGACATATAACTAAAACATGATTCATAGAATCCAAGGAAACAAAAGGACACTATTAAGTTGATAGCAATTTCACTTATCACAATACAGAAAACTCATTCTTAGTGAGCTGCAAACTGGAGACTTTCTGGCTTGTTTCTTGAGCTACACAGCCCCTTGTCAACAGCAGCTTTAAGAACACACTCAGACTAAACCAGCCTAAAGGGCATACAATCAAATAAAAAGGTGGATTCCATCTGTAACATAAGTAACTTCTGAAAATACAGTAAGTCTAAAGCACTAAATCAAAGATCCCTATATAAAAACACAAATGAGGTTCTAGAACACCCTGTGGGGAGAACAGTCAGCTAACAAAATACTGTGAAACTCGGCAACTCATTATCTGGTTATACTATGTACTCTGAATCATAAATGATAAAGAGTGTGTCAACATGAATCTGTAAACCGAGGAAGGCACATGTCTGCGGTCATAAAACTGGGGAGGAAGATAAGGACGAATACATATTTAGGGTCAG
Source organism: Chionomys nivalis (assembly GCF_950005125.1). Classification (NCBI taxonomy): domain Eukaryota; kingdom Metazoa; phylum Chordata; class Mammalia; order Rodentia; family Cricetidae; genus Chionomys; species Chionomys nivalis. The sequence continues at coordinate 38,239,739 of NC_080097.1, read as the reverse complement.
CCTGGGCTACACAACAAGACTATTATAAGTAAACAGTGAATGTACTATGAATATTTGTCTAAATAGAAATGCAATTTTCTTTCGTCTAGTGCCCCTGACTTAAAACCAAGAGGAACAGAAAGAGCCAATAAACGTGGGCCTTGCAAGCTTCCTGGCATCAGGCACTGTGGCAGAGTGCAGCTGATAGGCGTGGCCTATGATGTAAGCCTCTCACAGACAGCAGCTTTATGACAACTTGAAAATCTAAGACTATGGTTAGGAACAGCTCCTGGTCAGTCATTTCCATGAGAATTCACCTGACCCCTGAGCAGAGAATAAGAAAATCCTCTGACTAAGCAGAAATGCACTGATTCGTCTCTTAAGGATGACTTACTCCATTCATTCTACTAATGTAAGTGACTACCGTGTAAAGGCAGCATGTAGAATCAAAGATGATTACGATACAGCACTGTCTTCAAGCAGCACACGTAAGCTATACGAACAGTGAGTGACACACTGTACATGTGTGGGCGGACTCACACGGAACCCCATTTATACAAATTTATTTATACCACATTTATACTAGAAAATCTTCTAGTGACTTTCCCAGATTTTTGTCTCCAAGATTCAAGGAGTTATATCCTGGGGTCCTAAATACTAATTATGAAACACACCATCTGAATTAAATATTCCCAGAATACCTCAATATAAAAAAATCTTCAGCAGAGGCTAAGAGGTACCTAGAAAGCAAAATGACAAGACCCATACTGACTTCACACTACAGTGTGCAAGGAAAGAAATAGTATATAATCCACAATTCTTTACATTTTAAACCTGAAGTCCCTGTTGCAAGTGAAGTTAGTAAGACTAAACTTTAAATTTTCTCAAAGTAAACACAAATCTTGTATCACGGCTGATCTCTCAGATGAAACTAAGAGTTCAAAACAAGAATGTGTTCCAGCCTCACAGCAAAAAAATCTGGAAAATTCTGATGTATTTGTATCCTAAGTATATGATGAAAAGTCCAACACTGCATAGTAAAAGATACTTTTTCTGAAACAAAGTAAGTCTAGATGAGAGTCCTGATAGTAAGTCAACCACAAATTCAAGTACTTACTAACAATGAATGCTAAAAAAAAGGCGACCTTTACCACTATTTGTCAATGCTCCCCACCTATTTAGCACTACCTACTTCAAAAGGATACATTGCACTTAATTCTTAAAGGGTGGGAGCAAGCTCAAAGCCCATGCTCATTTTAACTTGACCAACACTTTCAATTCTTCAGTCAAGGTTACTCAGGCAGAGCAGTAACATTCTCTTCTTACCATACCATCCTTTCAGACCTAAAACTGCTCTCAAATGCTTCTCAAGTTAAAGGGAAAGCCTTAATAATAACAATGAATTTTCCCATCATTAGTGAGTGTTCTGCTTCCCTTATTCCCTCTCTTAAGTTTAGACACCAACTGACTTTGGGTATGTCCCCTCCTCCCCAAGCATGATTTGCCTGCTCCTTGTTTATAGCTAACATACTTCTCAAAAGCCTCATGGGAACATGTACTTGTATTTTCCCCACTGAGCCATGCATCTTTTCTTACATTACTTATAGTTCAAGGGAAATAAATGAAACATGAAATCCTAGCTTAAAGCACTCACATGCATGCCACTGCTGGTGACTGGAGGCCTCAGATCCTCCGGGGTAGGGCTATAGGTGCTGTGAGGCAGCTGACACTGATAGTGGGGACAGAACGACGGTCTTCTGGGGAGTAACTAGAAAAACATGTATGCGTATGTACATGAAACGTGTGCACTGCCCAGACAGGCCGGGGGGTTGGACGGGTATTTAATGTCTGCAAACTGGAATTCTAGGTGGTCGTGAGAACTAGAAATGGTGCCGAGAGATGAACATCGGTGCTCCGTCCTGCCAGGCCAGCACTCCAGGCCCTGATGTGACTTACTTATAGGTAAGGAAAGCGCTGGAAACTCATATTCGGGTCTACTAGGACGGGAAAAAGTTACACAAGCAAACTCAATATAATGGAAGCAGTGGACATACCTCTTAATTTATTTCCACATTTCCACAGGCGCTCCTTTACCCACTATTAAATACAGTGACAGATGCCTACAGCGCGCCATACACACTGGTGGGTAGTAGGTTAATCTCAAGCACTCCCACATACTTCTGTTCAAACTTGTTGATGCTAGTTTAAGTAATTATATAATTTGATTATGGATCAGATAGGCTTATTAAGTTAAGGGAAGGGATGTGGCACATGGGCTGTTTCTATGTAAGTCTTATGTCAAAGACTTGTGAATGTAAATTGCTTTTAAAACATACTTTAAAATTTGTTGTGAATCTGGAGACAGAAGATAAGCGTATATCTATACGGATCTGATTAATGTTACTGCTGTATCTAAGTTCTTACTTTGTGATTGAAGAAATGAAACTGATTACAGGTTTAGCTTCCACAAGAAAGAGAAAGCAGATGACCAAACGACACCCATCCCATACACAAAGCAAAGCTTTATCTTACATTATTAATAAGCAGCTAGACAGTTTTAAAGTATTAAGGTAAACCACAGGAATACATATGCATCACATTTGTTTGTTTGCAGACCCTGAAACTTGCTAGTGAAATCATTTCCTACCATCTAATGAACTGAACACGGCCCTCTATGTCACCCACGGGATTCTACTCTACTAAGACTACAAGTGCTACACAGTGAACACGCAGACACAGAGTAAACCCGGAGAGAAATTATGTCCAACTGGGGGTCAATAACAGCTTCGCTAGAAACTCTGACAACTGGGAAGATGAAAAGGTAGAAGTGGGGATGATAAGGGAACTGAGGGTGTCTGGAACAGCCCAGACACTCTCTTGTACTGGGAATTTTCAGCTCAGGAACTCCAACCACCGAGACCTAAGACCATATGGTTATGACTACAATCTGCAATGAGGACACACAAGCTCATTCTACTGAGAGTCTTGAGACACTCAGTTCCTCCCTTCCCTTTCCTAGGTCTGGGCATTTGTTCAACTTTTCTATGGTTGATGGGAGTAAAGCACTTAACTGGTGTGGTGGTGCACACCTTTAACCCCATACTCAGGGAGGCAGAAGTGGGTGGAGCTCTGAGTTCAAGACCAGCCTGGTCTACAAAGTGAGTTCAAGGACAGCCAGGGTGGTTACACAGAGAAATCCTGCCTCAACCTTAGATCTTTTCTAACCTACCCAATTCTTTAGTCAGATTGCTTTATTCATTTCTGTTCTTGTTTTATAGTAAAAAAAAAAAAACCCAAAAAAACAAAACAAAAAAAACCCAAAAACCCTCTAATAAGTATAATGAGAGCAGAGAGAAAAAATTAACAGTAAATAAACAAAACATACCCTAAATACAGATTTGTAGGCTCCCAGTCCATTTTGAAGAGTGGAAGGGAAGTGAATAGTTAAAGTCACCTCAAGCTTCAGCAAGTTAGATTAGTAAGTAAGCAGGAAGGGTTCGTGTTAGCGCTGGCACGTGAGCAATGAGGTCAACCTAGGTCAGGAAGTCCTCAGGCATCCAGAAGTTAGCTATTCATTTCCACAAGACTACTCAGGATCCATCTGCACGTGGACATCCTTGAGAACACTTCCAACTCCAGCTACACAGATCAGTAGCGAGTTACTAAGACTTCAAGCCGATCTTCTAACTTTTAAAGTGACTCCCACCAATCACTCCTGTGCCTACCATCTTCGGAGAGAACAGAAGTACTTCTACCAATCCTGTTCATCTAAAAGGTAAATAATTTTTAATATTCCCAGTAGTCTCCTTTCTCCTCATTTGGTACCATTTCCCAGCAGCTTCCCTCCCTAGAGACATCTGAGTGTGACTACGTGGCACCTCAACAAATCAGTTAAGTGAGTTCAGTATTCCCTTTTCATTAAAAGGTGAGAGGTAATCATTATTAATTTGTGAGTTGGTATTTTGATCTTATCTGACCTTCAGAATTTGAGATGATACATGCTTTCTTATAATACCATTCGAATCATGTGTTGAGAATTCCCAATTTAAAATAAAAATCTAAAACTGTAACTGAGAACTAGGCCCAGGATCTCACTTCCTCAGTCCTATGTACTGCTCTTTTTTTCCCTCATGGACAGGAAGAAAGAGGGGTAGGGACACAGGCATGCACACAGATGCTGGGACCCTGCCTAAAAGCTCCTGCTGGTGACAAACTGGTGTCTAGCAGCAGAAAGGAAAGTGGCTGGTTAAGGGTATGAAAGACGATATCAAATGTGTGAAGAAGTTTGGACAACCCTGTCATTCTGTAGACACTAAACAGATTTTTTTTTTTTGCTCAAAGAATAACAGTGCACCAATGTTGTAAAACTCCCACATTTGTATTATTTTAACTTCTTCTATAAAGCTAGCAAGTAACCGTCCCACTAGACTTCAGAAAATAAATGATTAAATTAACACAAAAGTCCCTTAAACGCAGATGTGGACATAATGCTACAAAGAGACAATTTCTACTCCCATAGTTGCTTTCAAGAAAGGAAAACAGGCTGGGGAGATGGCTCAGTGGGGAAGCACTTGCTCCATGTGATCACCAAGAGCCAAGTTTAAACGTAAAGCTGGATGAGGTAGTGCACGTCTATGACCCCAAAGGTTCTATGCAGGATGGGAGGCAGTGATAGGAGGACCCCATCACTAGCTTCTGTACACAGTGGCGAACAACAACAACAACTATTTAAAACAAGGTAGAAAGCAAGGGCTCTGACATCTGAGGTGGTCCTGTGCTCCACATGATTCCTAATTTAAAGTTCATAATGCAAACTTTAAAATCCACTTTGGATTTCAGATCCAAGTTTCATGAACATTCAACCTCTGGTTTGTATTAGGCCCTGATTAAAGGAAGCTACTAGCTTTAGCAACTATATTTGAAGTTAGAGATTAACTCAGCAAAATCGGATTCATGTCCTGTTAAGTTCACCTTTTTAAACTCTTGCTCTCTCTCTTTTTAAGAAATTGTATTTCTTTATGTACGAGTGTTTAGTCTGTGTCTAGATTTGTGAACCACATACATGCAGTGCCCCTCAGAGGACCAAAGAGGGAACTGAATTCCCTGGGACTGGAGTTATATGTGGAGTTGCTATGCACCATGTGGTTGCTGAAAATCGAACTTGGTTCCTCTGGAAGAGTAGCCAGAGCTCTAACTGCTGAGCCATCTCACCAGCCCCAAATAACTCCTGTTCTCTTTACCATGTGCAATTAGCAACAGTAGTTGAGTTCTTTAGGTTTTTCAAGATAGCATTTAGAGTTCTTCCAACTACAGGGGTTAGACCTCCTATGAGAGAGCCCTGGCTCTCGGTTACCATGAGGTAAGCACTATCCACCACATGCTCTCCACCTCACACTGGCCCAAAGCAGCAGAGCTAGCCAAACACAGAATGAAACCCCCGCAACTATGAGCAAAAAGATCTCTCCCCTTTCTTAACTACGCAAACAAAAAAGCAAACCTCCTTTAAGTTAGAAGCCTTTCTTAGGCAGGGAGCGGTGGCACATGCCTTTAACCCCAGCAGACCCCTGAATTTAAGACCCTCCTCAGGGCACAATTCTTTAATTGCTGGCTCTTCTGGCTGATGATCAGTCCCCGCCGCCCTGGAGAGTTTTGAAAGCCTGCTGGACTCACTCCCAAGTGACTGCTCTAGCTGTGGTGTGTGGGAGGGAGGGGGCGCTCTGGCTGTGGTGTGTAGAAGGGAGGGGGGGTTCAGGCTGTGGTGCGTGGGAGGGAGGGGGCACTCTGGCTGTGGTGCGGGAGGGAGAGGTGCTCTCACAGAGCTTACTGTTCAGTAGTTAGCAGCCTCTTTCCGAGTCTTCCAGTATCCCTCTCCTCTTTCACTCTCATTCCCATCCCCAAACATTCTTTATCCTCCTTTATTTTCCTGAGATATGAAGGGAGTATCTCAGAGTTGCTTAAAAAATGACATCAATTTTAATAGTCATCATTATGTAATGTACCACTATGGAAACAAAATGCTGGAAATTTTGGCATGTCAATGACTTTAGGACAATTTTAGAAATGTTAAGTGTGAAAAAAAGTGAGACTTCTCCATCCCTAATCCACTACACACAGACTTTATGAAAGTGTTCAAAATCACACCATTCATTTAGAAATTGTAGACGTGGTTATTAACATAAAATAACTACTTTTCAAAGACACACGGAGACTTGACTTTGCCACAGAAAACCACAAAGATGAGTTTTGTACAACATTCTAACTCCAGACTGACCTGACGGCTGACAGAGACGCTTTGCTGTTCTGGGTAGAACAAAATTTCAAGTGGTCACACTTAAGTTGGCTCATCGGCAACAGTGTTTGCCACTAAGCTTGATGAGCTGGATTCAGTTCCCAGGATCTACAGGACAGAAAGAGAGAACCAACTCTCCCACTTGTCCCCTGATCTGGAAGGGTGCTGTGGCCAGTATGCCCGCACACATCACACACCAAACAAGCAAAATCTTCACTAAAAATAATTTTAAAGCTTAACTTCTACTTATAAGACATAAATTTTATTGAACAATTCATCTACAAAGTACACACAGTAGGAATAAATAGGATTTAAAAGTTGTCATGATTGTTTCTGTAAGCAAAAAGCAAAAATGTGGAACAAAATTTTACCTGAACTTCTTAGCTAGTCTGCTATTTTTATTTGTTCTTTTGATAAAACATTTCTGTTTTCTGTACTCTTAAAAGGCGACTAAAAAAAATGTGCCAAAGTGACCGCACCCTTGCCTTCCATGGAGAAGAAACACTGCAAAGGCATGTGCACATGTTCAAGCAACATGTATGGTACATTCATGTGCTCTTCTGGCCAGAGGTGATGTCCAGCGCGAGTTCTAGGAAGGTTCTGGTCTTCTGCATAGCTTGTGTGATGCTGCGACCAGTTAGCTGACTCTGTACTTGTGTCAGTAAGAGTCGAATTCCAGAAATACACAATACAGATGAATTTTTTATTTCAAAATGCAGCTAAACTTTGACATGCAAACAGAACTAGACTCACATGGAAAAACCCTTGATTTAGTGGTGTTTCATTTTTTAATACAAGAAAGGCTAACATAAAATATTCATAGGGAATAGCAATATGAATGCCTCTCACAGCCAATGCTTTAACAGGAGGCTATGAAGAAACAAGCCACATGTCAGAAAGAGAAACTCGGCCTGTGACAGCAGAGTGAAGTCAAAGCGCAGATCAATAAAGAGGAGACAGAGTGGGAGTCACAGGCAGAGAGGCACCAAGTAGATCCAGTACAAACTGCCAGCTATGGCTGCTTTCACTTTTCTTTCTAGGTCACAGGAACCAACCATTCCAAAGAATAAGGAATACAAGCAAATGTGTAAAAACAGCCAAAAGATCTGGCAGAGATCTGTGGGGGCAGGGTGTCTTTCTATTAATAGAAGCTCCTAAGACAATCCTGCTTCCTTAAAGGCAGTGTCTGGATCTCACAGAAGAGGGAGCTGCTGAGTCTGGGGACACTGGCCTCTCCTTATATCTGTCAAGCAACATACATATAGAGCATGCAAATATTATAATCATGTCCTGTGTTAATCACTCCCATTAAAAGTTAGTAGAAAAGATGTGAATTCCTCCCATTATTAACCTAGAATAAATTCTGCTTTCTACAGACAGTAGATGAGTATTACTTCAAATGGAAAGTCATGCCAGAATCTGTTTAGGCACTGGGCCTATTTAAGGAAATGCTTAAACCAACAACCCATTTACAGTTTCGAAGTTGCTGAAGGGTTCTTTTTGTAAGACTTGTGATCACAGTGTTTGAGGTTATCTCTCTATATTGTTTTCGTTCTCTCTCTCTCTCTCTCTCTCTCTCTCTCTCTCTCTCTCTCTCTCTTTCTCTCTCTCTGTGTGTGTGTGTGTGTCTGTGACCTTACTATGTAGCCCAGATTGGCCTTGAACTCAGGATCTTCCAGCCTTGACTTCTGAGTGCTAGAGATAAATAAGGGCAGGTACTACCATATTGATCCAATCCAACTCTTATAAAAAAATTCAGGTTGTAACAAAAGGCAGGCAGGCCTCTACTCTTCACAAAGATGTCTTCCTGCCTACAAAGTTATATGAAATCCTCTAAGGTGGTTATCAAAGGCACCTAGGAGCCAATCTTTGATGTATGGTTTAGGCTCTTGTGTTAGAATTGCTGGACTGTAGTGAGGCAGAGAAAGAGCTATGTAAATAGGGGCTATCTCTGCTATTGTTACAGAAGAACTATTTTATAGTCTATTGCTGACTGACTACCTACTACGAGCATCGATCACAAATAATACAGTTAGAAGAGTCTACAAGAAGCCAAGCTGGCAAGTGTACCACAACAGGCAGTAATGATCAAAGGAACGCTGTAATTCCATGAATATAATCATTTGGCTGAAATGGTGGTAATATGAATGAGGTGGCATCTACTGAAAACCAGTTTCCTTTTTTAAAATATCAAGATGGCAGACAAGACACAAAAGCAAAGTCCTGTTGATTTATATCTCAGGAGAAGGCTTCAATCACAAGCAGTCATGCTGGCAAGCACATCATGCACGTCAGGTTTGCAGAAGCAAAGTACACCAAAGAGAAGTTAAGAGTGAGGACGTGTTCAGGGTAAGAGGCACATGCGGATGAGTCCTTGGACTGTGCTATCACAGCAAACCTGTAAGCTAGGTACGGTGCCTCACACCTGCAAGCCCAGCGCTGCAGAGGCTGAAGAAGGGGACTACTAAGACTCTGAGGACTGGGTGGGTTAAAGTGAGACTCTGTCTCAAAAACAAACCAATAAAATAACACAACACAGAAGGCAAGATGAAGAAGCAGTGTTCATCAGTGCTGTTGAAATTATGGCAGCAGAAACTATTAAGTGAACTTTCAGGCAGAAGACAGCAGACCTGCCTGTGCTCCTACCTGCTCACCACCCTACAGAAGCCCATTTCTTAGCAGCAACAGCATCAAGTCTGCCCAGTAAAGGCATCTAGAGCGGGGCTAAGGAAGCACAGCTACACCAGGAAACCTATCCCTGAAGTATGACCATACTGTATCGATTCTGGTGCTCTGTTAGTTCATAAAAAAGAACTGTACCTATCTAATGAAACTAGTATACTCTTGCTGACATTCACTTATAACAACAAAAACCTATGATTTCCAAACTTGTACCCACACCCAACTACTCAGTTTTTAAAATAAGTAATACCATAGAAAAGATTTGGTTCTAAAACACAAACACACACAAGCATGCATACACACATACACACACACCACCTCTTCCTCTGTCAGACAGTAGGAGCACTCTTTCTAAATGTTGCAGGGCTAAGAAGGACGTATTAGTTTACAGCTTTCCACAAAACAAGGTGCAAAATCCCAGGAAAAAACTAAAAGCTCTCTGGAAAGCAATTTCATCTTTGGTAAAGCAGAGAAGCTAAATTTCAACATTCAGCCAAAAAATGATTATGCCTTAGATTTCTAGTCCAATTTCAATTAGCTTTTGATAACCTTAGTATTAAATTTTAAATTCATTACCTGCTATAAGGATATATAATTTTTAAACATATCTAATAAAAATTAACCCTGTTTATAGAAAGTAAAAGTTGAGCATTTTCAAATGACAACTTATTCTCCTATTCTAATATCTGTAACAATACACAGATAATTTAAAAATAATCATTAATGCAATGAAAATATAAGTGACTTTCATATAAAAGCCAAAGTCTTACTCTAAGAACAGAGCTCCTCAGGGTAATTTTAAGTAGACAAGCTGCTCACAATACACACTGGGAAATGCATCTAGATTTCTTATCACCAGGCCCTTGATTCTAGTAGTGTAAGCTAGGAATCCTAAAATGCTTTGGAAGGCAGTTTCAGGGCAGCGGGACAGAGAGGCACTGCACTACACTATCCTGTTGCTCTTTGTGAAAGAAGACACAAACCTAACTTGTCCACGACACTACTACTATTGAGCAGGCAATTAGAATCTCCACCTTCCCCCGTTATCCCAGCACATGCACACGCTAAGGCTACAGTATCTTCTGCAGTAGCCCAAGACTGGTCAACACTGAAGCAGGCTTAGGGTGAAGGAAGCTCATGGATTTTTTTTTTTGTTTGTTTGTTTTTTTTTTTTTTTTTTTTTTCCGAGACAGGGTTTCTCTGTGGTTTTGGAGCCTGTCCTGGAACTAGCTCTTGTAGACCAGGCTGGTCTCGAACTCACAGAGATCCGCCTGCCTCTGCCTCCCAAGTGCTGGGATTAAAGGCGTGCGCCACCACGCCCGGCAAGCTCATGGATTTGTATTGGAGACCATAACCAACAAAACGTGAACGAACACCACAAAGACAGCTATGTGATTTTTTAAACCTTGAAGTAAAAAATAAAAAAAAACCCTTTTGTGAAAAGCTATGCAAATTTCTTTTCATTCAACAAAGAGACCCAAATCCAAAACACATACAAATTCAACTAAATTCAAATGCAATGTCACAACAGTAAGCCTAAATATTTTTGTCTGGGTCTACATCACCACCAACACAGGACTTTTATAGGAGAAAATTCTATATGCCTAGTTTCTTTTACCTTAGGTCTCAACACATGGCACTTTCCAAATGGTGACAATATAACTCAGTATTAGCCTTTCCTGACTAAGCTATGACTTAGAACTTTAGAAATGGACAGCAATTCTCATTTACCTGGGAATTACAGCAGAAAGGCAATTAACTGGCAAAGGAAAGAGAATTTACACTGAGTAAGTCTCACTTCCTTTAAGAACAAGACACAGAAATCCTTTTGCAACAAATACCTTCCCTGATACAGTTAAATGCAAATTCTCTTTTCCTCTTACTCCAGAAAGCTCCTGCATGCATAGCTGACACGCCACCTACTGCAAAACCCAGCTGCCAGCGCAGGCGGTGCTGCCAGCATTTCATTGCATCGCCAGGCTGGGACGGAATAAAGGCGTGCTTGTGTGTGGTAGTGTTTCTTTTTTAAAAGGAAAGAAAAAAAATCTCCAAGCCAAGAAGAACAAGCTGAAATAGCATCTTGAAAATGGAGCGTAAAATAATCAGAAGAGAAAAAGAAAGGGAGTATGAAGGGAGGCACAACAGCCTGGAAGACGCTGAGCAAGGCAAGAACTGCAAATCCACACTGATGACCCTCAACGTTGGTGGATATTTATACATTACTCAAAAGCAAACCCTGACCAAGTACCCAGACACTTTCCTTGAAGGTATCGTAAATGGGAAAATCCTCTGTCCTTTTGATGCTGATGGCCATTACTTCATAGACAGGGATGGGCTCCTCTTCAGGCATGTACTAAACTTCCTACGAAATGGAGAACTCCTATTGCCTGAAGGGTTTCGAGAAAATCAACTTCTTGCTCAAGAAGCAGAATTCTTTCAGCTCAAGGGGCTGGCAGAAGAAGTGAAATCCAGGTGGGAAAAAGAACAGCTGACACCCCGAGAGACTACTTTCCTGGAAATAACAGATAACCACGATCGCTCTCAAGGACTGAGAATCTTCTGTAATGCTCCTGATTTCATATCAAAAATAAAATCTCGCATTGTCCTGGTGTCCAAAAGCAGGCTGGATGGGTTTCCGGAAGAGTTTTCTGTGTCGTCAAATATCATCCAATTTAAATACTTCATCAAGTCTGAGAACGGCACTCGACTTGTACTAAAGGAAGACAACACCTTTGTCTGTACCTTGGAAACTCTTAAGTTTGAGGCCATAATGATGGCTTTAAAGTGTGGTTTTAGACTGCTGACCAGCCTGGACTGCTCCAAAGGGTCAATTGTTCACAGTGATGCACTTCATTTTATCAAGTAATTACCTGTCTTACGAACAAAGGCAACAAGCATGCAGCCAGCAAGCTTCGGAAGCCACAGAATCAAAGGCGTCCCAAACAATGTGCCCAGCCAGCTTGTCCCAGAGCCCGGCTGCTAATCAAGTACTGTGAGCTAACGGTATGTAAATCTATCACTAAAGATGTCCTTCTCTGGGGTGTTCTGCCATCACACTTCTACCTACGGTGAAGCTGTGGTTCTTCTACACTGTAAATAAAGACAATGCTTTTGCTATTTTTTTCCCTTAAGCTGTCTTTCAATGAGAATGTCTTGGGTACTTGCATCTATCATTCACCATAGCAAATGTTAGCAACATAAGGTTAAAAGATCCTTTCTACTTATAGCAAAAATCTACAAAGACACTGAACTGGTAAAATAAACATGGAGAGCAAAATAAATGTACAGAGCTACTTAAAGCAGAGTGACAGTGAATCAAAATGGGATTGTAAAACATATTCGAGCTACTGATTTGACTTTAAATAGCAGGCATCAAAACCTTTATTACAGTTCCTGTATTTCATACCAGATTTATGGATAAACTGGTATTTTGCTGAAAATTCCTAGGAAACAAACTGCTTGATAACAATAAAAGATAAATAAAATCGCTGCTAGCTTCTTTGCTTGTATTAATGATTGTAATAAAAGTTACGTATGTCGCTTTAAAAATAAATAGTGCTACTTGATGATTGTGCACAATACTCTGCACCGATGCGAGCAACTGTCAGGCTCTAGCACCTTACAGGTCCAGCAAGCGGCAGAAATTAACAACTGCACTTCCCGGCACACTGAGCTCCAGCACGGCATGGGTAGCTTGGTCCCAGCTGAGGACATGGTGTTAGAATTGAGGAATCCATTTCCACAATCACTCTACCTGCTCATTTTTCAAGTTCAAAGTATTAAATGAACATTACTCAACAACACTATTACAAAACAACTTTACTGGTCCTTTAAAAATCAACTATGTAAAATAGTCCTTCAGAAACTTGTACTAAAATCCAACAAGGTCAACACCAACTACTACCCAATTTCTGTTATATTATACTAAAAAAAAAAATCTATGCTAAAGTCAAAGTCACAGAGTTGTGCTAATTTTTTTCTATTTCATGCTCATTTCTGAAGAAATTTTAAACCTTAGTTTATGAATGTTTTAAGAACTAATCTTTCAGCTGAACTCTGAATGTGAGTGCATGCCTTGTTCACTTACTCTACAGAAAGCACCTTCATCACTCCTGTGGTTTCACTCCTATGGTGTCTAAGAATAAACTCTTAAATTTAAAATAAACAAGCTGGGAATGGTAACTCATGCTTGAATCTCAGTAGTTGGGAAGCTGAGGCAGGAGGATTACCACAAGTTTGAGGCCAGCCAGGGTTACTAGGTGAGATTCTCAAAAAAGACGAAGGAAAAAAAGAAAAAGAAAAGAAAAAGGGGGTGGGGAAGCAATCATTAAAGTAACAACTATAATTCTGCCTTAATTATAATAAACCAACAAAAACTGCTGATTATCCTAGCTGAGCTTAAATAGTTAAGCAGACATCCCAACATTTTGATTACATATATAGTTTAGAATAAAGCTCAATTAATCATTATCAACTATAACTAACTTTGACTTACAAGATCTAAGATAATATAAAATTGCCTTACAGACTATAAAAGAAACCTTTTAAAAGGAATTGTGCAAAGTCCTTCAAAGATTCACACTAGAATACTCAATGTAAACTACATAATTTTCTCTGATGATACACTAAAGAAAAAAAGCTTTTCTTAAAGTATCAAATTTTCTTAATGAATTACAAATGGCTTAATCAGGACATAAAGGGACTATTAAAACAGTAAAGGAGAAAAAAACCCAAAACTGTATGATTGGTCAGCAGCTGCTACTCAGCTGTATTTTTACCTCCTCAGAGTATGAGCTGACTTTTCCTTGCCATTTGGATTGGTAATGAAAAAAACTGGTAGTGATTTCATGTCTGAGTCAGGTTTTCTCTATCAAGATCTCACTCCAGATAATAAAGACACTGACATAATCTGTTAGAGGAGATGCAGCTGAATAAATCTCAGAAACGCAAAGGCTTCCCATGACTTCACGAGAGAATTTAGCGTTCAAAACGACGTTCCTGCTGTTGTTATGAACCAAAGGAATCAGGCGCATAGTTGTGTAGCTCTTTAAGTGAATATGCATACCTGGAGTGAGTTCCTCGAACTCTGAGGCATAACAGTAGTAATTGCATCAATCAACAGTCTACAAGAGAACATGATGTACACCTCTTTAGAAATGTACCTTTGCAAATCCAACAACTGTATTTACAGATCCAACTGTGGGTATACAAAGTATCTAGTTTTACACTTTAGTTTTCTAGCAACATTTACAAGGATCTTCACTCAAGGTACCTTACAAAATGTTGATGCCAAGAGCAAAGCTTCTCTGGCAGATCTGTTTCAGTGAATGTGTAATTTCTCTCTCGAAGCAAAGCTTATACAGAACTGATCAGCATCTATGTCTTTTTTAAAAAGGTGGCGAAGGGTGTTTACTGCAGTTGCCAGGTCCCAAGCATGCATTCTCCTGTATTTGAAGCTAGCACACATATTGATTCTAGCACCCAACTTTAAATTATGGCAAACAAAACTGTACTTATGGCTTTCTGCTGTGTTTTAAAATGTGCCTGTGCAGCATGAAGAATAAATGAAACACAAGCTGACTTATTGTCCCAGCCTAAAGATGAAAATACCGAATGAACCTGTTTCCGTGTTTCTGGTCTAGTATTAAGCACTACTTTTGAAGGACTGCTAACAAAAAGGTAACATTCATTAAGTTCTTGCTGTCAGTCTTTTGTTTTGAGACAGGGACTTACCCTGTAGCCTAGGCTGGCTTCAAACTCTTGCTGACCCTCCTGTATTAAGCTTGTTGTGCTGGGTTACAGGTGTGAGTGACCAGGGTTGCCTTGAAGTGTTTTACTGGCATATAAATATTATTCTGTGCATTTCAATTACTCCCCACACATTCATTTCCTCACAGATGAGAGAGAAAGACGGGTTAAGAATCCCCTCCTACTTCACACACAGTCATCAAGAACTGAGGTCCAGAGCCCAGGGTTAGTGGTTCCAGATGCAGCAGAGAACGCACATGTGAACCAGGCCACTCAGGGCCCCAGGACCTAACCTAGAACCTGGCACAAAACAGATTTATGAACTCCATGTGAATATAGAATATCAGATACAGTCTGTCTTACTTGTACAAGTTCACAATACAAGTATTCTAAAAATGTTAAGTGAAAAATTGAATTTTGGAATAGCATTTTTAATGTCATTTCGTGTCGTTTAAAGAACATGAGGTGAATCATCCATCTCACAAGACTAAAGAATATTCCAAATTTGTCTATTTATGAATCTGAATTTTTTGCAGATCAAGTTTGCTGAAAAGGTTAGTCTTTTAGAACCCACATTAACTGTATTATGAAAATATTTTTCTTATGAGAAAAATATGCTAAAATGAAATTCTCATGAGTTCTAGAATCATACCGTATTAACTTCTACAAACTAACATAGAGGACAGTTAAGTCAACACTTAATTCTTTCAAACTTTTAATGTCCTCACAGTGAAGTGTCAACGTGAATTGTATAAACACCTCTACTTCACAGACTTCCAGGCAAAGCATTTATAATCTTAGCCAGTGCAGGGGTGTCTTTCTAATCACAAATATCAGCCATGGAGACAGAAGGGTCGTTAAGTTAGGCTTTCTATTCAGACATAAATGGAACACAGAACTTTCAATGAACATATGCTTGCTTGCTCAAAGAAGTGAAATTTTAAGACAAAAACCTAGGAAAAAGAGACTTCATTTTATTATTAAAAACACGATTCTTGGATGGAAACAGAAGACGACAAAGTTGGAGGAAAGGGGTAATGGGGAAGAGGAACAGGGAGGGGAAGATGGGAGGGAAGGCTGAGGTCAGGAGGTTAAAAAAAAAGATGAATTAAAATTTTTTTTCTTCAGACTGACTTTCTATCCCTATATAAATAAGTATCTTACTAGAATTTTTAAATTCAGTGGGAACAATGTAGATGATAAAGCAATGCCTATTTAATGAGTTATGAGTAAATACCTCACAACACAAAGGTACGTTGCGTTGAAGTTAAAATTAGTGTCTGAGTCATAGCACTGCTCGTAAGCAGAGACGTAACATGGGCATCCACACAGCTTGTAACTCAGAGAATGTATGTGTACAGCCCCGAAACACACGACTTCTTCTATAGCTGGCTTCTTAATCATATTTTGTATAAGCTACTATTAAAATTCATTTGCTCTGTCTGTATTAAATAAGCACTTTTTTGGGCACTGATATATCGAAGATCTAAATTTACCTGAAATAATTTGTGAAGAGGTAACAACATTCATCTTTTCTTGACAAAAACACATAATTGGTTAAAGTGTTTCTATCAAGTAAGTCACTTAAATGTATCTTGCATACTATTATGCTAACTATATTTAACTAAACTCCTCTACCAATGTTAAATGTGTTTATCTTGGCAAGGCCCTGGGTTTGACCTCTAGCACTGGGCATAGGGTGTGTGTGTGTGTGTATGTGTGTGTGAGAGAGAGAGAGAGAGAGAGAGAGAGAGAGAGAGAGAGAGAGAGAGAGAGAGAGAGAGAAGAGATAGACAGACAGTCTTAGGCATTATGTGAAATACTGAATTAAGACATTAAAGAATGACAAAAGTAAAAAAGGAAGTCTATTAGATATCAAAGAAGGAGGCAACTCTACTATATTCCTTTACAACACTATGACAGACTTTTCCAAGTGCAGGATCCCAGCATCTGGTCACATCTCAAAACAGTTTTTAATAATTATCTACAAAGACCTACTTGATTTTTATAAATTCCTTTTTGATGCTAGGTTCAACTTTATACAAGTAATTTTGATTAATATCCTTTAGGACACTAAGCACAAATTCTTCTACGGTGTGTGAAACTGAGCTAGCCTATTGATTTAGTCTTAATAACACCCATTGATTTTACTTCCTTATAACAGATGTTCATTAACTCTCTTTTTAGAATTCTTAAGAAATGCTGAATAACTAATTTTAATCTCAATTATTTCCTTGAAATTGAATCTTTCATCATTTAACTTAGTTTTACAAATAATTAAATGATTTTTGCATTCACTTTAGGTATACCATTTAATTAATTTTTAAAAATTAAGTATGACTGAATACTGTGATCTTACATTTTGATTTTTGTGTATTTTTCCATATACATGTGAATATTTTGAAACAAATTCTTATATTTTTAGTGGATAAAAATATACATGGTATATGACATGGTATTTTGAGCACTGTGAGTATGTGGGCACTGTGGAATGGCTAACAGAACTAATTAATGTATGTATTACCTCACCAATCTTTTTGCTGTTTAAACATTTTAAAGTGTACATTATTAATTACAGTTAACATAGTAAGGGCGGTGGTGGCGCACGCCTTTAATCCCAGCACTCAGGAGGCAGAGGCAGGCGGATCTCTGTGAGTTTGAGGCCGACCTGGTCTACAAGAGCTAGTTCCAGGACAGGCTCCAAAGCCACAGAGAAACTGTCTCGAAAAACAAAAACAAACAAACAAACAAACATAGTAAACATAGTTGCAAAATAATTTAAAAATAGTAGGGCTAGTTTACAAATCAGAAAAAACACAACCACAGGAATTTATGACATATGTGTGCTTATTATAATACAACCAGAAAACACCACACTGAGATTAGTATATAAAATTCACTTACTTTGAAAACTATGAGGGTACACTTAAAACGTCATTTTGGTCTCCGAGTATAAGATGGCCTGATTGTTGGCAGAATGTACATTAAGTACATTTTCTTACTCATTAAGAGTAAGAAAAAGGAGGTTCTAACTTGTGCAGAACAAAAGCGTTAGTGTATATATGAGAAGTAAAGTCACTAACAGTGGACACTGAAATAACAAATTGCTATGTACAGCTTTGGCAGTAGACAATGAGATGTTTGGTGAACTCAAAGACTATCTACATATGAAATAAAGCCACTCCTCATGTTCACTCTGGAAGACATGTACATTGAACACTGTACCATCTACGCTAATGGTTTGGCACCATACTGTCTTTTTAAATCACAGGATATAATTTTAAAAAATTCAAGCACAATTATTTTTAATTCATTTTATTTTAAAAAGTAGCTTATGTGTGCGCGCACACACACAGAAGCCAGAAAAGACTGTCAAATCCTCTGGAGCTGCAGTCACAGGTGGCTGTGAACTCTGACTTGGATCCTCTGAAGAGCAAGAAGTATTTGTTGTAGAATATTATTTTAAGATGTGTTACATTTGTTTTTGCTATGGAACATTTGTTTTAATGATGCAAAGATGTGTTGCATTCTTTTATGTTACATTTGTTTAACTCTGTGAAGCTGTGATAACTCTGCCTGTCTTAAAACACCGGATTGGTCTAATGAAGAACTGAAAGGCCGACAGCTGGACAGAAAAAGAACAAGCGGGGCTAGCAGGCAGAGTATAAATGGGAGGAGGATCGCGAAGCAGGAGGTCAGAGAAGAGAAGGGGTCAGACAACCAGACACGGAATAAGAAGGAATGAAAAGATATACATGCTCGTCTCTCTTAGGGTCCTCCTTGTTACCTAGCTTCTCGGGGGTTGTGGATTGTATCCTGGTTATCCTTTTCTTTACATCTAATATTCACTTATGAGTGAGTACATATTGTGTTTGTCTTTCCAGGTCTGGGTTACCTCACTCAGGATGTTTTTTTTTTTTTTATCCCTAGTTCCATCCTTTAGCCCGCAAATTTCAAGATGTCATTTTTTTACTGCTATGTAATACTCCCTTGTGTAAACCTACCATTTTCTTTGTCCATTCTTTGCATGAGGGACATCTAGGTTGTTTCCAGGTTCTGGATATTATGAATAGTGTTACTATGAACATAGTTGAGCAAATGTCCTTGTGGTATGAATGTTCATCCTTTGGGTATATGCCCAAGAGTGTAGATTGATTCCCCAATTTCCTAATAAACCACCATACTGATTTCTCTGTTTAGATCTGTACCCCATTTTTAAATTGGATTATTTGGTATTTTGATGCCTAGTTTCTCAAGTTCTTTATATATTTTGGGGATTAGCTCTCTGTCAGATGTGGGGTTGGTGAAGATCTTTTCATTCTGTAGGCTGCCGTTTGGGGAGGGGAAATAGAAAAGAGCTCCTGAGTAAATTGGGAGGGAAGGGAGAAGAGGAAGAGAACAAGAGGGAATGGATGATTGAGTTGGGGGGAGGGAGGGAAGGGAGGAGGGAAAGAGGGAGGGGGGAGAGAGAGGGAGAGGGAGAGGGAGAGGGAGAGAGAGGGGAGGTATTTTGATAGAGGGAGCTGTTATGGGGTTAGGAAGAAAGCTAGTGCTAGGGAAACCCCCAGGAATCCACAAGGATGACCCCAGCTAAGACTCCTAACAATAGTGGAGAGGGTGCTTGAACTAGCCATCCCCTGTAATCAAACCGATGACTACCCTAATTGTCCTCATAGAACCTCCATCCAGTAACTGAAGGAAGCAGATGCAGAGATCCACGGCTAAGTACTGGGCCAAGCTTGTAGTCAAAGAGAGGAAGGAGGGATTATAAGAGCAAAGGGGTCAAGATGCTGATGGGAAAACCCACAGAGACAGCTGACCAGAGCTTAGTGGGAGCTCACTGACTCGGAACTGATAGCTGGGGGACCTGTATAGGACCGAACTAGGCCCTCTGAATGTGGGTGACAATTCTCTGGCTTGGGTAGTCTGTGGGGTCACCAGCAGTGGGACCAGGATTTATCCCCAGTGCATGAAATGGCTTTTTGGAGCCCATTCCCTACGGTGGGATACCCTGCTTAGCCTCGATACAGGGAGGATGGGCTTGGTCCTGTCCCAAGTTGATAAGCCAGTCTTTGTTGACTCCCCAAGGGAGGCCTTACCCTTTCAGAGGAGTGGATGGGGGGGGGAGGTTGAGTGGGGGGGGGTTGTAAGGGGAGAGCAGGAATAGGGGAAGGAGGGGGAACTATGGTTGTACGTAAAATGAAAAAAAACTTTTAAATAAAAAATTGAAAGGGGAAAAAAAGAAAAGATATGCAGAAAAAAAGAAAGGTAAAAGTCTAGAGGCAAAAGGTAGATGGGATAATTTAAGTTAAGAAAAGCTGGCTGGAAATAAGCCAAGTTAAGGCCGGACATTTCCATAAGAAAGAATAAGCTTCCCTGTGATTTATTTGGAAACTGCATGTCAGGCTCCCAAAAAGCTAAGAGTAAAAGAGAGAAAAAAAAACAAAGCACTACAAGTGTTCTTAACTTCTGCATAACCCTTCCAGCCCCTTCATTTTGTTTTTTTTAAAGTATGTATATTAAACAGCAGTATTTTTTTATGACAAGTTCAAGGTAGAAACAGAAGGAAGTTGAGGTTTTCAAAATCCAAGTAGGAACTACCAATCACGCCAAAAGCTAAAACCCTCTCAGAAGCTAGTGGATTTCCAGCAGGAGAACCATGACCACCTCACTCTCTCCGGCAGAGACCACGCCTGGTCGTCTCCAGTGTCACGGCAGCACGGCAGCATGTGGTGCCCGGCACATTACAAGAACGCACGTGAATTAATACAAACAGGTCAGAAAAAGCAGGAAGCGCTGGGAATGTGACTCCCTAAGAGAGGGGCATTGAAAGGCATGACATCACTGAGTGCAGTATTACGCAAACCAGTAAATATTTATAAGCATCGTCTTTCTTGTCCCCAAGGCAAATGCTTTTTTTTTATTCTTTGGCAAGTGGTAACAAATTATACTTTTAAAAAGAAAAAAATAAAAGAAAACTAAGAAAAAGAGGTTAAAGAGTCATTTTACAGACAAAGCAATTTTAGAAAAATATTTAGCTTACTAATGTCACAAAAATTGTTAATATTTGTGCTCATGTTTTTTTATTTTAAAATACATAATACAAGAAATTTTAATTCAAAAGAGATGCAACCTTCCAATTCCACTGGAATCGAATAATTTTTCATATACTCCTTTGCAATATATGTCATAATTTGATTCTTTATAGAAGCAAGACAACAAATACCAACTTTCTTTGAAAGACAAAATATTTATAATCACTTAATAGTGTAAGATTTTATTCCTTAAAAATGGCAAATATGGGGCTGGAAAGATAGCTCAGGAAATAAGAGCTCTTCCAAAGTTCAATTCTCAGCACCCACATGGTGGCTCACAACCACCTATTATGGAATCTGATACCTTTTCTGTCATGCAAATAGAGCACTCATACACATACATATATCTTACAAAAACTGATGTGTTAATATTCTTCCTAAAATATGCATACTGTCAAAAATTAAAACAACTCCCAACAGAGTCACCATGCACAAAAGGTTTTAAAGTGTATTAAACATGCTGCAATTTCCTGTCCCAGACAACCAAGCCCCTTTTCCATTTTTTCACAAAAGCATTGTCTTTTTCAAAGCACTAAACATGACAGTCTCTGGAGTTCCTGAGGAAGAGACTGTTCGTTACTTCCTAGAACCATCTTCTCTTCCTTCGCTAAGAATCTAACTGTACCAGGTCAAACCTGTACTCCCTGCTGTTCTAGGGCTGGGAGTTATGGCCACAGTCTCATGTTTTTACCAACGGCATATAGGCATATGTGACTTGTAATATGCTCCTTACAGAGGAGAAAGGTGGCTGAGTCCTTTGCTTCTCGCCTTATTTTACTAACAAGATGCAGACATGATGGTTAAGTACTGTGCTCGGACTAGAAGCCATGAGGACAGAAGTTAAAACGGTAAGGGGTAGCTGATGACAGAATCAGGTCAGAAAGTACTTATCATATTAGAATTTCCACCAGGTGGGCAAATGTATCTAAGTCGCTGATGCCTCGAGATGTTGGCCAGTACAGTCAGCACCCTGATTTTACAGAAGAAACAGGTAGTGTTTTTCAAAATGTAGGCAAAGGAAAGAAAGAGAGTTGGGGGGGGGGAAGGGAAGAGAGTAAGGGGAAAGGGGCAGAGGGTGGTAGCAGATGGGGGTGTATAAAAAATGGTTGAAATGTGTTTAGGACTTCCAAAAGGAGTCACATCTACAGGGTAGTGGATTCTCTTTTAAGTTCTAAATATATACTAATTATTTATAAAATAAAATATAAAACTTGCTATTTTAAAAACCTTATTTTAAAGCCACCCAAAAGACAAGTAACTAAAAATCATTTGAAGGCCCAAACAGAAAGATGCATGAAAAGAGACCATTAGAAACAGCATTTTGAAATTAGGGAAACTAAGAAATGGAAGATATGAGCAAAGACCAATAAAAGCTGGGGTACGGCCTCCAACCCAGACACCCTTTATTTTCTAATCACCTTGAGTTTATTAAATGAACAAGTCACAATAAAAACTGAACAATGCTGTCATTCTGAAGGGCTCAAGGAAGAGGCTTAGCAGCCTAGAACTTATCAATCTTAGGACAATGAGAGCACCAACTAGCCACACACAAAGCCTCCAGCGCCGCCTTCCATTACAAACAACAGTAGATCACTACCATGTTTTGTTGTCATTTAATACTTTCCAAAGAAACTCATTTTTAGATCCATGTTTTAAAATCAGCTACAATAGACACTTATTTAAAATGGTTTTCACAGCCCAAGACTCTTGCCTGTCCAAAACTCTAGCCCACATCACCATGGAGCCACTACTACATATGTAGACGAATGACATAAGAATAGAAGGTGATAAATATGAAAACAAAAGAATTTTTGAAAGCAGGAGAAAATGCCACTGACACCTACTCTTCGTGAACTCCTACCATGCACTTTGGTAAACACTTGCTAATTCTACCTTCAGTTTACAGATGGTGAAACTCAAGTTTCAATGCAGATCCGTGAGTAAGGCAGCTCTGACTCGGCAGTGTTCAAGGGCACTCTCTACTACAGTGCATTCGCCCCACTTTTAAAAGTGGAAAGTTGTTTCTCACCCCCACCCCAACTCCACTGCTAAAGCAGTATTTATCAGTAATATAATTCAGAACTAAAGCAGTCCACCTAATAATTGTTTTTAAGAGGAAAAGAAGGTCACATGAGTAGTAGACACATTTAAAGCATTATTATTCATTCAGAGAATCCCCAAGTCAAAAATTCTTAAGTTTTTTTTCACTCTGATTCATTGTCTGATAGTCAGGGTTAATTGTCAACTTGACAGAATTTAAAATCACCTGGGAGATGGGCCCCTGGCTGTACCTTGCAGAGCATTATTTTCATTATATTGAGGCGGGAAGAACTGCCCACTGTGGGTGACATCATTCCCTGGCTGGGATCTCAGACTGTGTAAATGGAGAAAGGCAACAGAACAGCGGCATGCATTTATCGCTCTCTGGTTCCTGATTGCAGATTTGATGCTGGCTTGACTTCCTCACCACGATGGAGTGAGTATCCACAGTGAACTATCACCTAAAATAAATCCTTTCTTCTTCAAGCTGATTTTATTGAGAGTATTTTGCCACAAAGGTAGAAAAGGAAAGCAAGAAAGCCACTGTGGAGTGGCTGAGTAGCTCAAGCTCCATGGGCTGACACAAGTGACCCCAGCCCCGCGCTTATGGCGGCCAGTGAGGAGAAAAGGAGGCGTGACGACGGCTGATGCCATGGTTTTATGACATGGGGTCTGATGGCTATGTGTGACAATGCAAGGTGTCTGGCAACTCAATTTACTCATTCATTCATATGCTCTCTTTCTCAATGTAGTATAACAGCAAAAAACAAACAAACAAAAAAAAACACCCCACAAAAACATGGCTTCTTCAAATCACCTGTTAAAAAGCACTAAACAGATAAAAACTAATTAATGCAATAGATTAATTTATATGACAGTTACCAAGTATAAGGACCCTGTAGAAATAATTAACAGCACAATACATTTGAAACAAAACTTGAAAAAATAAAAACAATCATTACATATGTTCTAAATAATACAGACCAAATATTACAGAGCTCATAATTAAGAAAAATGTACACATTAAAAACTGGATTTTAACATCAAAGGAAATAAAAACAGTAAATATGAGAAAAGAAAAAGATCAGTATAGTTCAATAAGCCAGTCAATTCTTCAACAAAGTGTCTAGAGTACACTGACAGTTTGGAAAAATAAACATTTGTGACCAGATGTAATTCTGCTTGCACAGCAAAAGGTGTGTGTGTGTGTGTGTGTTTAACTATTTATCTAATACAGCAGAAAACAGTAACAAGTTTAAAGTATAGACTAAAAATACTTCAGACTGGATGTCAAGTTACACAGTAATATGAATGATTACCTAGCTTCAATTTTATGGCTCTTATCAAAAAACATTAAGCTTCATGTGTGGTGCAGGTGACTGTGGTAGGCTGTCTCTGAAGATTATGGTCAATAATAATAATCCCTTCCAGGGCTAGACGGATGCTCAATGGGCAAAGCAAGCCGTATAACCCAAGTTCAAATCTGCAGGACACATGTACAAAGCCACACCCAGCAGCATGCAAATGTAAAGCCAGGGATGGCAAGGCAGATATCCTGTGGAACTGGTAGCTCAGTGAGAGTCCTTGTCTTCAAAAACTGAGGACAGATATGAAGAAGACAGCCAGTACTGACCTCTGCTCTCCACATGCACACACACAGCTCCACCTATACATGCAAACAAACACAAGAATGCATGCACACACCAGCACTGACCTCTGCTCTCCACATGCACACATACACAGCTCCACCTCTACATGCAAACAAACACATGAATGCATGCACACACACACACACCAAATAAACATGAAAAAAGTAGGATCAATTCACTTTCCTAAGAAAGTGGACTGTACGACTGTACAGGATCTCCCTGTACAGTGAATCTCATCTGATGTGGGAAGGTCACGATGAAGCAAGCCGCCAGGTCAGACATGCTGAATCTTTCCCGGTAAGACTGGTGCTACACAGATTATTAGAGATGGGTTGATCGGGATATGAGAATTAGCCAGTAAGGGCTACAGCTAATGGGCCAAGCAGTGTTTAAAAGAATACAGTTTCTGTATTGTTATTTTGGGACATGAGCTAGCCAGGCGGCCGGGAGCTGGGTGGCAGGAACGCCAGCCCGCAGCTCCTTTCAACACTCATCTTGCTTAATAATGTCTGTTTCTTGAAGGGCCTGGATTAAAAAATCATTTTGGCATGAATTTAGAAAATGATTATTTGCTAAACAAAATAATTTAATGAATCCCCTTGAGCATTTCCCCCTCTTTTAGTTTTAAAATTTAAACTTCAGAAAAACACTAAGAATAATAAACACTTATGTGCACCAAAACTGTAGTGGATTAAATTTAACACATTCTACTTCTGATGCAATTTTCCAGGAAGCTGCCTACCAATTCAAAGTACAACAGACCTGCTCCACTCCCCAAATTCACAGCATTAAGACAATAGGATAATTAACTGCTGAATTTTGAATAATAAAAATGAGAGGGGATTACAATAAATATTCTGTAGCCACACGCAAAAAGGGGAAAAACAGAAAGGAAGAAGGGGGAAGCAGTGGGTGGTTATTTCCTTCTTGAACTGAGCTGGCCTTGTGACTAGATGTGGCTAACCAACTGCAGCTGAAGAGTCCTACCTGTGCTATAATGCCAGGTACTGATGCTGAGTTAGACACTAAACACAGAGAGTACTGCAGGCAGGAGGGAGGAGGACCGAGGCACCCCTTGTAACACTGCATTCGACTCTAGGGGAGGAAGTCAGAAGCAGCATGGTAGCCAACTCACAGCTGAATGCAGATGTGTGAACAGCCCACTGCTATCAGCTGTACAAAAGACCTCCCAGCCTAACTCAGATGCCCACACCTCCATAGGAACGCTGCCTCATTTATTTTAAGCTCCATTTTGGTGTGTTTTTGATCCAGCAATAAACTGCTGAAATGGTGACAAGAACTGGTAATGATCCCAAGTACCTGGTGGAACAAGGCAAGTCCTATCTGAAGGGAAGAACTCTGACGTCAGAGATCAGAATTCTCTAATATAGACTATGAAATAACTATGCTGTGATGAACACAGTAATAGTCATCTAGGACATCTAGAAACCCTAAAAATACAATAGATAGAATTTAAATGTCACTGGATATGTTTAATATCTGACTAGATATAAGTAAAAAAACCAGTAAACTGGAACATAGAAAAATAAATTTTGCAGGGTACATGGCATGGGGAAAGAAAAAAGCAGAATAGATATGCAGAAGACATAATGAAACTGAGCATATGTTCAAAAACTTGTAAAGTCAGTATTTCAGAAGGAAGAAGAAAAGCAGACAGCAGAGACAATACTTGAAGCTCAATGAATCTTAAGGGGCAGCAACTTAAAGATGTAACCCCCCCCCCCATACACAAAGTATCAAAGATAAATCCCAAGAGCCTCCTTTTAAAAAATGCATTCTATGTTAAGAACCATCCCTATTCTGGAGCTGGTGAAGGACTCCGTTCATCTGGAACCATAAACCTACATGAACTCATCCTTAAATTGCTTTTGGTCATGGTATTCTAACAGAGAATCAGAAGAATAACTAAGACAAGTGTCAATTACAAAAGACCAAACCCTTCGATTCTATCTATACAAAGCTTCCAGAATGGATAACTACAGTATACAGACAGCATGAGTAGAGGTTGGAATGGGATTAATGCTAATAAGATTGTTTTTAATAAAATGAAAATGGTCCAAAATGGGATGTTGTGATAGATGTATCTCACTATAAATATACTAAAACTAGTAATTGTACCCTGTAAAAGAGTAAAATGTGAATTATAGT
This sequence comes from Chionomys nivalis, assembly GCF_950005125.1. NCBI lineage: Eukaryota > Metazoa > Chordata > Mammalia > Rodentia > Cricetidae > Chionomys > Chionomys nivalis. The sequence continues at coordinate 38,213,088 of NC_080097.1, read as the reverse complement.
CCAATAAAACTACACTATAAAAAGTAACATAAAATAAATATACCTTTTCTTTATAAAACCACTAATGTCAGCTGGGCATTGGTGGCATAGGCCTTTAATCCCAGCACTCAGGAGGCAGAGGCAGGCGGATCTCTTTGAGTTCAAGGCCAGCCTGGTCTACAGGAGCTAGTTCCAGGACAGGCTCCAAAGCTACAGAGAAACCCTGTCTTGAAATACAAAAACAAAACAAAACAACAACAACAACAAAAAAAACCCCACAATGTCAAACTTACTTATAGATAAGATTGGAATTATGAAGAATTGAGAAATTCAAAAACAAGAAGACTTTCACTCTAGAGCTAATTATCCCTAAATATCACTATTTGGAATGGCTCGAGGAGGAGAATCCCAGAGGGAGAACCCATAACTAAAGAGATTACTACAAGCTGATAGAACCTGGATTTCCTTCACATAATCCAGGTAAGGCAGAATGAAAGAGGTAAACTGTTGTTAAACGGTGAGCCATTATTACTAGTGTGTGAAAGTGAGTAATGTCAGAACATGGAGTTTATGAATATTCTCTATACCATATTTAAATTTTCTATGTAAAAGGGAAAATAAAACCATTCACAGCAAACTTACAAAATATTAATAGTATTATGAAATTAGTTTTACAAAGCTACCTGTGTTCCTACAAAAATGATATAGCCAATGATTTTCAAATAAATCTTAGTGGCTGAAAAGCTTACATAGCATTTAAGTAGACACCAAAATAAAGCAGAGTTCTTTAAAAATCAAAGTTTCACCACTTATACATGATCTGTTTCATGTATAAAGCTGACTGAGCGGAACTGTTACTACTTATAAAATGTCACTATAGCCAAGTAACCCTAAACAGCAATCAGACAATATACCAATATATCAACTAAAATGAAGGCTAGCAATTATAACTGAAAGGACCTAAACTAAATTATAAATACTTAAAGCTATTATTCCCACTGAAGAATAACTATGAACAATTATCGTAAGTGCAAACATTCTTACAAAAGTATTTAAAGCAATTTTAGAATCACAAAATCCTGAGCTAACGTAACTAAGGTGCTGTGCATTGCCTGAATAGAAGCTAAGATATAATCTTGTAAACAGACTATCCACTTTCCAGACAATGGTTGACTTTTGCACAATATGCCCACAGATGTGAGAAACACTCCTCGATCTCCAGAAGAAACAACAAAAGGAACTATATTACACAGAATGGTATCTGCAGCTGTGTAACACACTGGGCTGGTCTTTTATAAGAAAGTGGTAGCCCTAAATTATGGTGGAATCAAGTGCTGAATGCTATTTCTCTTTTCCGCAAACCTTTACTACACAGTAGCACTTCCCCATATTCAAAGACGCTGACACCATAGCACCAACCTCCTAATCTGCGAGAAGTGCCAACATTCTACACTCCCATGCATTTTCAGGAAATTCACAGACTTTCATGAGCACCGTTTTCCTTATCAGAGGGGAGAGCAGGAAGCAGAGCAGCTGGACTCACTCCTGCGAATGACCCGTATGACCTCTAGCCCTAGGCCTCACCCTCCATGCACCAGCCTTCACTCTGGCAGGTTCCAAGTTCTTCACTGTCTCTCACACGTTGTAAAAGCCACTTCAGTGTGCAAGAGGCTTTACTTGCTGGTGTGCAGTACTTAACTGAGATGCTAGATGCTCACAGAAACTTTCTCACTCATCCAATATAATACTGCTTGGTTTTTGTTTTTTCCCCCTTCACTTTTGCTTCCACAAAACTCCTTCCTTTCCCACCATCTTCTACATTCAAACCCTTGAAAAGGAAACCATGTCTCTTCAAAATACTTAGTTTTCAGTGCTAGCCACGTCCTTTCATTCCCACCCTCTTAACTCTTCTTCCCTAAGCTGTCACTCTAATCTCAATGAGTCTCTTAGATGCCATCTCGGTTCAGTTCTGGAATACCAACTCCCAGGCTTTCATGTACTTAGACGTTATCTTCTCCTGCTTCCAGAAATAACAACTTCAAAGCTACAGAATCTATTAGAATATAATTCACGCAAAAAGGCAGTTGCAAGGGGGAAATATTCCATGTACAAAGCACCTCATTAGCTTAGAAAAAATGTCATTTGGTGGAAATGATTTCATTTCAAGGAAAAAAAACTCCTCAAAAGTATTCAAATAAATTACCTGCATCACTGATTCAACTGACATTCACTTTCCACAAATGCTTTCACTTGCTTCTAAGTCATGCATGTCAGAAGAAAAAAATTAAAAGTTGTAAAGTTAGAGAAAGAAACATTAATTGGAGCCTCAAATTAAATGATAAATTTACCAGTCTATGTGTCTCAAAGAGCTAACTCATTTCTTATTTACTTAAAAAGGAAAGGAAAATATATGTTGCTAGCACAAATGTCTACTCTGCCTTAACACACAGTGCTTCTGAAGCTTGGTATTTTAAAGTATTATACTATTTCTAGACAATACCTGTATCCATGTAAAACCTATGCTCGAAAATGTAAAAAGTAATGTATATTAGAAAGGAGACAAAGTTGCTGAATATGTGTAAAGTACTAGTCTAGAAAATTCAATGGTAGATCTATGAATTAAAAAAATCAAAGTAGGAGCTAGGTGTGGTGGCCTACACCTTTAGTCCCAGCATTTGGGAGGCAGAGGCAGATATATCCCTGTGGGCTTGAGGCCAGCCAGGTCTAATATATTAAGTGCCAAGCCAGCTAAGGCTACAGAGTAAGACTCTGGGTCAAAAAAGAAACAAAATATCATCAACACAGTACTGGAAATGGCTCCATCCCACCGACCCACATGAAGAAGGAGAGAGATGGCTCTCTTGAGAGCTGTCTTCTGACCAGCCCCCTCACAGACACAAAGGGAAGAAGGGAGAAGGGAGGAGAGAGAGAGAGAGAGAGAGAGAGAGAGAGAGAGAGAGAGAGAGAAAACCAGCTAATGGATACACACATGCTCCCTCCAGAAGCCAACTGTGAGACATAGTACTTGTGAGAAAGGCGACTGTCAGGAAACACTGGAGAGACTGGGGAGGGGGAACCAAAAGAAGTCAATGGAGAGACTAGTCTAGAAAACCAGGGATAGCTAACCCACTGTAGGAAACTGTAGCTTAATCCAGCTGCAGAACTCTGGAAGGCAGCAGTGAACACACTCTCAGTGAATCCCAACTAAATGTTAATGGAATGGCACTTGGCAGGTTAGACTGACAGGCTGTCCAGAGGATTAAGGGTTACTAGTCTGGCATTTTGTCCCTCCCTCCCTGTGGGCGGTCTAGCTGGCACAAGAAACAGCTCTTAGACAGAGACAGAGATGCCACACTGTAGAAGTTGGCCTAGGTATACAGAAATATTAGAACCAAAGGACATGCATGGGTGGGCACAGACATCATTTATGCCAGTCCCAAACAACAGGAGCCTGTCTTTCATTTGTGCATATAACAAACTCAGTGTTCACCAAGACATAGCAGAGAAAGCAGAACTGCTTTAAACCACGCTTTTCCTTTGTTCAGCAGTATAGGTATTCATCTGAATAAACGTCCAAATTACAGTATGTAACGAGTTACACAATAAGGAAAAAAATCTATTACATCACCACAGGAATTGACTTCTACAGTCCTATGTAAGCTACTGAAGCAGTAAACAACCCTGGGTAGGAAAGGTTTTCTTCTACATCAAGAGAGACAACTACTTCCACACCTAAAACATTCTCAAGAAAGGCTCTTCAGAATGAAGGGGTGAGGGTGGGGGTGGGGGAGCAGTATGGAGGGGGGCACACACCAGCATGCGTCGTTTGGAACAGTTAGTGAGAATATCTGTAAGAAACAATCCCAGCACTGATACACATGTGCTTTAAAACAGCAACCAGAGCAGACCTCAGCTGCATTAACTTCTCTTCAAACACAGCAGTCTTTCAGCACACACTGGCTCACCATCAACATTCCTACTAGATGGTAGCCAAACACAGGACTGTGGTTTCATTTCAGAACTTGAAGCTGCTTACTGAGTGATTTTGTATAATGATGTATAAAATGACCAAAAGAAATTTATTTTAAATTTAAGCTAGGGAAACTGGTCTCTCTCTTCTTTTGATCAATATCTTTCATACCCCAAGTAATAAACTGACAGTGTAAACTGGAGTTTGCATAAGTTATAAACAATGTCCCTTCTTGAGACACACTTGAAAATTAATACTTTTTATTCTACTCATTATATAAAGTCTCACAGAATATTTGGTTGTTAACCTCTACTCTGAAAGTCCTCTGCTTCTGAGACTGGTCATACTAGATTAGCAATACTTAGCACTTCAAAACATATCTGTTGCTGACTTTAACAAAGTAAAAATAACCCAGTGTTCAGTGAACAACATCCCCTTCAGCATGGTCTCAAATGTGACACCAGTGCCTTGGAACTGCTCTAGAAAACAATTTTCTACTCTTGAGTGTTCTCATCACACAAATTCTTTAGTCTTTCAAAAGGTCATGCCACCAAAGCATGAACTGCATCTTTCCAAAGTGATGCCGCAATATGAAGCATGGCTACTTCAAAAAACAGAAAATGAAATGTATTTAAAAAGAAAAAATTAAAGATTAAAGAAACCAGTGGAATTTGAGCATTAACAGCTCCCACTAACTATACTTATGAACACATTTTGGGATTTATGTATTCTTGCACCTATCACAGTAGTTTGTGGTTTTAGATATATAATTTATATTATATCATCCATACAAATATTATTTCTATATTTATATAAATCATTAATATTTATAATATAAATATCATATATAAGACATTAAATATATAATATATTTATATTATTCACATAAATATTTATTTATTTATTTATTTATTTATTTAAAGACAGGATTTCTTTTGTGTAGCTTTGAAGCCTGTCCTGGAACTTGCTCTGTAAACCAGGTTGGCCTCAAACTCACAGAGCTTTAGCTGCTTCTGCCTCCCAAGTGATGGCATTAAAGGCGTGTGCCACTGCTGTCTGACGGTTATGTATTTAAAAAAAAAAAAAAAAGGAATCCATACAGAGAAACTTAAGGGTGGAATGATATGCTGAAATCAGTTAACATAATTCTGCTTTGCTACACCATCACAACACTAGCAAGACCTGGTCTCCTTGGATGAAAATAAAGACATGACCACTGCATGGTATGGCTGAAGAGAAGTTTTTATTGTAGCTATGAGTGAGAACAGTCAGAGGCATCTGGAAGGGTCCAGACTGAACCAGGCCATGAGAGGTGAGTGGGAAGGGGAGAGTAAGAGAGGAAACCAAGAGAGCACGGGGCTCAAGTGCCTGGATCACATAGGCAGCAGAAGCTGGGGGGAGGGAAGCAGAGGTTTAGGTTGGGGAGGGTGAGAAACGCTGGGAGGGAACACAGGTACTGAGACTCTGAGACCAAGAAGACACTTTGGTAGACTAAACAGGACCTGCCACGCCACGAAAAGGAGACAGACGCTCCCCAAAGCACTCAAAAAGTAGGGTTAGAGGGTGGAAAAATCCAAGCTTATTTTCTTTCCTTGAGAAATCCTATAAAATGATCCTCCGAAATACACAAGTGAGAAGCTAGCACATTTCAATGTGTTTGCATGCTTCCCTTTGCCGTACCGTACCGAGCCTGGAGAACATGGAACAGAACACAGAAGACATCTTTCCAACTGGAAGAACTTCCTTCAAAAGCAGTAAAAAGTCACATTTAAAACACCCTATGTATTGTTTTTTTTAGTTAAGGCTGTAATAACAAAAGTATGCTCTTGTGGTTATGGTATGTGTACTCCAAGTTGTTTTAAAAGAATAAGCTCAGAGCTGGGCGGTGGTGGCACACGCCTTTAATCCCAGCACTTGGGAGGCAGAAGCCTAAGTTCCAGGACAGGCACTAAAACTACAGAGAAACCTTGTCTCGAAAAACCAAAAAAGAATAAGCTCAAGAAAATAGCTTTGAAAAAGAGGGTACTTAGAGTAGATGCTTTAAAATATCAGTTTAAGGATGAAACCTCAAGAATAGCCTCCAAAAGCAGAAAAACTTCTCTATAACAAAAAGAGAGGAGACAAAGCCTACAGAGAGCTGGGAGAGAGAAACAAGAGCATAAACAATGGTTGTGGTAGTAGGAAAGAAAATGCCCACCACAGGCCCACAGAGAGTGGAATTATTAGGAGGAGTGGCCTTGATGAAGTGGGTGTGGCTCTGCTGGTAGAAGTGTATCACTGGGGGGCAGGCTTTGAGGTCTCAAATGCTCAAGCCAGGTGCAGCGTGACATTCAGTTCCTGCTACCTGCCCATCCAGATGTAGGACTAAACCTTTCAAACTGTTAAGCAAGCCACCATAATTAAATCTTTTCCTTTATAAAAGTTGCCATAGTCATGGTGTCTCTTCATAGTAATAGAAACACTAGGAGAAAGAACTGCCAAGAAAGTGAATGGGTTCAATCACTTCTCTTGGCTCCTTTAACACATTACCTACTATATATAATTAATGCCCTCAAGGTGTTACAACCAACAGCTTATCCATCAAACACCCTGCTGTGCCTCCATTAGATTAAGGATATTTTTTACCTTAACACTACGATGATTTTAACTGGATAATTCTTCATCATGGATCTGTCCTATATAGTATGAGTTGTTTAAGAGCCTCCCTGGCCATCAAGGAGAGTGCTCTAGATATCAGTAGTATACATCTAGCTGCAACAATCAAAACCAGCTCCAGGCATTGCCAGAAGTCACCCAAGGCACTAATGTGTAATATAATTTATACCATGAGAGTGCAAATTTCATAATCTGCAGACATGTTAGATCCATCATGTCTGCTTCCTTGCAAACTACATGGGTAGTTTCTACAAGTACTGAAGTTTATAGGAAGAAAAGAAACTATATTATACATCAAAGTGATACATACAGCCCCATACGGTCTTAGGCAGTACAATTTACCAGAAATGAGGAGGAAATGGCAAAATATAAAAGGTACAATTAATTATACGTCTTCCCAAAATTGATTTGCCCAACTGGACATGGCGGTGGCACACGCCTTTAATTCCAGCACTCGGGAGGCAGAGGCAGGCGGATCTCTATGAGTTCGAGGCCAGTCTGGTCTACGAGAGCTAGTTCCAGCACAAGCACCAAAAACTACAGAGAAACCCTGTCTCGAAAATCCAAAAATAAAAAAATAAAAAATAAGGGCTGGAGAGATGGTTCAAAGATTAAGAGCCCTGTTCAAGTCCCAGCAACCACATGGTGGCTACAACCATCTGTATTAGGATCTGATGACCTCTTCTGGCCTGCAGGTATACATGCAGAGTACATAAAAAATATATAAATAAAAAAAAGAAAACCCAATATAATAAAATAAAGTCAAGGCAGAAGAATAGCAAGGCTGAGGGTGTCTTGGGCAATAGAGTAAGAATCTATTTAAGAAAAAAATAAAGAAAAAGACAAGAAAACCAAGCCAAATTAATTTGTTTATAATTACCTATGCCACATTAAAAAAAATCTACCATTAAATCGTGGAGCTGGGTTGACCTGTTTGCTTTAGTATATATGTAAAATGGTCTAAAACAAAAGTTAAATACTTCCCATGTATTTCTCTTTTTTAAAATGCTGCCTATTTTTCACAAAACTGACTTTACATCTACCCTAAAATCTACTTATATCATTCAGGCCTATAGGCTGCATGATTTTGACCATGTAGAATCATCTCTCTCATCAATAAAATAACATACTACCACTGCACGGTGGTAGGTTTACCGAACAGAATAAATAAAGCAGTTCATGTATATCCACTGCAATGAACAAAATAAGACTTTAACAGGTTATGCATTTTTTTCTATTCATAAGGTTGTTTAATAATAAATTAAGTACTTAAGCACAATAAAAACCCCTTTGTTGTAGAATATTATTTTAAAGTGTGTTACTTTATTCTGTAGAACATGTGTTTAATGATGTAAAGATGGGTTGCTTTTGTTTATGCTGCATTTGTTTAACTCTGTGAAGCTGTGACTCTTTGCCTGTCTAATACACCTGATGGTCTAATAAAGAGCTGAACAGCCAGTAGTGAGGCAGGAGAAAGGATAGGCGGGGCTGGCAGGCAGAGAGGATGAACAGGAAAAATCTGGAAAAGGGGGGAAGAAGCAAGAGAACAAGGCGACTGAGAAGAGGCTAGGGGTCAGCCACCCAGCCACCATGGAGTAGGAGTGAAAGTAAGAAACGCACAAGTAAGACAAAGAGAAAGCCCGGAGGCAGAAGGTAGACTGGATTATTTAAGAAAAGATGGCTAGGGCTGGAAAGATGGCTCAGAGGTTAAGAGCACTTGACTGCTTTTCCAGAGGTCCTGAGTTCTATTCCCAGCAGCCATATGGTGGCTCACAACCATCTGTAATGAGATCTGATGCCCTCTTCTGGCCTGCAGGCATACATGCCAGAAAACTGTATACATAAGTAAATCTTTTTTTTTTTTTTTTAAAGATGGTTATAAACAAGCCAAGTTAAGGCCAGGCATTAGGTGTTTTTAAGTAAAGACTGTGTGTGTGTGTGTGTGTGTGTGTGTGTGTGTGTGTGTGTGTGTGTGTGTGTGTGATTTATTTAGGAGCTGGGGGTGGGGCCCTCAAAAGAGCCAAATGAGCAAAGAGTAAAGAAGCCAAAAGAGTAAATAAAACAATTATAAACTGTTATTTTCAAACCCAACAGTGAAGAGAAGATGAAATGCACAGCCACTGAAGTCAAGAACAGGAAAGCACAGCCTTTTCCACCCTGCTGTGCTGTGACTTTCTTAACCATACCACCTCTGACCAGCACTGGGCACCCAAACGTGGGACCAGTGTGGTTGGGCTACAAAGAGCTGCTACTTTTTTAATTTTTATTTATCTACGTGAAAGCTCTCAACATTTTAGGCAGACTTTTCAATTAAATATAAGCCAAACTTCTCTTTCAAGGGAATTACTCTACCAACACCATCAAAAGACAGCTCTAAATGGTAATAATATGAAGTAACCAAATAAACCATCTTTTTTGGTTTTTCGAGACAGGGTTTCTCTGTGGTTTTGGAGCCTGTCCTGGAACTAGCTCTTGTAGAACAGGCTGGTCTCGAACAAACCATCTTTTCTTTTTGTAATACAAATACAGAGCAAGGAAAGCTAGCCAAGTGGTATTTTTCTGTCTAGATTCTAATATAAGGATGCACGGGGAAAGTAGGGGTGATAGCACAGACTTGTAACCCAGCACATGGAAGGGAAAGGAAGGCCATCAGAAGATGAAGAACACTCTCTACCACACAGCCGGAAGACAGTCTGAATTGCACGAGGCCCCTTCTCCAACAAACAATAAAGATGCTGAGGCACAGAAAGCGAGGTATACTAGCTCATATCCGTATTAGCAGCACTAAGTGGGCTCAAGCAGGAAGACTGCCACAAGTCTGAGGCCAGCCTGAACTATGTAGAGAGTTCCAGAACAGCCTGTTATGGAGTGAGACGCTGCCTCAAAAGGCAGAAGAAAAGTAATAAAAGAGACCACAGCTATTCAAAGAACTGGGGAGGAGCCCAAGCCCTGCCTGTAACATAAACCTTGATGTTTGAAAAATAGTATCAATAATAGCATTTTAATACCACCCCTCAAGGGAGGCTTTAAAAATAAACGGGGGCTGGAGAGATGGCTCAACAGTTAAGAGCACTGGCTGCTCTTTGCAGAGGACCTGGGTTGAATCCCCAACACCTACTTGGCAGCTCACAACCATGTGTACTCCAGTCCCAGGAGATCTGAGGCCTTCTCTGGCTTCCTCCAGCACTGTACACACACTGTACATACATGCACCAAAACAAAAACAAAACTCATACAGATAAAGTAAAATTAAAACTAAAAAGTAAAAAGACAACCGTAAAAAAAGAAAAATTAAATGCTTCAAACACTACAGTTCCTGACGCAACTAGGATAAATAAAGAGGTGTTGGAAAAACGAGGAGAAAACTGGATTTTTTTGTTTAGTTTTGTTTAGTTTTTAATTAATTTGGAGGTTCTTTCAAGAGGTATGCTGCAGAGGTGAGGGGTGATTATGGAGGAACTGGGGTGAGCAGAATTGGGGGACATGGTGTGAAACTCTCAAAGAATCAAGATAGACTGTTTTAAAAAATTAAATGTTTTAAAATTAAATTCTGCCAATGACTTAGTTTCAAAACCTCAAAGAAATAACTTATATTTTGAAACTAGTTTTTCCATGATGACTTGGTTCGTAAAGATGCTGCGTTCTCCCTAAGAACTTAGATATTCAGGGTCTAAGCAGAGAAATCACTGCTTGAACTGGAAGCCACAGCAAAACGACAGGAGAGAAGACAAGCATCTCTGTATCCCCTGCCTGTATCTCTGGGTGTGGCAAATTCTCAAGTTTCTCAGAACTCTTTTACCAAACTGGAAATGGCCAGGTTTGGTCAAAGGTAGGTATCAAAGACTTCAAGAAAAGGTAATTTAAAAAAAAAAAAAAAAAAAAAAAAAGGTAATATGAGGTGGGAGAGATGATTCAGCATTTAAGAGCACTTGCTGCTCTTCCAGAGGACCCAAGTTCAGTTCCCAGCACCCTGTTGGATGGCTCAACTATCCAGCTCTGGGGAATCCAATGTCTCTAGCCCCTGATGGGCACCAGAACCCACCTATACATAATTAAAAATAAATTTAAAAAAATAGGAGTATGACATACAATAAAATGCAGAAATATATTAATGCTATTTGACTTTAACAAAAACATATCAAGGACATACAGAAAATAGAGATCCACAATGAAGTTACTTATTTAATAGAAATCATATCCAGAAAACACTGGTTCAAGTATAAGCGAAATTCATCAACATTAGAATGGAACATTCAGGCACATTAACAAATTTATAGCAATGATGAAAAAAATAGGAAAAGTGGGGCTGGAGAGACGGCTCAGTGGTTAAGAGCATGCACGGCATATGCAAAGTGCAAAGACGTACAGGGAGGCAAAATATCCATACACATAAAAATAAAAAAAGCAATCTTTTTATCTAACTAGGAAAATAAAAATGGGCCAGAAATTATAGATGGAGCCTTCTGAGGAACAATATTCTAAATGTTAACTGATTCACAATGAAAACATTGTCAGTATGATTATGACAATACAGATGATGAAGAGGAGGCTACATTACCAAATCACAAAAATGCATGGGTGTCCTGGCTAAATAGAATGCAAGCCATCTTCCCCCCACTCTGCTGAGCAGTCACGGTTTCACTGGGAACACTGGACTGTTAAGTTTCTCAGTGGTGTAACTTATATCACAAACGCCTATCCAAATTACACTAAAAACTAATCTTGTGAGTATATACTTTGCACTTCTAAAATAGCTCTAGTATCTAAGCACTGAACTTCCATCATTGCTAGATACATAGAGAACTACTTAATGCAGCTCCTAAAACTGTATTGGTTCTCTCTGGTTAAACTGTAAAGACATGTATTATATATTATGTTTTTCAATCTGTGTTTTTATGAGTTTTCTGTGTGCGTATACATGCGCTTTTTGCTGTTGTTTTTTTTTGTTTGTTTATTTTGGTCTTTTTTTTTTTCCTTTTTGCTGATTTGTTTTCTAAAAAGTGAAAGAAAGAAGGCATGGAGTTGGGTGGCTAGGGAGGTGGGAAGATCTGGGAGGAGGTGAGGGAGGGAAACCATATCAGAATATATTGCATGACAAAACTATTTTCAATAAATAAAAAAACAAGAGTAAGTCATTAAATTTTAGTGAATTTGTCATTTCCAATATTATTTCTTAGCATTATTTATACCCCAGTTTGTTTTAATCCCTCTCACCCTGCCCTTGGTAAACAGGTACCACATAAACCAGCTCTGGAATTTCCAACCACAAACTTGAATACGAACTGCACAGACACCCCTTTTACCCTTTTCCTCTCTTCCAACCACTGAATAAAGGAACATTTCTCCTATTAGGCTCAGTGTTCCAGAGCAGACACAGTTCAGGCAGCTGGAAACCACAGCAGACAGTGAGGCCAACCACAAACCTGGGTGGCAGCTCAGGGCCCACACAACACCAACACATCGTTTCCATCCCACTTTGTTCTCCTCGCTGGAAGGAGTCAGCACATGAAGGAGGCAGTGGGCGCTTCCTTCCTTCTGTGGGAGCCTTGTCACTTAATCACCTGGGAGACAAGAAAGCCCAATACAGTTGCTAAGGTAGACAGGGCTGGGAGATGACTGAGAAGTGGCATGCAGGAAAAAGGGATGTGGGGAGCGGAGGAAGGTCTGAGTGGTGTGTGTTGTTGACAGGGGCAGAGCCATGTTAAGAACCATAAGCCTTAGATCCACAGACCCTCGCCAGGGGAAGGCTCAGGGAGATGACAAAGCCTCCCTCTAGTCCATTGCAGATGATGATACCGTGTGTAGAAAATGTCCACCATAGCCCCCAAAGGCTACTTCTTTATGAAGACTGTGCTATCCCACCAAGATTAGCTAAACCTTCCTCCTCATTCAGCTGTATACCATAAACCCTGCATCCTTGATTCACCTGTATGTAATAACCCTGTCTCTCTGTTCAACTATAGAAGAAGCATGCTGAGCTTCCTAGGTGGTGAGGCCTCTCCACCAGAGCCCTGGCTACCCAATCCCAGCTTTTTCGTGTGACTTTGTGTTTGTCTTTTCTTCATTCTTTCACTGTTCCAGGCCGGTCAATCCCTGGGCTGTGCAAGGACACAGCAAAGAGACAAGTGAGAATGTCCACGGGGCTCAGAAGCAAGCATGAACTTAGGTCATTGTAGCAGCATTTCCATTACCTACTTCAAAAGGATCCATCTTACCTGTCAGAATCTTCCACCAAACCAGGAGCTCACCTGACAGACTAAGTTGATTAGCCACGGTGAAGACTTGAGAAGGCATGACCACCACAGACTCATGTGTGAATACTTGGTCCATAGGGAGTAGCAATATTAGAAGGTGTGGCTTTACTAGAGAAGTGTGTCACTAAGGGGTGAGCTCTGAGGTTTCAAAAGCTCAAGCCAGTCTTCTCCTGCTGTCTGCCAATCAGGACACAGAACTCTCAGCTCCTCTCCAGCATCACGTCGGCTTCACACCGCCATGCTTCCCTCCATGATAATGGACTAACTTCTAAATTCTAAGTCAGCCCCAATTAAATGTTTTCCTTTATAAGAGTTGCTGTGATCATGGTGTCTCTTCATAGTAATAGAAATTAAGCCAGGTGATGGTGGCTCATGCCTTTTAATCCCAGCACTTGGGAGACAGGTGCATCTCTGTGAGTTCAAGGCCAGCCTGGTCTACAGAGCAAGTTCTAGAACAGTCAGGGCTACAGAGAGAAACCCTGTCTTGGGGTGGAGGTGGGGGGAGGAGAAAAGAAAAGAAAAAAGGAAACCCTCACTAAGACAGCCATCAAGCTTCAGGGATCCACCCGGGTCTGTCAACCCATTGCTGGGATTATAGACATGCCACTATGACTGACTTTTTACAAGAGCACTGGGGATCTGAACTCAGGTCCTAATGATTGGAAAGCAATTTACCAAAACAGTCATCTCTTCATCACAAGGGAAACTTTAAAATGATATTTCAACAGAAGCAATTAAGAAGGCTAATCACAGAATGCCTAAAAACTTTAGTTTTTCATCAGCATGGTGGAGTCCTCTGGGGTCCCTGCCCACAGGGGTTTTAGGGAGAATTAAATCGACAGTACATGGAAAGGCAAGTCAGTTGTCAGGAGAAATACACACTTCAAAGAAACAGACTATGAGTCAAGTCCAGTTTAAACATAAGCACTGTCATTTATCCATTCATTCATTGAGACAAGGTTTCTTTGTGTAGCCCTGGCTGTCCTAGAACTCACTCTGTAGACCATGCTGGCCTCAAATTTACAGAGATCCACTTGCCCCTGCCTTCTGAGTGCTGGGATTAAGGTGTGTACCACCACCATCCGCAGCAACCTCACACACTGCAATAGGCATGTTGTTGCTGTAAGACTGCTGCAGATGAGCTGCACCAATGCAGGGAGAAACAATACCTCTGTTAATCAAATCAAAACACACTAAGTTAGCATTCCCCAGAACTGGGACCAACGACCTCTAGGGGATCCTCAAGATCTTCTGGGTATTCACAAGGCCCAAACTACTTTTATTAAAATATGTAATTGCCTTTCTACTGCTATTTTTGATTCTGCAATCAAGAGATTCTAAAGCAACAATGGATAAACCGATGGTGCCACCACAGATCAAGCAGTGACAACAAACTGAACGTCAATTGCTTCACTACCTCATACTACAGGCTTTTTGTAAAGCTGGTTTCACTTGAGAATGTCTCCCTCAAGTATACACACTTGAACATTCTGTAAAGGCTAATGTAAGACGCACAGAGCACTTCTGCTGCTACTGGATGATATGTCTGCCTTAGCAAATGGACACACTGGGTGCGAGTAAGTCTGCCTACTTTTCTTCAGGGAAAAATCATTAACTTGAAAAAAACATCAATTGACAGCTGGTTATTAAGATTCAGTATATGGACAGTATTCTTCAAAACAGAACGAGAAACACTCATCTTTTCAAGATGACACTTCAACCACACTTCACCAACAGCTTCTCTAGAATTTTAAGTCTGAAGAGCTTACGCCCAGTGTCTTAAGCTCAGCAGTATCCAATACTAAAATTCTCATCTGAGAAAATCAACAATGGTAATGAACACATTCTCGTAAACTTAACCAGACAGGTAGCACTGCAAAAACAGTTCAGTTCAAGTCCAGGAATGAAGTTTCCAGCTTGGAGTGAAAGATTTACCCCAAGAGAAATGAAGAGCACCAACCGCATTTGTTTGTTTGGATTTGTGGATGTGTTTTTTTGAGGGGAGGAGAGGTGAGTCAGGGTCTCGGTGTAGCTCTGGCTGTCCAAGAAGACCAGGTTGGCCTTAAACTCACAGAGATCCTACTCCTGCTGGGATTACAGGCATGGACCACCACACTTGGCCTTTGATAAGGATTTTAATCTGTCAAAAATTTGGGCCAGAGCTGGGCAGTGGTGGCACACACCAAAATCCGACTCTGGAGGAGGCAGAGGCAGGTGGATCCCTGAATTCGAGGTGGGACTGGTCTACAGAATGAGTTCCAGGACAGCCAGGGCTGTTATACAGAGAAACCCTGTCTCTAAATACTAAAACACACACACAAACAAAACTGGGTCAACAATATGGCTGTTTCCCAGCTTCTGCTAACTTTTTAGGACAAGGCTAAGTAAAAACCTCTAGAAGCCCCACCCTAGGACAGTAATACACATCTAGAACTTTAGTAAACAGCAGAGACCATGTTCCAAACCAATGGAAAAACAATCTAATGAGAATGTGTTTTGAGTGCTAATAGGCACACACAAAGAGCTGAAATTCAAATCTCTCAAAATCAAGTATCAGATATTCCACTCCCCACAACAGGGTAAAAGGCAGCAGTTATGGTTGCCTCACAAGCACTCAAAACCTCAACTCAAAATGAAAGCACACCTTACTTCAAGCTTCGCCCCTACCTTGTAAGGCAGAACCATCCACACTAGATTCAAAGTTCCTGTCAGTACAAATTTCAAACAAGCATCCTCAAGGAGAATTTTTATTCTAAATATTTTCTTCAGACTTGTATTCTAAGCCATATTGGGCTGCTGTACAGTATCAAAGTAAATGTTCCAGGACCAATTATCTTGGCTGCTACTTTATCTGGGGAATAGGTTTTGAAAATGCGTAGAGAGCTAACCAAGCCTCACTGCACACACTGCTGAACTAGGTTGATTAGCAAAGAAAAAAGTCTACCCAAAATTGTAATAAGCAAAAGCAGGAGAACTTTGTATTCAATTCTGAACCTCAAGTATCTTCAGACAAGCTATTAACTTCCAGAGCAGAAAAGCTATCTATGCAAGTTGCTAATAAGCTGTTTCATTTTAAAGTTCTGAAAAGTATTTCTGTAGTATGTGTGATTCTTAGCAGGTAACAAAGGTTTCACAGCATTCAATCTGCTCAATTCTTTTCTTCTGGGTATTGTGGGCATAACCCTGAGACCTATCCTCAGATCAAAATGTTTAATTAAGGAACAAAATAAATCACAGAAATCTTACTGCCAGATGAATCTAAGTGAGGTAAGTATCTTAATTACTTTTCAATTGCTTTGACAAAACACCCAACCAAAATGACTTATAATTTAATTTGGCTTACAATTTCAGAGGGTTAGAGTCCATGGTGGTGGAGCAAAGGCATAAAAGCTGAGAGCTCACATCTTGATCCACAAATAGATGGCAGAAAGACACACTAAAAATGCTGAGAATCTTTTCAAACCTCAAAGCCCACCCTCAGGGACACACCTCCTCCAACAAGGCCACACCGAATCCTTCCCAAACAATTCCATCAACTGGAGACCAAGTATGCAAATCTAAGAGCCTCTAGGAGTCATTCTCATTCACACCATGACATAAAGGTTCAATAAAAAAGCTAGCTCCACAAAGGTTACAGCTACAAACCTGACAGAATGTGCGAGAGTGAAAAGCAGACACTGCTCTGCAGAAAGCTGTCACAAAGAGAAGGGATGCAGCAACTGGGACTAGTCCAGAGAGGAGAGATAGCAAAGTCTCCAGAGGCTGAGTTAATAATTGTCACAAATGTTCCTATGTGACTTCTACAAGAAATGACCAGGTGAAGATTGTGGCTAAGCACAAGAGAAAGCAATCTAATAACTATTATAGCCAAGAGAATAAAAAGCTTGAATTTATAGACAATATGGAATGGAAACGAGAATTTGTTTCCTGTCTGGAGAGATGGCTCAGCAGTTAAGAGCACTGCCTGCTCTTCCAAAAGTCCTGAGTTCAATTCACAGCAACCACATGGCATAAATTTCATTCATTCATTCATTCATTCATTCATCCAATTTCTTCTGGATCTTAGGTGATTTACATGATCACATGATTTACTGCCACAGGGCTGGACATTAGGTACAAGACTAGACCTCTGCCACTGCTGCCATACTGTACCATACCTGTCATGGCCTCTGCTCAAGCCACCAGTCAGAATGAGCCTTTACAAGGCTCACCTGATGCATCCTACAGCATCTCTCTCCACCAAGTACACCCCAAATCTTCACAATGGCTTCTGAACCCGTGCTCAGCAGATGAAGAACCTTCTCAGACTCTTCCCTTAGCCTCATCCACTCCTGGCCCTCCTTCCCACCGCTCTCACCCCAGGACATTTGGGGTAAATGTTCTTCCCTGACCTGGAAGTATCAGGCAGGCTAACAGCAGACTGGTAGAGCTGCCTTCAGCTTCTCTCATGACTGCTTCAATCTTGCAGCTTTCACGTCACTAAAACCAGCACCACATGGAAGACTCTTGCACATTAATTACCAAGTTCTGTTGCCTGCTTGATGTGCACCTTGGCCCTCTCACACTATCTCTGTGCTGACCCTGAGGAAACACATCCCAGAAGATTCCACTCAGTGATGAGTGATGTTAGTCTCTTATTAATCACAGCTGATTCTTCAGCCCCAGTTAAGCAAAGGCTTCATTTCCAGATTCTTAATGCAAAATATCACACAAAAAGAGTCTGTCTGGGGCTGGAGAGGTGGCTCAGTGGTTAAGAGAACTGACTGTTCTTCCCGAGGACCCGAGTTCAATTCCCAGCACCCACATGGCAGCTCACAACTGTCTGAAAATCCAGTTCCAGGAGATCTGACACCTTCACACCAATGCACATAAAGTTAAATAAACCATAAAAAAAAATTGTCTGTCTGATAGAGTGTGGCTTCCCTCTGAAACTTCCCAAGCTGGGCCTCCCTCACATGCACTACTCTCAACATTCTTCCTTCAAAGCTCCCCAAACTGCGCTTTAAAGTCTAAGCACTCAACAGCTTTTCCAGCCCAAAGTTCCTAACGCCTCCACAATTCTCCCAAAAGAATATGATCTTGTCTGTCACAGCCATGTCCCACTCTCTGGTTCTAGTTTGCTTTGTTTCTATGATAAACACCATAACCAGAAATCAAGTTAGGGAGGAAAGGGCTTATCTGGCGTACACTTCACAATCCCAGTCTGCTGCAAGGAGGGGCTGCTTGTTCATCCTGGCTGCCCGGCTAGCTTAGCCCCAAAATAACCACACAGAAACTGTATTAATTAAATCACTGCTTGTCCCATTAGCTCTAACTTCTTATAGGCTAACTCTTACATCTTAATTTAACCCATTTCTATTAATCTGTGTAT
This sequence comes from Chionomys nivalis, assembly GCF_950005125.1. Lineage (NCBI taxonomy): Eukaryota > Metazoa > Chordata > Mammalia > Rodentia > Cricetidae > Chionomys > Chionomys nivalis. Next base: position 38,194,859 of record NC_080097.1, on the reverse strand, counting down.
TGCCATGTGGCAGTAGCTTGCCAGGTAAAATTCCCAGTGTTTGTCTCTGGCGGATCCATGGCTTCTCTCTGCCTCTGCTCTTCTTTTTCCCAGCATTCAGTTCTGTCTTCACTGCCTACCTAAGTTCTGCCCTATCAGGCCAAGGCAGTTTCTTTATTCATTAACCAATACAAGCAACACATAGAAAGAAGGACCTTCTACACCACCAGTCCATCACTGAGAAGTCAGGGAAGGATTCATGAAGGCATACTCCATACTGGCTTCCTAGTTCTGCTCAGCTTGCTTCTTTCTGCAATCAAGGAACATCTGCACAGGGGTGGCACGGCCCAGTGGACTGAGCCTGCATACATTAAACATTAATCAAGAAAATGCCCCATAGACATGCCCAGAGGCCAATCTGATGATGACAATACCACAACTGAAGTTCCCTCTTGCCTGGGAACTGTAGTTTATGTCAAGTTGACAAAAAGACCAGTGTATACACCTCATCCCATTTCACCAGACAACCTGCAGTCTGAGACATAGTTCACTTGTTCACTATTCATTGCTGTCTCCTCTACAGGAGGAGCAAGCACTACAAAGGGTGAGACTTTGCTCACTTAGGTTTTCGATGATTAAAAGAGGACATGCACAAAGTAGGCAGAAACACCAACTTGCTGAATTAATGAACTGCTACCAAGAGATACAGAGAGAGAGAGAGAGAGAGAGAGAGAGAGAGAGAGAGAGAGAGAGAGAGAGAAGTAAATCAGAGCAAAGAAGTCGTGCCTGTCACTTTCAGTATCTCCTTCAGTTTTCACCTATCCAGATGCTCATGCCCCAGACCTGGAAACCACTTTAACTTCTTAGGCTCCAATCCCCTCACATCACCAGAGGCTGTTAGCATGATCTCTGCTATCTCTACAACATGATCCCCCTTTCTATTCCCACTGCACCCCAACTCAAACGTCTTACAACTGAGCATTTCTGCTTTACTTTAACTGGGACACTCTTCTGGATTGTTCAGGTAGAACAAAATGGTAAACAGGTAAAATGAAGGCAAAATGAAGACCAGTCAGCAACAACTCAACATTCAAAAAAATGAATGTTATCTTTGTTTCCTTTTCTCCTATTCATGCAACTGCTCATATATTCCAAGGTCTAGTCCAAATCTCAGCACTTCTGAAGACCTTCCCAATACCTTCTGGCAAAGTACACACTCTTCTCTCGGTACTGAATCATTCAAGAACTAACTGTAGCAATTGTTACCAAACATTAGCTGCCCCAGTGGACAGGAATTTCGTCCTGTACTAGCACAGGACCTGGCATTAGAAAATCTGTGCAACAGATAAATGAAGACTTTGTCCAGAATTGGCAGTTATAAAGAAAACTTAGGCAAAGGATGGTTCAGTGAGTGAGGGCACTTGCTCCAATCATGGCCACCTCAGCTTCAATCTGGGACTCACAAGGTAGAAACAAAGAGCCAACTCCCACAAGCTGTCCTCTGACCTAGACACACACACACACTATAGTACATGCATTTTTTTTGCATGCCTACACACATAAATACAAAACATAAATATAATTTAAAATTTATGGAAAACTAGTAAACTGAACACCCAAAATGCTGAGTTATAAAGGGAAAGTATACGAGGCATTTCCAGAGAGAGATAAAAGACATAGATAAAAGATAGAGATCCCCATAAAACACTGAATTGGGAAATGAACCTTCTAGAAGTTCCCATAGAAATTTAGAGGTAGAGGAGCTAACCCAAAACAATCAACCAGGAACAAGTTATTTTTGGTTGATAAAATGCTAATGCTATGAAGGTAGTTTTGACTGACTAAAGAACAGCATTATAAAGTACACTATTAGTCCCCTCTAATTCCATCTCCCACAGACATTCAAATATGTAAAACTCAAAGATGGCTCAAAGAAAGTCTCTCAAAAACCAACAAAATTACATTAACAGAAGGAGTAAAGTTATTCAAACTAAAACTCTATATCTCGAACTTAAACAACACTAATGTCTTTTATAAAAGTCAACATTTTATAGAGTGGTATATTATCTAAAACAGAGTTTAAATATTTATTTTAAGCATTTATCTGTGCGTGTGTTTGCATACATGTAGGTTGTTCAGAAGGCAGAGGTCAACACGGGTTATCTTCCACAATTACTTTTCCACCGTGTGGAGACAGGAGGTTGATGTGAGGCATCTTCCTTAATCATCCTACAGTTTGTTTTTTGAGACAGGTCTCACCAAAGCTGGAGCTCACAGCTAACCTGGCCAGCCTGTCTCTCCTTTTCAGTGGCGACAAGCACCATTCTATTTATTTTGAATAAATTCAAAATGCAAGTGTAGATAATTATCCAGATTTCACAATGGAAGAACTTGAAGGACAGAAATGTACAAGGAAAGTCAAGAGCAATGACTTACAAAAGAAAATAATCAGGAGAGGAAGCAGAAAAAAAATTCCCATGTACAAAGTAAGTTGATGTGCTACAAAAAGTTCCTTCAATTCTACAAAGTGAGAACACACTGTACCAACTCTAGTCCAAACACTCTTTTGTTCTATAAGTTCATATCCAAATGGGAATTAAGTTCTTCTCAGGTAATGGTCAAATTTTCATTCACCACGAGAAAAATACAAGAGCAGAAAGACTGCATGACATGAGACACACAGGCAGACCCAACAGTAGGAGGACAATCTGTGTCCTTTCTAAAACTGCCAAGAGAAGTCTGAAGCCACATCACTGGGAGCACGCTTGTTACCAGAATCGGGAACACAAAATGTTCACAGAGTACACTGAGGAATTTAAGAGATGAAAACTAAAGAACAATTTTTGAGAACAAACACGCGAGTTTTCTGAATCACAATCAGAGCTGAAGGATTCTTTGGAAAGACGAGTCACATAGTTATTTAAAAAAAAAAAAAGAAGATACTTTTTCTGCTAGGCAAGTTTGAGCCTCTCCCGAGCAAGTCTTGCTCAACAGAGAAGTCTCACAGGGTCAACAGTCTTCAATCCTATCATTCCAAAGACTAACAGCACACTGCTTGCTTGTACATGCACCGTGCTCTGAACAAGGGAACCCATAAATGACTATTGACTGGCTGAACCTTCCCCAACAGAGCAGTGTATCTTCTACCTCCCTGAGCACTACACAACAAATTAATGCAGTATCAAAATAATAAAAAGTAAAATCAATCCTTTAGCTCTGGTTTAATATTTTTAAAGTTATACTCATCGTTGTTTTAGATTCTCTATCAAAGGGAAAAAAGAAAAGACTAGATCAGTTTAGACAACTACTGGAAATCCAGCAGACGAGTTTATGCAGCTACTAGAAAGCTAATGGATCAGTTCACACTGCTACGAAAATCCAAGCTATGACGAAAATGCTTCATGAGGCTTTTTAAAGCAACGACATTCTTGACATACATATCTTACAGTTTGCTTTAAAATGCTTGAAATACAACAAAATTCATTTTCTTCTTTTACATAACCAGTAACTTTTTGAATTAGGATAAAATTCTACTGAATGGAGAGCGAGTGCTGCTTTAACAGCAATGTTCTAAATTCAGTGAAAGAGAAAGGTAAAAAACAAGCCAGCAAGTTTTCCCCCTACATTTAATTCACAAACTGAAACAAATGCTTAAATGTCACATTGCTATCACACACAATTTAAAAATATACTTCATTCATTCTGGAAGCTAATACCACTAAAAGTTAATCTTTATAAAATATAAAGGCTTCTCAAAGCACAAAGCACACAAATGCAAACTAACCCTTTTCCTAATTGTAAGCACTGTATAAAGCGTAATTTATATTTGCTTTATATCAATTCAACAAAGCAAGCCAGGGCTGCCTTAGCTCGGCAAGATTCAGAATCTTAAGACAGCTCAACATCACACTCTTCCTGGGTAATAGCCAAAATTTCATTCATCACAAGAAAAATACAAGAGCAGAATGAGACAGACAAGTAGACAAAACAATAGGTGGTAATGGATACACAAAACAACCAGATGCAGGATGAGACAGAAAGCCCACACAACATGTACTGGAATCATTGTACAGAATTCTGTTCCCCCTTACCTGAGGAGCTCTCAGTAAACACTGTTAATGTCTGTCCTCCAACACTTTGCAAGACAAATGGATGCTCTCTAGGAGCACTGACTGAAGCCGGTTTTCCACCAATATCATGAATATTTGCAAGATCCTCATTCAAAGTAAATGATACCTAGTGGACAAATTAACCAAAGTTTATTAAAATAGACATTCATATTCAAAGTATCTATACAAACATTTTGATTGCAAATTACTTTTTAAAACTTTTTAAAGATGTGAGTCTCTTAAACATTTATTTCTTAAATGCCACCATGAAATCCTTAATTCTGAAGTCATAAACAAAAGACTACCCCCATGTGTCAGAATGATGGAGTTTGCCTACCAATGTCTTCTCTGGTTTGTGGCTGATGAAGTCTTTTCAGAACAAGACTGAAGTTACTTTTTTACTGACACATTCCCTAAGACCTAGCATGTGCTTGGCACACAGAAGAAAAACAATGTTTGCTGAATGAGTATTTTAATACTGAAAAATCAACTGTACCTAAAAAGGGTAAAGAAGAAGCTAGTTACTCAAAAAAGCTTAAACTCTCTATGCACAGCATAAATGTCATTTATAGGCTTAACAACTAATTGCATAAATATATAGTACTATCTTATTTTTTAAATACTTAAAATATACTATTTTGAAGAATAATTCAGTCATATGTATAGAAAAGTATTCTTTCCAAATGATTTATACTATATGCCATCTCTCCTGAAAGAACAAATTTTATATTAAAAATATTTATAAAATCACTGATTTTTTAACTAGACAGGATGATCATGAATTATTAGCTATAAAGCTACTATTATGATAGGTGTCATATACACAGTACAAACTAGACTCAACAGTTTCAAATCTAACATCCTGAAAAATCCACATCAAATGTCTTTGTCCCACAGAAGTAATGCTAAAGTATTAGTAAAACCATATTCTGTTTTACAATGCTAAGAGGGATAATTAGGTCAAAGAAAAAAAATGCTCAGACTGAATTAGAAGAGTCTATTCATTCATCCAAGTAGCATTTATACCTTTATGTATTTCTGATCACCAGACATCCATTTCAAATAGAATTTTCCAGAATGCAAACGACTATTACTGGTGATTAAATATTTTCACTGTGGTTTGTTGTTGCTGCTGATTCTTTGTGAAAAATGATCTCAGGTAGTTCAGGTTGGCCTGGAGCTTGCTAAGTAGCAGAGGATGTCCCTGAACTCCTGATCCACCCACCCCTTCCTCCCAAGTGCACCACCATGCCCAGCTCACAATTTCAATAAAATTTTCATATAAATAATCTCACCTCAGTCCTTCCTTGATTCCTAAAAGAGAAAAAAAATATTTAAAATTACTTAGATTGCATATTACTTTCAGATAAAAATCTAAAGTAAAAATCTAAAGACATGCCCATTTTTGTTGCATAAAACATTAAATTCATTCAACTGCTTATCTTTTGCTCCTATTTGTAATCCTGTAAGAAAAGATTGTCAGAAGAACCCCACATGTTTAGTTTATAACACTACTATAACTTCTCCTAACTATATTAACTAAATAATGATCTTCTAATTATTATTGGTAAGAACTTTTAGCCTTTAGCAGAGAATGAATAGGTATCTCACTATTTCCTTTGTCTGTCTGTAAAGATTTCATTTATCTAACCAAGTCTTGTTTTTTAAAGACTGAACTCAAGCTGGGCGGTGGTGGCGCATGCCTTTAATCCCAGCACTTGGGAGGCAGAGGCAGGCGGATCTCTGTGAGTTCGAGACCAGCCTGGTCTACAAGAGCTAGTTCCAGGACAGGCTCCAAAACCACAGAGAAACCCTGTCTCGGAAAACCAAAACAAAAAAAAAAGGACTGAACTCAGGTAGATGAGTATCTTGCCTGCATGTAAGTATGTATACTGCCATACATACCTAGTGCCCAAAGAGATCAAACAGGTTGTCAAAAATCCATTGGAAATGGAGTTAAAGATGATTGTGAATCCCCATATGGGTGTTGGGAACCAAACCTGGGTCAAGCACTCTGGACTGCTGAGTCATCTTTCTAGCTAAGAAAATATTAAAATCACACGAATGAGTGATCAGCTATAGTGGGAAGAGTCAGGCTAGTGTATAGCTAGTGTAAGAGCACTGGGTTTAATCCTAGGACCTCCTGCTCCAAAACAAAAGGGGGAAGAATGAAAAGATGGAGGGAGGGAGTAGGGAGGAGGAAGAGAGGAAATAAATAAAAAGGAGAGTTAAGGCTCAACTGTGGAAGACCTCAAATATCACAGCTCAAAGTGTAGACTTTATTCTTTAGGCGACAAATATCTGCAGATATTATTTGAACAAAAGAAATAACAAAAACAAGTTCAAAGATGATCCAGCATACCTGACTTGTACCACAAACTATATAAATGGATTAGAGGATTGAGGTGCAAAGACCAAGTAGAAACCAGTTTCTCCTCAACACTCAGCTTAGTTCTAACCTGCCTTCATTAAATCCCTCATTCATTCCATCATTACAAGTCTTCTACATCCATTAGGCACTGGGAAGAAGCACAAGCCCTTGTCCTAAAAAGTCCCAGAGCAGTCTACAACATCAACCCGCCAGGAAAGATGTGTCCACTGGTGTAACAGTGGTTTGTCTGTTTCATGGATAGCAACTGCTCTTTGATTGGATTGAGGCCTGCTCCACAAGAGCGGAATTCATACCTAATACTGTAAACCTGGTCAAAAACCTGTGGCTAAATTAGGTGGTGGTGGCGGACGCCTTTTAATCCCAGTCCCCGGAAGGCAGAGACAGGCAGATCTCTTTGAGTTTGAGGCCAGCCTGGTCTACAAAGCAAGTTTCAGGACAGGCTCCAAAAGCTACAGAGAAACCCTGTCTCAAAAAACCAAAAACATAAAACATGGCTGATGGGAGCTGGAGAGATGACTCTGGAGTAAAGACTACTTGTTCTTGCAGAGGACTCACGTCTGTATCCTAGCACTGGCTCACAAATATCCTATCTCTAGTTCCAGGTGATCCAAACCCTCTTCTGTTTAAATTACATGCAGGCCAAAAAAAAAAAAAAAATCATACACATAAAAAATAAAAATTAACCATAGCAGAGTAGTAAACTTAATACTATTATTTGGCTAAAACGCCATGGTGCGTTTATATTTTTATATGTTTATATTCATAAAGATACTCCCAGCCTCAATCAAAGAAGCTTCTCTTTGTAGTAAACAGTGGTGAGGGCAGAGGGCCACAGCTGGGGAATGGGGAATACTGAGAAAAGTGGTGGCTGAGTGGTCTTCCTGGAACAGAACATCTGCATCACTGCCTCTGAGACTGAGGAAACTGGGAGAAAGAGGATGCAGAAAGAATTTAAGAGCTGGAAGACAGAGGAAAGGGTGGTGAAATGCTATTTTCTGATACGGCGCAACCAATGCAGTCATGCCCTCGGAGCAACTGTGGCTGTCTACAGTAGGTCACTCCAGGGCCACTCCCTTCCCTGATGAACACTCCTGACACATTCTAGGGGAGGGGCACTCTTGAGTTGTATATTCACTGAGGAGCTGCGAGGCTCCCGGGGGACAGTTAACACCCGTGGTCACAAAGATGATCCTGGTTCAACTCAGTGGCTCTCAAAGAACAAAACAATAACAAAATCATGAATGTGGGAAGGGAGGAGTATTATGGGTGGGTGATTACAGAGGTGAGGGGCCAATAACCAGAATGCATGTTATGCATGTATGAAATTACCAAAGAACTCTGTAAGTTTCTTTTAAGACACAGGCTAATGAAAAGAACTGAAAAGAAACACAAACAAGTAACTGGTATCTTGTCAAACCGACCCAACAGAGGTACATATAGAAGGCCCTGGGCCCTTTACCCTGAGCACTGTTTCTCAGTCACTAGAACCCAGCTGCGGGGACTGGAATGAGCATGGCCCGCAATAGGTTCATAGATTTGAATACTTGGGTCATCAAGGAGTACCACTATTTGAAAGGATGAGTAGGTGTGGCCTTGGAGGAAGTTGTCACCACTATGAGGTTTCAAATAACCCATTCTAAGCCCAGAGTCTCTCCTGTTGCCTGCAGATACAAATGTAGAACTCCCAGCTACTTCTTCAACATCATGCTACCATGCTCCCCACCACGATGACAATGGACTAAACCTATGAAACTGTAAGACAGTTCCAACTAAATGTTTTCCTGTTATGAGTTGCCATGGTCACAGTATTAGAATTCAGGCATTATACTGGCCCGTGTCATCTGGCAGGAAGAACACAGTCAGTACCCTGGCCAGCCCAGAGTCCTACAGCTGCTACATCACTATGCATGAGCACAAGTGCAAAAGGTCCCTTTAAGAGACACGCTCTGCCATTCCTGCTCTTCTCCCCTCCTCCCAGCTCTTCTGAAGAGACAGGCTGGTCCTTGCCTCTTCTTCCTCTCTTCCCTCCCCCACTCCTTTTATCTCAATAAAACTCCCACATAAACTCTGCCTGCATGTGTGCCTGTACCTCTCGCTCATTGCGTGCTCCCTTGGCCAACCAATCTCTCTCCCACCATTTTACAACATACGGTATCTCTTCACAGCAGTAGAACACCGACAAAGACACCATCTTTATGGGAGACGTCACATGTGCTTGGTGCACTCTGCACTATCTGTATGACTGAGACCACACCAGATCCTTCCCTAAGCCCTTAAGCTACAGAACCCATGTTTATTAAAGAGGTCACATGCACTTTGCAAAAGGGTTTCAATGTAGTCACACTTTAAGTGCTATCAATGCACACAGAACTGAGTTGTTATCAGGAAACTGTTTTTCAAAAATTGTGCTGTACTTAAAAAATGCCTAAAATAAACTGCCCAGTGTCAGACTCTAGAAGTTTGAAGCAACACCAGCTACTGAGTTATGCTGAACCAAATTTTCTTCTTGCCTCATGTGGATTGTTACTCTGCTGGTCTCTGTTTACAGAGACCCCCCCCACACACACACATACACAATACAATATATTGTCAAGAAGTGCAGACTAGACAGCCAGGAAGAGAGAAAATAGATAAAAGATGGGGATGAAAAAAATGGAAGAATTTCAGGCTAATAGACTATCCCAATTAAACATCAAAATGAGAAAGTATCTAGCACATCCTCTAACACAAGAAGAACAGCCTAGAATTAAGTAGTAAAGGGATTTGATCAAAGTAGGGAGTCTAAATTTTTTTATTTTACATGTATGGGTGTTTTGCCATGTACATATATAAATGTACCACATGTGTGCAGGACCCTTAGAGACCAGAGAGGGTGTTGGATCACCTGGAATAGGAGTTACAGACAGTTGTGAATTGCCATATAGGTTCTGGGAATTGAACCTGGGTTCTATAGCAGAGTAGTCAGTGTTCTTAACTGCTGAGCTATCTCTCCAGCCCCTAGTAGTCTAAATCCTTAAAACTAATTATTACCAATTTCTCAGTTTCTCTTTACATAGAGAAAATATTACAGAAAAACAGGAAAAACTTAAGATTTCACAGAAAGTAAAAGAATTTCCATCTTCTTTTACAAGACCTGAAGATCTGGCATCAACGGCCTCAAATTCCACCTGACTGAACTGGCCATGGTCCCTTTCCATCACTTCCGAACTTACTTCTTGAGGCGTATGGTTCAGCTACCTTTAAGATACAGGGATGCAGACAGAGAAGGGCAGAGCTGCAGAAGACCACCCTGTTTACTGGATCCAACGGAGGTGAACACGAGTCACAGAAGAGGGAACGAAGGATTGAACCAGGTGGTGGTGCAATGCAGGAAGAAGTTCACAGTGCTGCTGAGCTGTCAGAACCGACAGGAGAGGAAATGGCTGCAAGTGGGCAGCAAACGAAAAAGGATGAATTAAAGATCACATTGACATTTCCAGTCTGGATAACTAGAAAATCACCCAGATGCAATTAGGGAACACAGGAGGGGAGGATAGCTTCCTTTTTACATAATTACAGCAGCAACTTAGCTGGAATGAGGACAGATTAATGAGCTCTGACAGGTTAACTTCATAGGAAACAAAAGCTCGGCTTTGAAAAATTGTAACCTTTTAAAAAATGCAGATACATGTATCCACCTTTGCCTTGGTGTGTATCAGGGTATAAAGTACACAAGACTTTACTGTTCTACATTAAAACTATCACATATCTTTTGCCTAATGATCTGTGGCCAAAATGGCCAACATCAATTAGTTCTCTAAACAATATGTCTAGAAAGCAATGAGGCCAAGTATCTGGCCCATCCTTCAGAGTTCATCAAAACACTATGTATCTCCTCACTCACTCACTACTCTGAGCCATTTCTCAACACCCACGGCACTTCTTCAAGCTCCACTCATTCCTCTTCTCTATAATAAAAATAAAAATCAAGTCTTTGTTCTTCACTTTTTAAGCATTTCTTGGATCTGACACCAAAAAGCCACAAGTTCTTATTACCGCTGATAGACAATAAACTTCTTTCTTTTTCCAGTTAAGAAAAACCAACCAAATAATATAAAATCATCAACTACACTGGAGGGTCTCTGCTGCCTGAACAATTAAAGCTCAAAAGCCATTAGGTAGTACCAAGTAAGATAGAGAATGAGGTAGGCTGGATATTAAAGTCATAGTCCAAATGGAGTGATGAAGACGCGCTTAGGGTTGAGCGACAGCCTGGGGCAAGTTGTTAATGCAAAGCTGGATAAAGAAGGGCTTTTTCCATTAAGGAACAGCTTGGCAGGGAGTGTGTGCAGAAGTAAGGACATCCATATAGGAAGGCACCTGAAACATTCTGCTACACTCCTCGCAGTGCAAGAAAGCATCTGTCTGGAGGAAACCTAGCAGAGTGAGGACAGCATCCTTGTGAGCAGAGCAAATGGAGCCCGCTGCAGGGAAGAAGCCAACAAAGGGTGAGAAGGAATTCCCACATCAGAATAAGGGCAGAGCAGTAAGCTGTGATTCAGTGAACAAACCAGAATCCCTAAGTTAATAAACTAAAATAAATGAATCAACTAAAATGTCGATGAAGTATAGATAATTTACATAGTACCACCCCACAGTATATGTTACTCCAAAAACATTAAAGGGTAACTTTAGAATCAAGAAACTAGAAAGAAGATAACCTGTAATCAAATGGTCAGGTCACTACCACATGAAACAGGACAAAGTGCAAGCATGCAAATCTCTCTAAAGGGTCAGAAAATACCTGGCTGTAATTTGTTATATTCTTGCCAAAAAGACATGACTCAAATCTAATCATCATGAAGAACCATCAGAGATGCACGTCCAGTAAAATCACTGCCTTGTAAATATCAGCAATATCGAAGCTTACACATTAGAAAGGTCCAGAGAAGAGTTCAGAATGCTCTAGACCGAATGAAGGACATTTTAAAAATACACAACAGAATGCAATCTGAGATTCTAAACTGGATCATTGTTATAAAATAATACTGACACGACTGGAAAACCTGAATGAAATCTACGCAAAACGGGCAGTACTATGGACAGTAATGTTATAGGAGCTCGATCCGCTTAGCCAATGGCATTTTGGGTGACGAGCCCTATTGGTATGGTTTTCTCTGAATATATGACCAGATAAAACTGAGGACGAGGTCTCTTGCTCTCTCCCTTGGGTTATCAGAGCCAGAGCAGGCGACACAGAAGCAGCTTGTGGTTGGTCCTGTTCACCCTTGGGTAGAACAGCAGGATGACGGCAGCTAGATCAGCAGTGGAGGCTACTTTGCTCTGTATTCGTGAGTTTCTTTTTCCACTGCACTTCTTAAGAAATTATTAAATAGACTTTTGGGGGTTCTCACTTCACCTGGTGCCCAATCTAGTGTCGAACTGTAGCTGGAGGCTTTTCTGCATCCCACCCGGTTCTGTAGTCGCTTATAAAATAATCACTCAGAGGATAATTGTTTGGCTGACGGCTCAGGCCATTACTAAATAGCTCTTACATATAAATTAACCCATTTCTATTAACCTATGCACTGCCACAAGGCCCATGGCTTACCATAAATGCTCTGACATCTTTCTCCTCCAGCAGCTCTTGACCTCACCTTCTTTCTCCCTGCATTCAGTTTGGCTTTCCCACCTAGGTATATTCTGCCCTGCCATAGGCCAAAGCAGCTTTATTCATCAACCAATAAAAGCAAGACCCTATTCACTATACACAGAAGGGCATCCCACATCAGTCACCTGCTAATGTGGAGGTCTATGTGCCTATGTAGAGGACATCTTTGTAGGAAACACACACGAAGAGTATTTCAGAGTGACCAGGCATATTTCAGCACCGTGGTCTTAAAACGGTTCAAGGGAAAAGTACTTTTTAGAATTCTTCTAACTGTCCTGTGGCTTAAGAAAACTTGAGACAGTCTTCTGTAGCCCAGGCTGGCCATAAATTCACTACATAGTTGAGAATAACCCTAAACTTCTGATCTTGCCTCTACCTCCTGAGTGCTAGGATTAAGGCATGCACCACCACATCTAGTGCTGGAGACTAAATCAGGGATTTGTACAGGCTAGGCAAAGATTCTAACAATTGAGCTACATCCCCAACCTTAAGACTGTTTTAAAATAAAGTCATCCAATAATTAAAAATTGTACTCAGCATATTTAAGTAATCCCTACTAATGAATGAAACTTATCCTTGCTTAACAATCTTTGCATCACTAAGTTGGTCCATGGTATATATTCCTAAAAGCTGATGAGACTGCTGGGAACAAGGCAAGTCTATTGGATTATTTACCTTTCATTCTCCTCATCCCAATTCTCTTTCGGCAGAGTCAAGGTTTGTCTCAGTCTCTGTGTGCCTGTGTCTGTGATGGCAGCAACAAGAACTAATAACAATGCCCAAGATGGAAAGTACCTAGCAGGGAATAGTGGTTTCCAACTCCATTTTGTTGTGACCAGCAACACTGTTAATGTAATGTATAGATACACATACATATACTGCATGTAATGTATAGATACACATATATCTTTCAAACAGTTTGTGCTAACATAAATGCTTGTTGGCAGTGTATATTTGTTCTGGATTCATCCAGTTTTATTTCATTGATTTTTTATTTGCAGATGAAGCCCCAAATGACCTAGGATCATAAGTACAGAGGATCAGGACCTCTCATTTCCAACTGTCTAAATAGGGCGTCACTCTCAGCACACTCACAGCCAGACTCTCCATTTCTCAGGTACTAAATGGGAACCAAAATTTGAGGAGAGCTGCTTCCCCAGCTGCATGTTCTTTCCTGTCCTCTGTCTCTCCAGCCCACAGCCCTCCCCGTGCAGAGATGAGCCAGCACACTGTGCAGACCTTCCTAGCTTCTGGTCTATGCTGTGCAGCCCGCTCCCTGACCTTGGGAGATCTGGTATAGGGAGGGAAGTCTACCTACATCTCATGGTGCCTGCTCTATGTGATGTATGTATGTGATTTGTGCTATGAGTAACCAGCTACGCACTTTATACACATACTGTCAACATGAGGCATTGACACATGCCCTTTTAACAGATGAGAAGACAGAGGGTAGATAACTTTTTGCATCTAATTAGTGTACCACACTGTCTTCCTAAATCCTTTATTCTTTTTTAAACTCAACACCACAGTCCCCACTACAACACAAACACACAGACAACTAATTATAAACTGGCTACTTTTCCCCTCAGAATCAGTTAAGTGATCATGTATCTTCTAGTCATAAAAATATTTGAAGAGTAGTTTACTTGTAGTGCCCTAATTCTCTCAACAGTCCCAAATCCTTCAAATGTTCCATGCTCCTCATAAGGCATTGACTGAGGCTCTCCTCACCATTCCTTGTCCCCATCCACTCCTCTCTAAGAGCAACATTAAGAATGGAACATATGCCTGCATTGTGAGCTAACTGGCAAAAAAAAAAAAAAGGGGGGGGGAGATGAGACCATCATTGCATTTCATTCTAAACAAACATCTATTAATGGAGACTTCAGTTTACAGCCATAAAAGTCTGATGACTCCATTATGTAAGGTATCAACTCAAATTCTGATAACTTAGTCACAGCATGGCTAAGCCACTCCTCACCCATTCTACATTACCAACAGTGAGCTTAGTACTTCAGCCACAGCAATAAAAACCCAGTCAACTAGGAGATGCAGCCAATAGGGACAAGCTGTTTTCAAGCATCTCTTGCAGTCTCAGTGAACTAATTATTAAAGGCATGCTATTATTAAAGAGGCAAGACTGTGTCATTCTGGGTAGACACACACACATCTGCTCTCTGTATTGTATACTGGCACAGAAACTACTCACCAACCACAAGATCACATTCTTTTGAAGAGAATTCTGGCATGTTTACTTTTTCTTCACTGTAACTGATTAAAGTAATTTCAAGTCGCTTCTCCTAAAAATTTTCTTCCTAAAAAGACCCAAGGAATGGGGGTACTAGCCATGCACCCCCAAAGGAGAAAAAAGAAAACAGAGCAATATCTAAACCAAACCCGTAAGCCCCATACAACAGTGAATGACAAGAACACAACCAGAGTTCTGTGCTAAGTTCTGAAATTAGCAACACTGAGCCTAAAGGAGTCTGAGAATTCAGCGGAATAAACAAAGATGCTTTAAAACTGCATCCGTATGTTACACATCCAAAATAATCAGGATGCAATCTAGAGGCTTACACACCAAACTGTCATCACCTCCAAGGAGTGAATGGGAAATACAGATGACTTTTTAATTTGTATAAAGGTGATTTAAAAAAAAATAAAGAAAAAAATTTAAAGGGACTATATTCCTTATGTAAGAAAACACATAGACACATTATTTCTATGGGACTTAGGGTGATCAGGGGTCTACGATACCATTTTATAAATGCACAGCACACACACACACACACACACACGTAGCATGAGGAGGGTGGCCCTTTGTTCTGTCCCAGCTAGCTTAGCCCCGAAATAATCACAGAGAGAATCTGCATTAAATATAAACTGATTGGCCCATTAGCTCAGGTTTCTTGTTAACTTTTATAACTTACATAGCCCATTATTCTTAATCTATGTTAGCCACATGGCTCGGTACTTTTTTCAGTGGGGCAGGTCACATCTTGCTTCTTAGGTGATTGCAACAGGACACGCGAGGGAGCTTTCTGCTTCCCAGAATTCTCCTGTTCTTGACTTGCCTCTACTTTCTGTCTAATTTTCCCGCCTATACTTCCTGCCTGGCTATCGACCAATCAGCGTTTATTTAAAACATGATTGACGGAATACAGACAATTCTCCCACACCACACACATGCACATAATTAACATTTGGGAAACCACAGTTTATAGTCAAAGCTAGGATACTCAGGGGAATGAAACTGGATACTGTAATAACGACCCAGGGAAACCTATCAACTAGGACAAATCCAAGCAAACCTGTAGGTATGGCCACCTATGACTACTAGATGCAACTACGAAAGCCATCTGCTTTACAATAAGGGGGAAAGGGAACTTGTGCTGGGAATCACGGAGTTGGCATGGCCTAGCTGTCTTGAGAAGCATGCATCACAGGTCTTTCAAGGTAGAGTCCATGGCTCCTGGGGCACTGTGTGCCTTTCAGTTCCTGAGAGACGAGGCATTCCCTCAGGCAATGAAGGATTCAGATTGCTAGTACATCCTTGCATTCCCTAGAAGTCAGTGAAGCATTCAGAACAGTGGTTCCCAATCTTCCTAATACTGTGACCCTTTAATACAGTTCCTGTTGTGGTTACCCCCAACCATAAAATTTAATTATTTTCGTTGCTACTTCATAACTAATTTTACTACTGTTATGAACCATAATGTAAATATCTGTGTTTTCCGATGGTCTTAAGTGACCCCTGTAAAAGGGTAATTCAAACCAAAGGGAAGAACATACGATATAGAAGCTTGGCTGAACAATTAGTCTTAGACATTAAGTCTTGTGTACCACACCTAGCTTGCAACCATCATTATATCCTGTCAACCACCAGTATATTTTGTTTCGGTAAGTGTGTAAAAAGTTTGATTGCTTGAAATAAACTTGTCTCACCCTCAGTCTTGATGAGAACCCTCTGACCCAGCCTGATCGACATTCCCTTAAACCAGTCATAAGCCTGGCTCGATAAGTAAGCACTGGTGCTTATGCCAATGAAAATGAAGGGAAGCACGCCATCACTGCTTTTGCCTTTAACATCATCTTACTGCAGTACTTGGGGCTTGCATGACTTCTCTGAAGCTTGTTCCTCTAAGTCTCAGTCTCTCACATCAAGAGAGATCTGACATTCCTCCAATAGGCACGGTCTTTGTACAGGGTTAGAAATGTCCATGGTAAGGACATATCTGAGTTTACAAAGCTATCTAACCAACTCCAAGCTTCTGTCTTATACCATTGTCATGTGGGTTGGGAAGCATTAATATTAAGATTTACACTTCACAAACAAGGATGCTAATGCTTAGAAGGGTAATTCCCAAAGTCAACAACTATGTACAACGATTCAGGAAACGCCAGGTCCTGAGTCCAGTGAAGTCATACACACCATATGACAAGGGGCTCAGTGTATAAATGAAGCCTTCTGCATGTGCCTTGACTTTCTTCAATGACATACATGGCTAACATAAAAAATTAAGCCCTTCTGACACTTCTTTAAGTGAGTCACTTTTTAAGTGAGTCCTCCAAAAAAAAAAAAAAAAGATAATTGTTTACATTACAAAGTATCCCACTCGAGAAGGAAAGAGTCACTGCAAGTTTAACTGAAGGTGTGCATTCTTCTGTCAGCAAGTGTGGCTGGTACTGCAGTGTTTCAGTGGTAGAAGGCTTCCTACCATCCACAAGGCCCCACCCTCAGCACCCCAAAACCAATCAATGTATGATGATTCAGGAAAATATTATTTATAGCTTTCAAGGAATATGCTTGTGCTATGCTTATTTATATAAGCAACTATTTCCACATTATCTCACTGGTTTCCTACGACAGCACCATAAAACAGGCAACTTAATTTTTTAAATTAATATATTTATAGTTTATGGTGGGAGAGCCTGTAGAGCTCAGAGGATAACCTGTGGGGGTTGCCTTCTGACATGTCTTCCAAATAGTAGGTCCCAGGAATTGAGTTCGAGCTGTCAGGCTTGGCAATAAGGCCTTTCCTCAGCAACCACACCAGCCCTCAACAGACAACTTCAAGATAACTTTAGAAAGTTTCAGCGACCTTTGCACAGTCTAGAAATCCAAATGGAACTGGAACCAGTTGGAATTTTCAAATCTGGCTCATTAATTAAATATCTGAAGTAAGGGCAAGGGAGCTGGTGGTAAGGCATGTCAGCATATGTGATGTCCTGGGTTCCCCAGCATAACACATATAAAAATAGTAGACAGCTCCTAGGGAACACCTGAGATTTACCTCTGGCCTCTACACATACACACACACACAACACACACACACACACAAGCACTCACACACACTCTTACCTGAACACACTTAAACATACATGTGCACAAGCACACACAAGAAACAAGGAACTAAGAGACAAAACAAGTACGACAAAGTGTTAAGTTTCTTCAAAACAAGTCATACCAAAGAACAAATCCCAGAAGAAAGCTAACAAATCTGACTCCAGAGCGGATAGCTAGTAAATAAGAATAAACATTTTAGGGCTTAAATTCTTCCTGCTTATTCTCCTGAAGTATGGAGTTTATGTCTCCTATTCCCCAAATACCCAGTATTTGTGAAAATTTAATTTTTCAGGGGCCATTTTAAAGTTTCCTCAAGAAAGCCACATTGCTCTGGGGTTAGATTTGTTAGCTTTCTTCTGGCATTTGTTTCGATGAAGCAGTAGGCATGGGATCTTACTGGAGTTGGATTAAAAGTGAATGGAAGAGCGGCTGGAGAGATGGTTTAAGAGCACTGTTTACTCTTTCAGAGGAAAGGACTCAATTCCCAGCATCCTCATGGTGGTTTACAACTGACTGTACCTCCAGTTCCAAGGGATCTGATGCCCTCTTCTGGCCTCTTCAAGCATCAGGCAAGAATGCAGTACACAGACATACATACAGGCAAATACCACACATTTATAAAATAATATTTATTTAATGAATGGATGAAGTCAGGCACCATAGTGCACACCTTTAATCCCAGCACTCGGGAGGCAAAGACAGACAGATCTCTTGAGGTCAGGGCCAACTTGGTCTACAGAGGGAGTTCCAGGACAGCCAGAGCTACACAGAGAAAGCTTGTCTTAAAAAAACAAAACAAAACAAAAAACAGATACATAGACAGACAGATAGATAAATAAAGTGGATGGACAGGCTGGGCATGAAGCTCAGTGACAAAATGTTTCCTAACATGAAGGACCTGGATTCAACCACCTCACAGAAGAGGGTGACAAATATGAACGAATGGAGAAAATGGAACACAAAGCTCGGGAGACACCAACTCAGCTTTTGGGACTTGTTTGGGACGGTGTTTACTAGATGCTCTTGATCTCCTTCCAGAGCCCTATACACAGGCACGATGTCAATAGTGAAGTCCTCCCATCAGAGTACTTCCTGAGGATCCCTAACACGAGCACGAGGGAGCGCCACCTGCTCCTTCACTGCCAGCAAGTTTCACCAATAACGTTGACTTCATATCCACACACACAGCCTATGTCCTCACAGAACATATAACTATCCCATGCCCTGCTTTAACAAGCCCAGTAACTCACCCTCTAAAGTCTCTAATGTCATCACATTCAAAAGCATTAATAAACATTTTCAAAAACAACAACTTTTAAACTTTGACAGTATATGCACTATGAATGAATATAAATAACTTACTTGGCAATCCTCAGTTTCCCAACTTCACCTCTTCCAGGGGCTTTAGCCCATTGCTGGGACAAATATTTAGGAACCTGAAATAAAGCAAAACATTTCACAGATGATGACTAGGGCACCCAGGGCTCACATACCTTCCCGTAGGCTACACACTTAAGAAGTGATAGAGATAGGATTCAAGGTCAAGCCATTTCCAGAGACTACACATCAAGGATTGTGTTCTCAACTACACAAATACTGTGTCTAAAGCTAGATAAAGAAGTCACCAGCGGTTAAATTCTAAGAAGGAAGAGTGGAATGATATATTAATTATCTACTATATAATTTGACTCTTTTCTTCAAAGTAGTTTAGAGCCTGAAGTCAGTACACACCTTTAAGGCTCTCCTGCTCTGAGAGGCAAAGGAAAGGCTAACGTGCTGTGAAGAGTAAACACTCAAGGAGCACCAGCTGCCACCACTATTTCTCATAGCAATCTTGGAATAATATCATGAACAAATGCACAACTAAGATATAGGTGCCAGGGCTGGAAAGGGAGGAAAAAAATCTAGCAAGATTTCATTATTGGGGACAGTACCTTGACTATAGTCAAGGTTAAAAATCAAAGGGGCAAAAAGACTGATGTGCTTATTCAATTCTGCGTATGTTCATCACATTAATAACTTACTGAACTACAAATATGCGCCAGACAGTATGCTAGGCTGGAAAAGAGGAGGGCGAGAAGACAACTCTAAGACACCATGCTAGAAATTCTACAGCCAGCTGGCAGTGAGGGCACACGCCTTTAATCCCAGCACTCTGGCGACAGAGACAGGCGGATTTCTGTGAGTTTGAGGTCAGCCTGGTCTACAGAAAGAGTTCCAGGACAGCTTTCAAAGCTACACAGATAAACCCTGTCTTGAAAAACCAAAAAGAAAAAAGAAAGAAATTCTACACCCATCATCCATTCATCTTCTCAATCACTCTGCAAACTCACAAGCACTCTCCCTAGTCTAGAGATGTGAAAACTGACCCAAGTGATTCACTAGGGCTAGTGATACAACTCAGCAATAAAACTAGGTGAGACTGTGTACAGTGTATCTCAAGAACCATATGGATTTTTAAAGTTTGTCAGGGGCTGGAGAGATGGCTCAGCATTAAAAGCACTAGCTGCTCTTCCAGATGTCCTAGGTTCAATTCCCAGCACCTACATGGTGGCTCACAACCGACTACAACTGTAGTCCCAGGGGATCCAATGCCCTCGCCTGGCCTCTTTCTGGGTCTTACTATGATCCTGGCCAGCCTAGAACTCATTATGTAAATGAGGCTGGCCTCTCAAGGTCTCAGATTAAAGGTGTGCACCACCACAGCGTTCTGGTAGCTTTGCGTTGTTATAAATATATAAATATAAAAGAAGCACAGGTGCTCCAGCTCACACTGAGGTGGGAGCGTTACCATGCCTTTAAGGCCAGCTTGGGCTACACAGTGAGTTCCAGATCAGTCTGGACTACAGAAAGGAAAGAGAGGGAGTGAAGGAGAGGCGAAGGGAGGGAAGGAGAAAAGGAAGAAGGAAAAGAATAGGTTCTTTTCTCCTGTTACTTAACAAGACTTTGCTCTAGTACCTGCATTAATCAGATTTTTGGGTCCTGTGACCAAAAACCTGACAGACATAATTTTAAAGTGATTTTTTGCGCTATCGTGGTGGGAAAAGCAAGAAAGAGGAATGCCACTCACACCATGATGGCCAAGATACAGAGGATCTTGGAAGGGCCAGGACAAGACAGCCCAGAAAACAGACCGCCAGGATCTTCTTCTTCCAACTAGGTCATCACTTCACTACGTTTCACCACTTCCCAGAGGAGTTAAACTATGAATCCATCAAAGGAGTAATTAATCCATTAATTATATCACAGCCCTCATGACCTACTTATCTCTACAAACACACCCAGAGGAGTGCTTCGCTAACCTCTCAGGCTCTTAATCCATGAAATTGACAAGACTACCACCCACCCATTTTAGTGTGTGTCTCTCTGACAGTCTTTTTGATTTTTTATATTGTGGCTACCAGTGCTCAGGTCCTTGCTCATGGCTCACTTGGTGGCAGCTGAACGAAGGACAACCCATGCACAGAGGATGATTCCCACCTCCTCTAACAAAGAGCAGGCACACATTTACAGGGGAAGGTGGCGGGCGGGGATAGAGAGGTGTCTGTCACCAAAATTCTGGCAACTTTTACAGAACAGGTTTCCCTAATTCTGCAGGCTTCATCATCACATACCTATGATCATGCAAAGAACGTTCCGTTTCTGTTTCCAGATACCACTTCCTCTCTGGAGGTCAAACCTACTATTTTCTGGATAGTTTTGCAACCCTACCTTAAACAAAACCAGGACATCTTCATTTCATGAAATGACAATCTCAAACTCTGACTTCAATCTTTACTTATACCGCCCCCTGCTCTACAGTCTCCTGTTCACTTTCCAGGACTCACGACGGGGCATGCATTTTCAAATTGCCATTTCTGTTCCTGCTGTCACACTACTGCACACCCATCCAAACCCTGTAAGGCAAACATTTGAGTATTTGCCATATTCCAGATACAAAGGCATCGCCTCAAGTCCTATCATCTTTGTAAGCTCTTCCCTTCTGTGTACCTGGGAGATCTCCATAATGACAGTCTCTCATCTTAACAAACAGTTGGAGAGAGAAAAGCCCCTTCTCTCCAAGTGTTGAAGTTATGTCTACACAGCTGGAACATAAAACAAATGAGAGCGAAAATAAAGGCTGAAGAAAGAGAGATCTTGTATTCAGTATGACATATTGGAAAAGCCAAACACCAATCGGAGTGTAAAGAAAGTGACTTTCTGGAGGTGACAATCAACATTGAACACAGGTACAAAGAATCACTAGAAACTGTGCTTAGTGCTTTGAAGAATTTAACAGTCTGACGCTCTGGCAAATGATGAGTTGTTTCAGAGATGTGGACAGAAAGGAACACTTCTGACTTAATGAGAACTCAGCCATGTAATTAAAACATTGACATTCATTATAAAGATACAACATTTACAAACCAAAAGTTCCTTTGAATTTGGGAAACTTTCATGATTATTTAGATACGGCTTTTTAAAATGAATTCCCCCAAAGAGTACCTCCCTCCCCGTGTGCAAAAGTAACCCAAAGAAATGATGCCCACTAGGGCAAACAAAGCCTATCATGACCATAAAAAAATATTTTCTGATGTTTAGCTTCATGAGGCCTAAACTTGCTCTTTAAAAATACTAAGTCTGAATAGCGGCGGTGGCCACGCCTTTAATTCCAGCACTCGGGGGCAGAAACAGGCGGATCTCTGTGAGTTCTGGGCCAGCCTGGTCTACAGAGCGAGTTCCAGGGCAGCCAAGGCTGTTACACAGAGAAACCCTGTCTCGAAAAACCAATACGAACAAGCAAAAACAAAACAAAAACAAAAAATACTAAGTCCAACAGCTGCGCCTTCCTAAATTCAGAGCTTCCAGAACTTAAAAGAGCTCCATCAGGATTACCAGCCCAGGGAACACTATCACCGAGTACCAGGGTAGGGGTCTACTCGCGAGTTCCAGGCCAGCGAGGGCTACATAGTGGGATTCTCTTTCAAAAAACAAAGTACACAGGGTCCAATTCCACTTTGTGACGCAAAAAACTGTACGAAATGTCTACTCAACTATTTATACAGCCCCGTGACTAAAGTCAACTTGCCCCAAAAGAAGACGCCTCCGGCCTGGGGTCCAGTGGACCGCCCCCTCTGGGAGCATCAGGGCGGTAAGGAGAGCTCCGCGCCGGGCGGACGGAATTAAGAGACTGGCAGAAAGACGCCCCGCGTCCCAAAAGTAACTTCTCTAACCTGGAAACGGACGCGACAGCGACCGTCTTCTTGGGGTGGGGGGACCCAGAACTTTCGGAGACGGGGGAGCAGCGGGCGGAAGCGCCCGGCGGGGCTGCTTACCTTCACCAGCCACACGCCGGTGTTCTGTTTGGCGCCGGTCAGATCGAGTTCCCCGCGCTCGGCCATGAGTTCGTCGCGTGCGGGGGCGTGCGCGCACGAGCGGTGGCCCCGAGCAGCAGGACGGAGAGCGACGGAGCAGAGCCGACGACAGCAGCAGGCGGACGGGGAAGAGCCGGCGTCGCTCACCGGCTGGGATACCAGGAACTAGAGGAAAAGAGCACGCCGCTGAGCCCGGAATTGCGCCTGCGCACGGCCACGTCAGGACGGCGCGCCGCAAGGGACAAATTCCCTGCTTCGGCAACTTCTTAGGTGGGCGTGACTTCTGGCCGGGTTGTATCCCAGTGATGGAAGTGCGGGAAAGGAAGGCCTAAATCCCGAGCAGGGCATTAAAGGACGAGCTTCGAATAACTGAAGAAAAAGTACAGAATTGGAAAAATTATGGTTTAGACAGACAAAAGCTGTATGTATTTACCCAACTGAAGAGGCAACAGATTTTAAGGACAGGCTCAGCGGTATAAAGTCACATTCTTGGCCCAACATCGTTGGCACAAGTGGGCACTAAAGTAGAAATGAATATACCGGACACATGTCATGTCGAGACCAGAAAATCAAAATCTTCTGATTGTGCATACAGAATACACTCTTTCAGACGCCAAAACCAAAATGCCAGCCAAGTGGATCAGTAAGACCCAACACGTAAGAAAGAAATGTGATTATTTAATTGCCCTGCTTCCACAGTTTTCCTCTCCCGCTTGCCTTTGGAATGAAATTTTGCTGTCTGCTTCAACTGGGTCTCTCCCAGTTGAATTTTGATCCTTCTGGACCCAGTATTCCATACAGCTACCACACCACTCCTGTCTACCTGCTTGAAGACTCCAGGACCTTCCCCGTCCCATTTCAGAGCCTCTTTGAAGCCAATTCTGTTGCCTTGGATACCCTGTTTTCCCTTTACTTTGCTCTGACCCTGTCCTCTGGTTGGCAAACTTCTACTTATGAATAAAGACTAATGGAAATGTTACTTCCTGAGAGTCTCCTCCCCCCCAGAGGAAGCTCTGTTTCTCAATTCCGCAGTGTGTGATACTTAAACACTGTTCCATGAGATGCATGCTTACATGCCTGCCTTTGTTTCCTAGACTGCTAACGAAACCACTCCTACACAAAAATATGTTTTCCCTCCAGATTTACTGAAGCACAATGGGTGAATACGAAATGGTGCCTTACCCATTCTATGCACAACAGCCAGCGCAGTGTTTGACGTCCTGTGGGCTGTCAGCAGGCTTTGGTTGAATGAACATTTGCTGAAGAGAAGCAAACAGTAAGGTATTGGGAGAATGGCAAGTGATTTATTGAATCACACACCAGAGCGATGTGCAAAATTGCAGAAAGTCTCTATCTGTGCAGCATAAGGTCCGGGAAAACTGTCAGGTCTTTGAGATCTGCTGGCAAAACTAATGTGATGGGAAAGACCAGGCACTCACTGAAAAGGGAGGTTGCCTTCTCTTATAACAGCTTGGGAACAGGCCGAAAGTGTATAAAAGGCAAGCATATGAGAACTGCTTTAGGCTTGGTGCAAGTAGAAGGAATACATAAAAATAGGAGACTATAAAAGAAAGAAAATAAAGGGATGGGTTTAAAGGTTAGGTGTAGGCACTTGCGTTGACCCAGGTGATCGAAGCACCAATGCACTGCCCAACTTACAGAGCTCATGGTGAGATATGGTGCTTTGAGTAAGATGACTAAGATGTCACAGACCAGGCACTTGAATGCTTGGTCTCCAGTTGGGGGCTGTTTGGAGAGGTTTAGAAAGAGTGCCATTGCTGGAGTAAGTATGTCACTTGGGACAGATGTTGAGGTTTCAAAAGACTCACAGCATTTTGAGTGCACCTTTTCAACTTCCTGCTTGCAGTTTGAGATGTGAGCCCTCAGCTCTCAACTTCCAGCTCCAGTCACAATGTCTACCACCTGCTGTCCCCACCATTATGGATTCTAACCTTCTGGAACTGTAAAACCAAATATAGATGAAGCAGAAGAAAATGACCTAAAAAAATAACTTCAGGAGAATGTTTGAAACTCTTAAAGAGGAAATGAGAAATTTCCTCAAAGAAATGGAGGAAAAGACAAACGAAAAATTGGAAGACATCAGCAAATCCCTTAAAGAAAACCAAGAAAAAGCAATCAAACATATTATTTAAGACTTGAAAACTGAAATAGAGACAATAAATAAAACACAAGCCAAGGGTTTATAAAAACAGAAATCTTGAGAAAACGACCAGGAACCACAAAGGCAAGCATTAACGTCAGAATACAAGAGATGGAAGAGAGAATCTCAAGTTCCTAAGATACAATAGAGGAAATAGACTCATCAGTTAAAGAAAACATTAAATCTAACAAAAGCTTAACCCAAAATATCCAAGAAATATGGGACACCATGAAAAGACCAAACCTAAGAATAATAGGTATAGAAGAAGGAGAAGTTCAACTCAAAATCACAGAAAATATATTTAACAAAATCTTAGAAGAAAACTTTCCCAACCTAAAGAGATACGTCTATGAAGATACAAGAAGCTTACAGAACACCAACAGACTGGATCAAAAAGAAAAGTCCCCTCGCCACATAATAATCAAAACACTAACATACAGAATAAAGAAAGAATATTAAGAGCTGCATAGAAAAAAGGCCAAGTAGCATATAAAGGCAGACCTGTCAGAATCACACCTGACTTCTCATTGGAGACAATGAAAGCCAGAAGGTTCTAGTCAAGCTTTATGCAGACATTAAGAGACCATGGATGCCAGCCTAGACTACTATACCCAGCAAAACTTTCAATCACCATAGGAGGACAAAACAAGATATTCCATGAGATTTAACCAATACCTAGCCACAAACCCAGCCCTACACAAAATACTAGAAGGAAAACTCCAACCCAAGGAAGTTGGCTACATCAACAAAAACACAGACAATTGATGGTCTCATGGCAGCAAATCCCAAAGAGAGAAAAATGCACAAATTAGCATAATCAACAAAGAAAACTAAATTAACAGGATATAGCAATCACTGGTTATTAATATCCCTTAATATAAATGGGTTTAACTCACTCATAAAGAGACACAGGATAACAGACTTGATACTAAACCAGAATCCATCCTTCTGCTGCATACAAGAAACACATCTCAGCCTCAAAGACAGACATCTTCTCAGGGTAAAGGGTTGGGGAAAAAATCCAGTCAAATGAACCTAAGAAACAAGCTAGCGTAGCTACCTTAATATCTAGCAAAATAGACTTCAAACTAAAATCAAACAAAAGAGACAAAGAAGGACATTTCATATTAGTCATAGAAAAAAATCATCGAGAGGAAATCTCAATATTGAACATCTATGCTCCCTATACAAGGGTATCCTCATATGTAAAAGAAACACTCCTAAAGCTTAAAATCAGACATTAAACTCCACACACTAATAGTGGGAGACTTCAACACTCCACTCTCACCACTGGGCAGGTAGGTCAGTCTGACAAAAACATTAACAGAGAAATAAGGGGACTAACAGATGTTATGATTCAAATGGACTTAACAGACATCTATAGAGTATTCCATCCAAACAGAAAAGAATATACCTTCTTCTCAGCACCTCATGGAACCTTCTCAAAAATTGACCGCATACTTGGTAACAAAACAAACCTCAACAAATACAAAAAGAATGGAATAACCCCATGTATCTTATCAGATCACCATGGCTTAAAACTAGAATTCAATAGCAATACTAATTCCAGAAAGCCCACAAACACATGGAAATTAAACAATGCTCGCCTGAATCATCGATAGGTCAAGAAAGAAATAAAGGGAGAAATTAAAGACTTCCTAAAAAAATCAATGAAAATGACCACACAACATACCCAAATTTATGGGACACAATGAAAGCAGTGTTAAGTTCATAGCACTGAATGCCTACATAAAGAAGCTGGAAATTTTTCACACTAGTGAATTAACAGAACATTTGAAAGCTTTAGAACAAAAAGAAGCAAACTCACCTAAGAGAACTAGACGGCAGGAAATAATCATATTGAGAGCTGAAATCAACAAAATAGAAACAAAGAAAACAATGCAAAGAATCAATGAGACAAAGAGTTGGTTCTTCTAGAAAATCAACAAAATAGACAAACCAACCAAAAGGCAACAAGAGAATATCCAAATTAACAAAATCAGAAATGAAAAAGGGGACATAACAACATTTGCGGAGGAAATACAGAGAATCATCAGGTCATATTTTGAAAACCTGTACTCCACAAAATTGGAAAACTTAAAGAAAATAGACAACTTTCTGAATAAATATCACCAAAATTAAAGCAATACCAGATCATCAAATTAAACAGACCTATAACTGCTGAAGAAATAGAAACAGTCATCAAAAGTCTAACAATCAAAAAAAAAAAAAAGGCCCAGGACCAGATGGTTTCAGCTCAGAATTCTACAAGATTTTCAAAGAAGAACTAATACCAATACTCCTCAAATTATTCCACACAATAAAAACAGAGGGAACATTGCCAAACTCTTTTTATGAGGCTACAATTACCCTGATACTCAAACCACCTAAAGACATTACTAAGAGAAATCCAGACCAATCTCACTCATGAACATTGATGCAAAAATACTAAATAAAATACTGGGAATTCAAATTTAATGTAGAGCTCGATAAAAAAATCAATAAAAATTTTTAAAAAGTTGAAAAAATTTAGCATTGATTTGTAGGTTTTGGAAAGAAAGAGGGGAAAAAGTGAGGGGGGATTTACACATATTAGGAGATTATAAATGGCTAAAGAAAAGGCTACAGAAGACAGGAGAAAATAAATATTTGAAAATGATTATACAGGGGAAAATGGAAGAAATTATTCGGCCCCTCTTTCTTACAGATCTTCCCTGGAGATCACACAGTGACAGACATTGCAGCTCGATGCTAGGCTGGGTACGTGTGTGTATTGTCCTACTGAATCCTCATGAGAATTTGCATCAGTAAGTGCTTTATTCTTTGCTATGACTCCATAATCATTAAAGTCTAAACTTCTCAGAGCTGAGACCATGTCCCCTTTGTGACCTGCCCCAACGCCGAAGAAGCATTCCAATACAAAGGTCAATAGAAAAAATAGGTAACTCCAAAATTCTTTCTTTTGCCAGATAATTCATTGGTGAAATTCTTATCAGATCTTTTAAGATGAAAATATGATTACAGGAGGGAAGGCCCAAGACGCACTCTGGCTGCAATTCTTCCAAGAACTCTTAAGAATACTTACACTAAACTGTGACCCCCGTCAAGCATGTCCAGTCTTTGACATTGCAAGATGACATTGTCATCTACAAAGTTCACACTTCAGGACATAACAATCAATTTATAGGGGGGAAAATCACACACACAAAAATCCTCACGATGTTTTACTTAAATTTACAATTTCGTATCGGAGCAGATTTGTAGCTCCTAAGGTGAATAAGGTCTGAGTTCTAGGCATACCTGATAGGGCTTAGATTTTGGATCAGACCTTGAGTCAACCCTGCTTACAAGGGGGATTCCGATCTTCCTGGTTCTTGCAGATGGGATGGAGCAGGAAAAAAAATCTCAACCACCGCACCCACTCTCAAACAAGCTTCATTCTAGAGGAGGGCTCTCAGTATCCAGTGCTCAGACACACTGTTGCAGTGTGGTTCCTCCAGGAACCACATTCTGAACATGCCAACAGCTACAACTGAGGCGAGCAAATCCCGAAATTCCGGGGACGAGTCTGGGAACTGACATTTTAGCAAGCTTGCATCACTGAGAATAATTCTTCTAATCCCACACGGCGAGGAGTCATTAGAGCTGGGGCCGGGTGCAAGGTCTGAGGCATGACAGAAAGCCACCAGGAGCTTTTCTCTCCGTGTTTGACATACAACCGAGATCCCCTGTGCCTTGTAAATTCAGACCAGCGCAGGCCTGCAGGTAGCCGTTGCAGCACATGCGGCAGAGCCTTTAATAAAGATGTTATAAGTGAGTTGAGGAAATCAGAATGCCATTAACAGGTGGCTGAGCCCACTCTCAAATTACGTGCTTGACTGTCACCCACAGTCCTGATGCCTCTTCAGGAGGTACATGTTCTCTGTTCACACTCTCTCAAGCGCACTCTAGCTAAAGGACCATCACTCAGAGAGAAATTCACATCTCTGCCTCCCTCCTTCCCTCCCTCCTTTCCAAAGTCCATTATAAGGTATTTTTTTTAATTAGACTTTTTTGAGACAGAGTCTTACCATGTAACCCTGGCTGGCCTAAAACTCACAGAGATCTGCTTGGCTCTACCTCCTGAAGGCTGGGATTAAAGGTTTGCCCTGCTAAACCCTTCTCTTCTCTCTGTCTCTGTCTCTGTCTCTGTCTCTGTCTCGCTCTCTCTTTCTCTCTCTCTCTCTCTCTCTCTCTCTCTCTCTCTCTCTCTTTCTGTGTGTCTCTGTCTCTGTCTCTCTCTCATTTTGAACATAATTCTTAATGATTCTTTGGAAATTTCACATCATGCACCCCAATCCTGCTCACCTCCCAGTACTTCCATATCTGCTCCTCTTCCCTGCAGTAACCCTCCAATTAACTAAAATAACCCCCCCAAAAAAACACACCTAGCTCCTCCATCTTTCCATCACCTCTTCATTCATCCTAGTGGCATCGGGAGCTGCCATGTGTCCAATGTTTCCCCTTGTAAAATGTTAATTGCAATGAGAAATCAGTCTGGTTGCAGGCCTCTGGTTTCTGGTACACCATCATCACTGGGCCGGGCCCTCATCCAAACTGCTCTCAGATACCTTGTTGTTGACCTGAGTCATGAAAATTCTGCGATTATCAGTCTTCTGGACCAGTTCCTTTGCACACTCCAGCAGGTTATACATAGATGGGGCAGCAGTTATGGTGAGCCAACCTAAGGCCCAGGATGTGGGTCTCGGTGATAGTTGAACTGGTGAGTTTAGGTTATTGGGATTACCACCTCAGGTGAGGGACAGAGCTAACTCTCCTAAGCCTGTGGAGCAGGGTGGGGCCATTTCTTCCGAGTGCTGGGGTCAACTCTCCCATGGTGCAGGAGGGGATGCCAAATCTCCCATTAGAGTGGCCAGCTACCCGGGGATCAGTGAGGTACAGGGCTGGCTCAGCATGGCCCCTGGGTTTCTCTGCTTTGTTCCTATGACCCTCTGTGGCAACACGAGCCTTGAACATCAGCCCATTCCCTGACTGCTGATGGACCATGGACCCAGATTTGGCCTAAGGCATCAGCTTGGGCCCAGCCCCATGTAGCTACACAGGACACTCAGATTGGCCTGACCCATGTGGTAGCGAAGCCCTCGGACACCAAGATGGTCACAGGTGACAGCTCAGATCCCTGGCATTGGCATCACCTTTGATGTTATCAGGAGCCACAGACGTCAACACAGGTCTTGACTGCAGTAGGACCACGGACCCAGACATGGCCCTCGGCAACAGACCTGCCTGGCCCAGATAACACCATGGCCCCAGGGGCAGCGCAGTCACAACCACATGGCCACAGGCTGCAGCCTAGATGCTGAGCAACTATATGTGTGGCCTTTGGTGGCAACACGGGCCATGGACATCACAGACCCGGACTGTGATAGTATCATGGACTTCAGACAGGGTCCCAGGCAGCAGCCCAGGCTCGAATGTCACCATGGCCCTAGGTGGCAGTGCAGCCCACCCAGATCAGCATGGCCTCTGCAGCAGAATGGCCGTCAGACATCAACATGGCCGCAGAGTGGCAGACCAGTCCCCTGACTTCAGCATGGCCTTCGATGGTATCAGGAGCGATGGACATCAACTTAGACCCACCCTGGCAGTAGGTAGGGCTATGGTCCCAGACACGGCCCCTAGCCATAGCCTGGGCTTGGATGTCATCATGACCCTGGGTAGCAGCACAGATCATCCAGATTTACCTGGCTCTAGTGGAAGTATGGTTCTCAGAGACCAACATGGACTCAGGTGTTTGACCTGAACCCGGTCATCAGCAAGGCCTTCAGTGGTCACTGAAACCTTTGGCTTCAACACTGGCTTTTTACAGGGCATGGACCTAGATGTGGCCCCTTGGCAGTAACCCAGGCCTGATGTCATCATGTTCCCTGAGTGGCGGCACAGCCCATGGACACTACAATGGCCACCGGCGGTGACCCACACCCTGGACATCCTCGTGGCCTTGGTGGCAACACGGGTCATGGACATCAACAGAAACCTCAACTGTTGCAGATCCATTTATGGCTGTGGGCAGCAGCCCAGGCCCGGATATCATTCCGGTCCTGGGTGGCAAGCAGGCCACTAACATCGGCCGTTCCTCACTGCTCTTTCTTCTTCAGAACCGCCCCTTACCACAGCACCCGAACCATTCCACCTCTTTATCTCTTATTTTACTACCATATACTCGCTCATCATATTGACACCCAACGCCTGGTACCTTGTGTTTCCCGGCAAGCATGTGGGTGTTTCAGGCAAGCTGGACCGTGAGGACCCAGGCTGCCTCGTGGGTGTCTTTTGCCCACCCACACAGTACCAGGCAAGCCTGTGTTGCTAAATCCTTCTTAATAGGCAGAATTGCTATTTGTTGGCCAGTACTAGAAATACTATTCAAAAATAACAACTAAACCTGGCTATTGTGGTGCACACACATAATCTCTTCAGTCATGAATCTGAGGCAGGAGTTCAAGGCCAGCCTGGGCTACATAGCTAGTACCAGATCAGCCAAGGCTATATAGCAAGAGTGTGTCTCAAAACAAAAATTATAAGTGAATATGAAGATGTAGCTGTAGCTTGGTTTGTGGTAAAGGGCTAACCCAGCATACACAAAGTCTTGACTTTGATCCCCAGCTCTGCATAAAACTGGATATGGCACAGAACTATTATCTCAGCACTTGGGAGGTGGAGGCAGGAGGATCAGAATTGAAAGGCATCTTTGGCTACACAGGGAGTTCAAGCCAGCCTGGTTCAAGACTGTGTCTGAAAAAGAAAAAAGATGATAATTCTATTTTCCTCACATTATTGAAGTCAGATAATTTTGCTTTCACACCCTATAACATGTTCTCTAAATGATTCCTGTCTTCTGTTCAACCCTAGAGATTTTCCTCTCTCTCTCCTTCTCTCTCTTCCCCAGCCCATCTTCTGTATGAAGCCCAGTGACTTATGAATACCAGC
Source organism: Chionomys nivalis (assembly GCF_950005125.1). Taxonomy (NCBI): domain Eukaryota; kingdom Metazoa; phylum Chordata; class Mammalia; order Rodentia; family Cricetidae; genus Chionomys; species Chionomys nivalis. Next base: position 38,162,877 of record NC_080097.1, on the reverse strand, counting down.
CACACGCACAGTCCACCATCTTCTTTTTGCAGAATGATCACTGTCCTGGAAGGCACATTCCTGTTTTCCGCAGTTGTGCACTAACAAGGAATGTGCTGTCTCCATCAGTTCTGCTGAGTGTAGAGCATGAACTTAGGAGCAAACATCCTTTCAAGTGATGACTTTGCTGCATCCTCCTCAGCATCTGTTTCCTTGCTTATAAAGTGGGACCATTATGATTCCAAGTAGTGACGATAAATAGCTTTAATCCCAGGCAGAGATAGGTGGATCTCTATGAGTTCAAGGTCAGCCTGGACTACAGAACGAGTTCCAGGATAGGCTCCAAAGTTACACAAAGAAATTCTGTCTCCAAAAAAAAAAAAAAAACAAAAAAACAAAAAAACAAAAACAAAAGCAAAACCCCACAAAAAACAAATAACAACCCAGGGCTATTATCATTGCATGATTAAGTGAGAAAACATTAAAAATTTAATAATATGACATATAAACTATTTGGTAACTGCATTAATTGATATATAACTAATGTATGTGTGTGTTCTGTATTTAATACCTATGAGAATAGGACTTCTTCCTCCCCTCCAAAACAGAAAGACTGATTTGTAGTGCTTGCCAGAATCTATGATGCTAGTACTTCTAGTATACTTGATGCCAAGCTACCTGAAGACATTACTGAAAGTAGGGATGAAAGAGAAGCATTGTGCACCAGACAGCGCATACATTGTATACTTTTGCAACATTGGAGTACACAATATAGTGTTTTTACATACAGATATTTCAGATATCCAGTGCATAGATAATAGTAAGGTAGAGAACAATAGTTAGAGACTGATGGGTTGAGTTTGTGTTTAGCATGATTTATTTAATAGTGAATATTCTGGGGGGAAGGAGCATCCTGCAAGTCCCTGTGTGTTTGCATCTGTGGCACACAGCAGATGTCACTGGAAGGACATGAGGAGTTGGAGGTGAAGTCAGAACAGACCACTGGCAGGAGAGGAAGGGGTAGCCAAAACAGGCAAGCCCTCGGAGGTCTTGTTCAAAGAACAGGTAAACTGGAAGGAGAATTTAAAGTTTGAGTATAAAATAATTAGATTTACTTTTTATTTAAAGTTTTGGTTTTTGAAACAGGGTCTTCCTGTATTGCCTGAGCTGGCCTCAAACTCACAATTTCCTGCCTCAACCTCCATTGTACTGGTATTACAGCAATGTGCCACCATGCCTAGTTCCGGGTTTATGTTTTGTGCGTCTGTTTATGGTGTGTGTGTGTGTGTGTGTATGTGTTTGTGTGTGTGTGTCTGTGTGTGTGCATGTGTGGTTACTAGTGCCATGGAACATATGTGGACATCAGAGGACAACTAGCAGGTGGGTTCGGTCCTTCACCATGTGGTCTTCAGAGATGACAGCAAATGCCTTTACCCACTAAGCTATCAGACCAGCCCGAGGGACACTATTGTACTGGCATAACTGGGAAAAGATCAAAACTTGGATTAAGAAAATAATGGTGGAGAATAAGAGAAATAGATGAGTCCAAAACAAAGTGGGGATAGATTAGGGGTAAAATGGATTAAGTCTTTGTGATTCTTAGTTGTGTAGCAAAATAAAACCATCTACCAAGTGATAACTCAGTACAAAAAACAAATTGAAACACACTTCTTCTGGAAATCAAACAGAACCCTGCATGTACTTTGCCTGATGTATGACAGGAACCCATCGAATTACTCCTGGCAAATGCCTGCGTCTGATGTAACATATGGCCACTGTGGCCTGCAAGAAGCCTTCCTCCTCAGCAAGTCAATTTAATTGTCCGCTAGGGATTACTGTGGGAATACAGTGTTAAATAAAGCATGAGAAAATTTAATTTGTCACTGCGGTAATAAAATACGATTTATTTCTATATATAATTTATCAAAACATTTAAAACATACTTTCTATGTAAAATGAAATTAGAGTTAGGAAACAGTCCTGAAACACTTGATCAAACTGCCCAGATAGAAATTACAAATAACAGTAAGTCCTGAAATACCATATTAAACAGATGGAGCCTCATTGACGTTCAGTTTTCCCAGCCAGGGAAGCCGTGCGTGCTGAATATCAATGAGGAATCATGTCCATATTTCCCTAAGAGCAAAAACGAGGGCTTCCCATTTTTAGAACCCAGGCTTCCTACCCAACTTCCTACCGAATACACAACACAGGGGCGGGGCAGGAGGGTGTCTCACCCAGGTGAAGGGCAGAGATGAATGAGTGACGTCCGCTCAGCTCCGCCCTTGTGGGAAGATTCCTTGCCGTCACTCTACAGCCAAAGCATACACACCTCTCAGGTGTAAACAACTGAGCTGTCATGTGACTGCCACAGAGGCTGTTGGGGATCTGGGGAACTTTCAGCTTCCTGTTATACCAGCCCCAGTGTGCCATCGTGGCTGCATGGTAGATCACCAATGTGTGCGTTTTCCAGCCAGCAGGAAAAGGTAAAAGAGAAAAAGATAATTCGTCACCTTGGTCAAAATAGATTTTAAGAGACATGTTTCCGTATCTGTGCATTGGTGCATGTGTGCCCGCTCACCTCACGTGAGTACAGATGTGCATGCATATGTGCCCGGGGAAGCCAGGACAGGCATCCGGTATCCTTTCCCATACTCTGTTATTTCTTTGAGGCGGCATCTCTCCCTAAACTTGGACTTCATAGTTCCTGAGCTAGGCTGGAGGCCAGAAAGCTCCAGCAATCCTCCATTCTCCTCCTACTGGGGACTGTGGCCGTAGGTGTGTATGGGACACCTGGTGTGTGCATCCCGGGATCTGAACTGCAGCCTTCGTGATTGTGCAGCAAATGCTCTTAACCACCAAGCAATCTTTCCATCCCTAAAAACAATTATTTTTACAGGATGTTGGACTGTGTTTTAAACAAATTCCAGGCATTGGATCTCTTCCTTTCCCATCTTCCTCACCTCCATTCATTCCTCTTCCCTTTCTTCCCTTACTCCCTCTAACCCATTCCCCGTCTTCTTCATGCCCATTGCTCTTGTCTGGTTTACTTGTATTGTGCATTTTTCTATATTCTGGATTTTTCCAATTGTATCTCTAGGGTATCCTGTTTCTTGTATTTTTGGAAAAATGATCGCTACATCTTCAAGTGTGATTGGGTTCAGCTTTGATTTGGTGGACTGGGAGGGGAAAGACAATGTACTTCACTTATGGTCTTCAGCACTCCCAGCACGAGGAACATAACCTCTGGGTTTCATTCCTTTGCAATGTGGTAGCTGTAATGGCTTGAATCAGAAATGCTCTCTACACTCTCATCTTTTGAATGCTGTTTGGGATGCTGTGGGACCTTTAGTGAGTGGGGCTTAGCTGGTGGAAATAGGTCACTGGTTCCAGTACCCCTTCTAGTGTACATACATATATACATGCAATGTAAACATTTTTCAATTTTTATGTGCATTGGTGTTTTGCTTTCATGTATGTCTGTGTGAAGGTGTTGGGTCCCCTAGAACTGAAGTGGGTGCTGGGAATTGAACCTGGGTCTTCTGGAAGAACAGTCAGTGCTCTTAACTGTTAAGCTATCTCTCCAGCCCAAAACAAGTATTTTTAAAATTCATCTTGATTAGTGGGAGGGGGAAGGGTCAGGAGAGGGTAATGTGGATGGGAACAACTGATTGAAATACCTTTGAGAATGGCATGATGAAAACCATAGATATGAGTGATTAATGTATGCTAAAATATGTTTAAAGTATACCACACCAAATACACATACACATTATACACATCACACATGCACCACACACACACACCATATCACACACACATACACACACACCCATACCACACACACACCATATCACACACACACATATCACACACCCATACCACACACACACCATATCACACACACATACCACACACACACCATATCACACACACATATCACACACACACACCATCACACACACACACACACACACACACACACACACACACACGGCATACTGAATGCTAGAGAGAACCACAAGAGGTCCAGTCTGAATCTCTAACTCCCTGGACCTTCTTTCTTTCTCTCCCTCACAAGGTCAGTCTTTTTATTTTATTTTATTTCTTTTCCCCCCCACAACATTTCTTGATCATCCACCAGGAAAAGCCTCCCAAACCCATCGCAATTGAAGCCCCAGAAACCTCATTTGGTTGATTGCCAAACTCTCTCTATGCTGAGAGATGATGGATTTCTGTGGTGTTCGCCTGGCAAGTCTCTGGGTGGAAAGGAGTCATCTTTCTTCTGGGATTGTTAAACAGAGACCATCGAATGCCAGATTCTTGCAGTCAGACTATACATTTAATTCTGCAGACACAGACAGCTCACTGGTGGCCAGTCACTAGCCGGGCTGGGCTAAAAAGTCTTGTTCTTTAGTTCATTGCCCATCTGGACGCATCCTTGCAATCTCTCAGAACCAGGACATGCACGTTACTCTTGGGAGAACTGAAGTGATCAGGATGGAAGGACTCCCTAGAAGAGACAGCAATTAGCAATATTTCTGCTCCACTGCAATTCATTTTTTCTGGTTTCGAGGCTGAGATTCAACTATGGCAGGAGCAAAAGCCCTTAGCAGTTATCACTTTATATTCTTCTGTTCTTCTGTTCTCCTCTCTAAGATACTCAGAAGTTACCTAAGTCCAGAGAGCATACATACATCATATCTGAAAATTGATTTTGTTTTAGTGAGTCTTTTCCAATCCTTCCCAGCCTCCCTGGACCCTGAGCAACCAACACTGAGCTGTAAAAGCAATGCTAATTGCTTTCCCTGGGGTCAAGCATCTTCCTTGTAAACCACAAGTCCAGGAACCACTGAAAGCCCAGAGGAAGAATTGACAGTTGGTCTTACAAGAGGTATAATTGAGCTTCTTAAACATTTAACTCCAATGCAAATTTGTTTTCAATCGATTTTTTTTCTCATCTCTTAACATGTCCTGAAGGAAATAATGGCTGTGAATATCTTGGCGCAACGTATTCATTATCACCATGGGCTTGAAGCGTCCTTCCCGGAATCTCGTAGAAGTGAAAACACAAATCCCTGCCACCTTTTAACATAAAGGGTAAATCACTGAGGCTTTTCCAAGGTCACCTGATGGTTCCGACTTCTGTGCAGAGGTTGGCAGGCCCTAGAGAGACAGCTGTGAAGATTAAAATTCCCTTTTCTATCCGGACGGATTTATGTAGGATCTCTTGGGGGGAGGAGGCAGACAGAGCAAATAGATTGCACCTGCCATAGCACTGTTTGAATGAGATGAACCTCTCTCGATGTTATTTTTAATTCCACCAAGCACGAAAAACTGAAGACTACAAAACTGTATTTGTGCCGGGAGAATGAAGGGACACGCACAGTTAGATCCTCCCATTATTATGAATTTTGCAGGCAACTCCTGATGCTCTGGGTGCCTTGATTGATCACCTTTTATTCTTTGACAGAGTAGCCCAGGTTGACCTCCAACTCAATGTGGAACTCAGGTTGACTTTGGACTCCCCCGATTCCCCTCTCCCTTTATCCTGGATGTTGCAATTACAGGCATGCCTATGAGTCTGCTTCACGTGGTGCAGGCTCGGCAAGCCCTCTGCCAACTGAGTTACAGCTGCAGGCTATCAGGTAGTCTTAAAATATGTCTTAATCAGCTGGGCGGTGGCACACGCCTTTAATCCCAGCACTCGGGAGGCAGAGGCAGGCGGATCTCTGTGAGTTCGAGACCAGCCTGGTCTACAAGAGCTAGTTCCAGGACAGGCTCCAAAACCACAGAGAAACCCTGTCTCGAAAAAGAAAAAAAAATGTCTTAAGCCCTTTCTTCAAAATATGAAGGGGCAGATTCCCTCTGCCTAGCGATTCCCTTCAAACAGAATGCAGTGAAAGTGATGTCATGTGACATCGAGACTAGGTCATAAAGGGTGGCTTTCTGCCAGATTCTCTCTCAGGTCATTTTCTTTGGGCTCTGACAGCAGGAGGAAGACCCCAACTCTGAAGATGAGTGTCTCAGTATGGTGATTTGATTTTGGAACTCTTCTTGGTAGATAAATGGATTGCAGATTGAAAGATTTAGGGTTTGAGGTTATATGTGTGTTTGTCAGCTCTGAGGATAAAAGGTTTGTCTCTGTGGTTGGCTTATTCCAAGAGGACAGACAGTACTAACGTGTAACTCATCGATCACCAGATAAACATCATGGAGTTGGAGGACTCTGTTGGTGAGGTCTGCCCTGTCAGCAGCTTGAGTAAAGGAGAAAGGTCTGTTTATCAGAGAACCTGACCACCATTCCGGCACTCCCACAGCCCGACACATCCTTACTTGTTTAAGAAACCAAGGTGGAAAGCCAGGCAGCTGTGGCTCACACCTCTGATCCCAGCACTCGGGAGGCATAGGCACGCAGAACTGAGTTTGAGGGCAGCCTGGTCTACAGAGCGAGTTCCACAATGTCCAGGGCTACACAGAGAAACCCTGTCTAGAAAAATCAAAAAGGAAAAAAAAAAAAAAGATCCAGCAGAAAGGAGTCTACTGTTTACCTCTCAGGAGTCAGCTAGGTGAGTAAGCAGCTTTGGAAGTAGCTCCTTGTACCTCAAGTCAAGCCCTCAGAGTTCATCCACCAGGCTTAGTATCCTCCCACTGAAGCCCAGAGCAGAAGCCAGCAGCAATCGGCAACTGTCAACAAAAATTCACCAGAAAAAAAAAAGGATGACGTAGGAGCCTTTATTTAAAAACAGCCATAAAGCATTCAGTACGGCAGCAGAGAGATGCAGACAGCCTTCAGTACTAAGCAAAAATGCACCATTTGTAGGAGCCAAGAGAAAGGCTAGCTCAGATAAAGCAAGGCTTTGTGAGATTTGGTTTGGTTTCATGAGACAGAGTTTCAAACTTTACCCCAGACTGACCTGGAACTGACTGTGTAGCCCAGGTTGACACTGAATTCATGGCAATCCTCTCACCTCAGCCCCCCAAGTGCTGAAATTACAATTGTGAGCTATCCTGCCTTTAGGACGTGCCTTCTTAAACTTTTCTTATTCTCAATAATTTTGTTTTAATGTATTTTTATTTTTACTAAGTATAGTATGTGTGTTGTGTGTGTATGTATTTGGGGGTCTGTAGAAGCCAGAAGAGAGTGTCAGATCCTCCCGAGCTGGAGTTATGGGCCATTATGAATAACTCACATGGGGAATGGATGTAGGATAAAAGGGCCAATGAAAGAAATACACCCTAATCTTAAAACGAGAGCCAAAGAAACACACTTTGGTCTGGAAACCACAGCCAAAGAAACATATCCTGGCTCTGAAACCAGAGTCAAAAGGTTAAAAGGGGCCAGTGAAAGAAACACACCTTGACCCTGAAACCAGAGCCAATGAAACATACTCTGCCCCTGACCAACTCAGTACAAAAACCAACTAATCCCTGAGTAGAAAGGCCAACCAGTCCCTGACCAAGAAATCCAACCAATCCCTGACCAAGAAATCCAGCCAATCTCTGAATTTGTCCAACCTTGGGGATTGATATTTGACCAATTTGCATCCTGAAAATCAGTTCGGCACTGCCTTTTTCTACACTAGCAGAGGCAGTCACCCTTCTGGATTCCTCCTTCCCAATCTCTTGGATGAGGTTTGAACAACAGCTTTCTTTCGTCAGCGTTGGAGCAGAGAATTAACAACTTTCACTGGAGGAACCGGAGCAGAGCCCAGCAGAGTTGTACCATGTTCGCTGAGGAAACCCTTCCCCTGGTGGAACAGAGTTGTTACATTGGAAAAACCTTTCCCTGAAGCAGGGATGTATGCTGCTATGTTTACGCTGACTTTATGGTACTCTTTGGCTCCCAACTGCCAGGATCCCTTTCTATCCTAACTGCAATGCTTCCATGGGGACCAACCTGGGGTCCTCTAAAAGAGCAGCAATTGTTCACCCCGCAGAGCCATCTCTTCAGCCCTCTCAACACCTTAAAGCCTAAGACATTTTCTTGTGACCCCAGATCTATAGACATATGATACAGGTGCACAGAGCAAGCGGTCACCGATAGTAAATTGTAAGAAGCTCATTTTGAGACAATTCTTCTATATGCAAATGATTTTACCGTGTGTCAAAGAGGAAAGGAAATCTGCACACGGAGATAAATGAACCTGTTTATTTTTACATGAAGGAGTACATCTTGGCTGAATATTTGATACTGCAAGATGTAGAATATCTTCAGAATTTTTCCGAGTTGATCAATGTTTGATTTTTTTTTATAACCATCAAGGCAGAGGAACACAACTTCACATAAGTATACAGCGTGAAATAACAGGAGTATGTTTAGGGCTATCTCCGAAGCTTAGAAACTGTCCCAACCCCAAGACCAAGTTCATTTAATGGTTGTATTTTTTTTTTTAATGAAACTCAAGTCAGAAATTGGAACAATAACTTTTCTAACCAAACATGCTAACACAATACAACCCAAAGCAACACTATTTTGATATTTACATCCTGAGGAATGATGGTAGGGAAATATTAAGACTTTGGCTTTTGTTATTAAACCGTTATATTTCTCTAAGAACAGAAGCATGTATGGGTGGTAAAAAAAAAAAAATACAAAAAACCATCGGACTTCTTAACACACAGGTGTCTTGACCCCGAGCCGAAGTGTTTCAGCAGCGTTTGCCAGCACTGTGGTGTGTCGGCGCGTGCAGTGTGTGTCCCTTGTGTGCTGAGAACCAAGGCTGCAGTGAAGTTGAACCGTGCAGCACTGCTGAACATGAGCGCCCTGGGTTCATTACATGTTTGAGTTTCTAAATGTTTCGTGATTGGTTGCAAGTTCAGAAGCTTTGCTATTGCTGTTTCTCTGTGACCTGAACATTGAGTTATGTGATGCCATATGGGATCATGAACTACAGTTTTAAGAGCTGTAATAGAGGATGTTCCTGCCATCTGTCTCCTGTACAACTGTGAGATGCAAGCGTGCCCATTCCTGATGGGTTGACACTGACCTAGGACTATAGATGATGTTCAGAGTGGTCAAATTCCAAGTAGCAAATTGAGGCTTATAGGGACATCACAAAGTTTAGTATGTGCAAAGAATATATGTGACGTTGAGCAAATGGCTATCGGGCTTGATTTTGAACCATTAGCCCAGTTGGCCGCTTGGGAGCCTGCTTGTACTTGTGTAAGCTCACACAGTGAGTGTGGCGGCTGCACTGCTGTGTGTAGAAACATCTCCTTGCACTCTCACAGAATTGCTTCTCATCTTTCTGTCTTCCGCATAAATATATTTTCTCTTTTTTTTTCAAAATTGGGTTAGCATTATTTTATAATTGCCATTTTCACCTAATGTATCAGAAACAGTTTTTCATATCAGAATACCAGAGTATCGAGAATATCATGACATCTAGAATGCTATTCCTGAGTGTTTTTTTACTTGTATCAAAGATAATAATATGGGTATCATGATGCCATTTTTATTTATGTGTGTATTTTTATCCTAGTCACCCCTCCTTTACCTTCCCTGTTGGGGGCACAGAGGTCTTTGTGGCCACAGAGCACTAGGAAATCAGGAATGTTAAACAGGCAGGGTCCTCTACTCAAATGAGGGATTACCTGGTTTCCTCCCAGAAGACTGGTCCTGGATATTGCTAATGGCTTGATGACTGTTTTACTATCTATATGGAAGACCTCACCCTAATTCCTCAGACTGTTTTTCTTAGACTCTTCCTCTCTGGACTGTTATCCTCAGCTCCCGTTTAACAGAACTCATCCTTGGGGGAGGGGTACATATACTTTATAGCTTGCTGAATTCTCTATTGCTAACTCAGAGACCACACTGGATTCTAGGCCTTTCAGCAAACCCTCATGGTCACACGTACTTTGTAGAGAAGCTTCTGAGTAGCCGTGTTTTAGATTTTATTGGGCACCTGGAGCTGGACCGATTGTTGCCTGGAAACCTGGAACTGGAAACGACTGTTGCCTGGAAACCTGGAACTGGGAATGATAGTTGCCTGGAAACTTTCTCCCAAGTTGTACTGTGCTTTAAAAATGCTGACAGTGAAACCACCTGGCATCAGACTCCCCAAACCTGATCCAGGTTGATGAAGTCATTCTGAGCTGAGTTTTTATTCTCACCTCTTTGAGGTTTGCTTCCCCACCTGGAGATCTGCAGGGTCCCCTTCACTTCTCTTGTTCCCCCTGAAACTCCTGCAGATCCCTTTCCCTTACCCACCTTGACATTCTACTCTCGTGTCTGTTTGTGAGTGTAGAGTCACTGTGTTTCATTAGGGTTACTTACAGAAGCATGGGGCACCAATCTCTACCCCAGTGAAGAAAATCTCTCCCTGTTCCAACCATGACCTGTAAATAAATCCTAAGGGAGTGGTACCTCAGGATCCCTTTTCGCATCTGTCATAGGGTTTTGGCAGGTCCAGACTTGTAGAGATCTTGTGTTGGTAGTTATAGCTACTTGAGTGCAAGAAAATGGCAGCCATATCCACCCAGCCTGGAAGTCAGCATTTCACAGCACCCCTTTCCCCAGCACCTTCCTTAGGCTCTTACATTCCTTCTCATGCAGACCAGGCTGGCTTTGAACTCAGAAATCAGCCTGCCTCTGCCTCCTGAGTGCTGGGGATAAAGGTGTGTGCCACCACCACCTGGCTCCTTCCTCTTTTGACTGCAATGTTCCCTGAGCCTTGGAGGTGGTGACATAGATGAGCCATTTGTGGATGGGCATTCATCAGTCCCTCCTCCTCTGTGTTTGACCAGCTATGAGTCCCTATCGTCACCTCTGACTGCAAAAATCTCTTTTTAAAAGTTTTTAAAATTTTTACTTAAAATATGGCACCACAATTTCACCCCTCCCTCTCAAACCCTGGGCCCCCATAAAACAAAACAGCTGCATGTAAGGAAATAAACGTTCTCACTCTTAGGTTTATCTGGCCAGAGGGACCTGAATCAGTCAAAGCTTGGCTGAGTTTGGAAAAAATGACATATTGATAAATGCAAACAGATTAAGACTCTTTTTTAACAATGCATTTTAGTAACTAAATAAGTCAGATCATTTAGTATAAAGTCCTCAAACAATCATTGTAATGCAATAATCCCTGCTGTAATAAAATGAAATATGCCATTACCATAGGAACATTCTGTTACATTTGATTTTAAGAATTTGTGTGTGCGTGTGCATCTGTGTGTGTACATACATGTGCACATGTATGTATGTGTATGCATCTGTGTGGGGCCAGAGAAGGGCATCAGGTGTTCTCTACCACACTTCCACTTACTCCTTTATGAAAGGTCTCTCCTTGAACCTATAGCGTTAATTTTTTCAGCTAGGATAGAAGTCAATAATCCCCATGATGCTCTGCCTCCAGCCTCCTCAGGGCTGGGGTTGTAGGGTTGTGCAGAACACCCAGCTTGTGACATGGCGCTGACTCCCATGTTCTCTGTGAGAGCAGTATGTGCTCTTGGCCAGTTAGCTGCCCCTCTGGTCCTCTTCTTTTGGAATCAAGATTCCACACATGAGGGAAAACAAAATATTTATCTGATGATCTCCAGTTTAGTCTATTTTCCTGAAAAAGGTATAATTTTGTTCGTCTTTATGGCTGATTAAAACTCCATCTTCTATATAAGTCACATTTTCTGTCCTATATACATTACCAGGCACTGAGGCTATGTTAGAATGAGCAGGACGTGGTGGTGCACACCTTTAATCCCAGCACTCGGGAGGCAGAGGCAGTTGGATCACTGTGAGTTTGAGGCCAGCCTGTCTACAGAGTGAGTTCCAGGATAGCCAGGACAGAGAAACCCTGTCTCAAAAAAAAAAATACAAACAAAACAACATAACATAACTGAGCAGGAGAGCTGACTCAGAGGTAAACAGTGTTTGCTATGCTCTATGAAGACCAGAGTTCAGATCCTCACAACCATCTGATGCCCTCTATTGGCCACTGTGTGCATTGTACTCAGATGCACTTACCCCACACAAACACACACACACAGAAACACACACACACACACACACACAAATAAAATAAATTGCCAGGTAGTCATGGTGGCACCTTTAATCCCAGAACTCAGGAGGCAGAGGTAGACCAATCTTGTGTGTTTGAGGCCAGCCTGAAACCCTGTCCTGAAAAAACCAGAACAAAACAAAACAAGATCTTTTAAGAAGAGGAGGAGGAAAAGAAAGTACGAGGAAGATCATATGGGAAGAAGGGGAGCAGCTGAGGTGAGAGGGAGATCAGAGAAGGGATGCCAGAGAGGGTGAGTATGACCAGAATGTTGTATACATGCCTGTAGATGTCATAATGAAATCCATTCTTTTGTATGATGAATAAATACTGATTTTGGTGGCTAAACTTGGTTGTCAGCTTGACATGCCTGGAAAGAGAGAACCTTAATTGAAGAATTGCCTCCCTTAGATTGGCCATTGGACGTATCTTTGGGGCTTTGTCTCTTGATGATTGATGTCGGAGAGCACGGCCAGCTGTGGGCAGTACTAATCCTGGACAGTTAATCTTGAATTGTATTTAAGAAAGTCGACAGGAGCAAGATATTAAGCAGTGTTTTCCTTAGGTTGTTGCAGGAGGGCACTAGTTAGTTCCTGGCTGCTCAGCCCTGAAATAATCACACAAAAACTGTATTAATTAAATCACTGCTTGGCCCATTAGCTCTAGCTTCTTATTGACTAACTCTTACATCTGAATTTAACCCATTTCTATTAATCTGTACATCACCACACAGTTGTGGCCTTCCAGCAAAGTTTCAGCACATCTATCTCCGGAGGCGGCTCCATGGCGTCTCTCTCTCCCCGTTGTCTTCTCCCAACATTCAGTCCAATTTTCCCTGTCTACTTAAGTTCTTCTCTATCAACAGGCCGAGGCAGTTTCTCTATTCATTAACCAATAAAAGCAACACACAGACCAAAGGACCTCCCACACCATTGGGTCTTGCCACTCTGTTCCTGCTGTGACTTCTCTCAGTGATTGACTGTCATTTGGACATATAAGCCAAAGAAACTCTTTCATCTCCAAGTTGCACTTGGTCATGGTCACAGTAATAGGAATCAAAGTATGATAATAATAATGATAATAATAATAAAGCCCCAAACAAACCAGAGTTGGACTAACATGGTAAGGTTACCTGAGCGATTTGCTCGAAATGTGGAATTTAGAGCCTAGCCTGAATCAGAATCTACACCTAAGTACCACCTCCAGGTGAATCCTCTGCCCATGGAGAGGTCAATCTCTTTCCTAACTCCACTTCTGTGACACTTGAGGTTGACATTCGTCCTTCGGGTTCAATTTCCCATCTATAACACGGGACAAAGCGGGAGAGTTGGTTCACACATTCATTTGCCGGGTTCATTTTGAGTCAACATTCTTTGCCCTGGTGGCAGAGTAGGGAAACAAGCAAACCAAGTTTTACCTTCTCCCTACTCTAATAGTTTACGTTTCTTTAAACTGATTTCTCAACAGGTAGAATCGTTTTCCACTGACGGTTTCTGTACCTTCTCACAATCACCAGTACAGTGTCCTGCAACTTTGCACAGAAAAACAGATGCCAGGGAGAGGGGAGGTGGGTGGGACAACATTATCTACCGATCGGGAGTCTATTTACTTAAAACCGGAGTAGCAGGATGTCCACATTTCTCAAACCCCCACTGCTGCCGCTGACAGCCTGCCGCACATCCCTTCCGTGATGATGCCACTGCTCTCTTTCCAAAACACTCTGCAAAGCACCGGGAAATTTCACACCATTTTAGAAACAGAGAGCTCTGATGACAGCTTGTCAAGCATGGACTGTGCATCTTCCCAGTTATGTCTCTGACAGTAACCCTTGGGGCACGCTGGGGAAGATGGCAGCGGTCCAGCGACGATGATGAAGTCAAAACTCACAGCCGATTGCCACCAGCCGTGGAGCTAGAATCTTTTAATCTTTTTAAGTTTCACTAATAGGCCCTTGGGCATGAAGGGAGAAAAATGGGAAGAAGAAAATAACAGGAGGCTAAGGCAAGAGGGAAGACAGAACACAGTGCATTGCCATCATGGCTAAACCCGTCCTTTGTTGGTGAGGCTCGTTACCTCTGGATGCCTGTCTCGGTGGAGAGCTTCATTTAGCAAGCAGGAAAGGAGAAGCTAAAGCTTTTGTTATTGTGTGTGTGTGTTATACATGTGTGATGCATGCCTACGAATGTTCAGGTGTGCATGCCAATAAGGGCATATGTGAACATGGAGAACACAGCAAAGGAAGTCGAGCATCTTCCTTTATTGCTCTCCACCTTAATCCCTTGAGACCGGGTCTCTCACTGAACCAGAAGTTTGCCATTTTGGCCAGGCTGACTGGCTAGTGAGCTCAGGCGATTCCTCTGTCTTCTGCCCCCTAGTGCTGAGGTTGCAGGCACACGTGGACAGGCTCCAATTTTACAAGGGTATTGAGGATTCCCTCTCAGGTCCTCATGCTTACAGAGCAAGCACCCTTACACTGAGTCATCTCCCCGGCCCAAGCTATTGCTTAAAAAATGTCAAAATGTTTCCTCTCTCAGAGGGCAGATCTTCAAAACAACTCTTTACAAAAACTGGAGGAAAAATTGATTAGTAAGACAAGAAACTTCATCAATTTTATAAAATCATTCCTTTATTGACCACTGAGAATAGTGTTGCTCTTCATGCATATGAGAAGGGGGGGGTGCTATTCTACCAATAACCTCTGTAACCTTGTAAATGCCCATAGATGTGGTTCAACAATATAGTCAGACTATTTGTTGGTAGAGAAATTTTATTAATGAATTATACAACACTGTGTATCAATGCGCACCTGCTACAAATAAATATCACAAACATATCAATAACTGTTTGTCAAATTAATAAACGAAATAATGTTCAGAAAGCATCATCTAGACGCCCCCATCTGTTGAGGGCTCCGGAGTTGGTTGCACCACCTGCTCCCCCAGCAAGGCTGTTTAATAAAAAGGGCAAGCAATGCTTTACAGCCCTTCGTTCCAGTTTGCTTCCCGGACTGCTCAGTATTAGTCGTTCTGAGACAAGATCGCTCCAAGAGCAATGCCGAGGGCAGCAAACCTGTAATTGTCAAATGACTGCATGGCTTAAAAGTCCTTCCGAACCAAACCAATGCTCACATAATGAGCTTGGTTAGTGAGTTTTGAATTATAATGAAGAGCAGCCAGCGTCAGAAGCCCTGAAGGGTGTGCGTGTGTGTGTGTGTGTGTGTGTGTGTGTATGATGACTTCTGAAGCCCACGATACGAAAGTACAGGCTTCAAAGAAGCTAGCTAAACGTTTTATGTTCCCCCATGCTTATTAGTAATTGCTCTCATTTCTCCTGTTTGTCTCCTCTCTCCTCTTCCCCTCTCCTTTTTTTTCCCTCCCTCTTTTGATCATAAGGATCCAATTAAAATCCCAGTGCCTGGTGGTTTCTGCCAGCGAGATAAACAGTACCTGACCCCATGTCATCTGCTGCATGAATAGAGATCAGGATTTCATCTTAGAGCAACTCGATTTCGGATGGTTGCTAAGGAGACTATTGGCATCTCTGTGTCCTGTGTGCCCTATTGCTTAGAAAGACTTGCAGCAGCTTTGCCGGTTACTCTCCCAGAGAGAAAAACCTCTGAAAACTCATTAGGGAAGCCAACATTTTGAAATTCTGCTGGTCTCTTTATTGTTTGAGTGCTGTTGGCCTTGGGGTGTAACTCTAGAGTGTACTGACATCTAAGCTTGTGTGCCTTTGGAACTGACAGTGAACATAGCTTTGTTAGAGAAAGAAAAAACATAGTGGACCAAGCTCTGGGGACCAGATTCTCTGACCTGGAGTTTTTGGCACAGACCTGCTGTGTTATTCACTTCTTTTTATTTTATTTTGGTCAGGGAACCCTACCTCCTAACTTCCAGAATCCAGACCAAGATTCAACCCTCAGCTTTCTCCCTTTCAGAGCCAACAATGGTGTGCTGGTATCACGTTAAGAAAATAAATTAAAAAGCACTTCTCCTTGATGTCATTAACCAAGAATGAGCCCTGATCTGAATTCTCTACTCCTGCCCCTCTGTCTTCTCTTGCCCCTGCCTGTCTGTTGTATGATTCTAAACCTGTGACTGCCTGAAATGTGTTCCTGTGTCTGTGTCTTTGCCCTCTTTTTTGCTGAACAACACAGAAGCATCACATGGGGGAAGTAATGGGAAATACTTTATAGGAATCTTGAATAATGCTTTACAAGGGATGAAGTCATTGACTCCAACTGACCCAGATAACAAACAATATAATGCTATCAAGCAACGGCCATATGGTGCAGCTAACAGTTTTGTTTTTTTTTTTTTTTTTTTTTTTTTTTTTTTTTTTTGAGACAGAATTTCTCTGTGTAGCCTTGGCTGTCCTGGAACTTGCTCTGTAGACCAGTGTGGCCTCAAACTCAGAGATCTGCCTATCACCGTCTCTCCAGTGAACGGATTAAAGGGGTGTGCAGCCGGGTGGTGGTGGCACACACCTTAAATCCCAGTATTTGGGAGGCAGAGGCAGGCAGATCTCTATGAGTTTGAAGACAGCCTGGTCTACAGGAGCTAGTTTCAGGACAAGCACCAAAAACCCTGCCTCGAAAATCCAAAAAATAAAAAATAAAGGGATGTGCCATCACATGTCTAGAGGATGTTCTTTTTATAAGGTTGCTTTTGTCTGATGTTCTGTTTTCCATAACTGATTATCACAACATACAAACACACATATGTAGCTCCATAGGTCAGAGGCATAGAAAAGTATTTGACTTCAGATTACTGCTGTGCATGGTAACTAGTAGGATCCAGAACTTAGCACGATTAGTGCCATTATGGAAGCACCATTTCAGCCATAAAATCCAGCATGAAGACAATACCACTTGCCAAAACAAGAACAAAGACCTAATTCATCCAAGTCCATAGGAAAGTCCCGAAATGTACTAACCTTGCCCTGGGGCTTCTGTAGTTCTGATTTTGGCTAACTGTTCCTGCTAATTGAAATATGTCACCCCAGGATATCGTCTTCATGCTTAAAAGCTCACCCTGAGAAAAACTCGGAGTTACATTGTGATCCCAAATATCCGAAGTAGCTGCCAACCAACTAATAAAGACTTTCTATTGGCTTAAACCCATATCTGAGTGGGCTTCCCGGTTGGATACCTCACAATAAGCATTAGCTTAAATTAGAGATGTTGGCTACATGGGAAAACCCAGGCAAGCAACATTGTCATATTATTCTCTTAAAGGCAGAGTACACAGTGGGCTAGCGGTCTTAAGTCTTAAGTGACCTCAAGGTACTTAATAACTCTGGCTGTGAGGTCCAGTAAAAGTTTCAGTCTCTTTGAATGCAAGAGATACTTTTATAACACAACGTCACTACATCTAACAAGCTGTATGGCCCTGGGCAAACATCCTCTCAAATCCTGTTTTCTTATCCTGAAAGCAGAAAACTAGGCATGCCTCACAGTGTTGTTCACGGGATTGAATAAAATCACGGAAACAGCTGTCAGAAGCAACTTCTAAACTGCAAGGTGGTGATCAGCATTGTCTCTGATCTGGCTCCCCCACGGGACAGACTTTAAGGAATCTAGCAACTGGTACACTTGTTAAAGGGTCTCTGAGGATCAGCCCTCCTGGAAGGCTAGAGAAGGAAGCTGGATAAGCAGAGGGAGAGATGGATCTGTGAGTGGATACAAGGACCTCAAGCAACCTCCTGGTGAACTCTGAAGTCAGAATGTCCCTTCTATTGTCTTGAGCTGTTACAACTGAATGTTGGGGTTCAACCAACCCCATAATTCACCGTTGAGGTTCCTTATATGCCAGTAGAGTGTGTTTGGAGATGAGACTTTGGGAACTAGATTTAGATGATGAGGTCATGAGGGTGAGGCCACGAGGAACGATGAGACTAGTGTTCTCGCAAGGAGAGGAAGGATCCTTCTTTTAGGTTTTTTCTAGAGAACCACACTGAGACTCTAACCATGCGCTGCAGGAACGGCTGCTCTTCCAGAGGACCCGGGCTTTGTTCCCAGTACACACATGGCGGCTCATGAACATCTGTAACACCAACATTCAGTTCCAGGGGATCCATTACTCTTCCAGCCTCTGCAGGTGCTGCATACACCCTGATGGACAGATGTGAAAGTCAAACACTCAGACACATTTTAAAGGAAAGAGGCTGACCACATTGGCATGCTGGCCTCGGAATTCATCTTCCAGAATGATGAGAAAGTAAGTGTTGTATAAAGAGCTGGCCTCGTGGTATTTTATCACAGCCCCTGATCTAAGATACAACACTCCCACCAATAATAGTACTGCTCTAGGAAGGGACGTGATCTTTATCTTAGGAAAGCCTGGTAGGTTGAAGGCGATGGGCGGGTAACATATCACAAGGTTGATCAGAATCCTTGCCAGCTCAAACAATAAAACAAAACTGTCCATCTTATGCAACACACTCATTATTGACTTATTCCATCCCTTTTCCCACTTCTTTGCACAAACCCGTACAAACAGTCCCCTGCCCGTGGTGTGTGTGTGTGTTTGTGTGAGCATGTGTGTATGTGTGTGTCCCTATGCAGATGCGTGGGAGGCCAGAGGTTGATATCTGGATGGATTCCTCAACAACTTCATCTGATTTTTTGAGACAGTCTCTCACTGAACCCTTTTTGGTCTAAGCTGCCCAGCCAGCAAGCTCCTGGGATCCATCAGTTTCTGTCCTCTGCCTAGTGCTGGGGTCGTAGATCCATGCCTCCATGGCTGGCTTTTACTAAGAATCTGAACTCAGATCTTACTGAGCCTTCTCTCCAGCCTCAAACAATGGTTAATTCTCTTTTCACGTGCAAGATGCACAGAGCTACAGTACAGCTGTACCAGCCTCGACGACCTCTGCCCCTCAGAGTTCCCAGGGAAATGGCGAGGGGTAAGGTAATGATGGACTCTTCCTCCATCACAGCCATTCCATGGAAAGATGATTCCTTTCAAGTCCTAGAGAGCCCTGTTTCCCTTTTGTAGCAAAACCACATTTCAGGCGAGGAGCACTACGATGGTACGCATTTTATAAGCATTTTATACACTTCAAAGGGGACTGTGTAGCCCAGGGCGACAACGGAAGGATTGGCAGTTAAGCCTGGTAGATTTGTTACATACTTATTTCCTCTTCTTCCAAATCCCCACCGGAAGGATTCCACACACACAGAAAAACACAAAGAGAATAGTAGAGGGGGTGGCACGTGAAGAAAGAGCCCAGGGTCATTTTAGAATCTGGTGATGGAAGAGCAGAAGCCTGGGGGGGGGGGGCATGTGTCCAGAGTTCTCAGAACTCGAGAGTCTTGAGTCGTAATCTTGCCCATGAGTCCGAAACCATCCTAAGTGTTATGGTTTGAACACAAAATGCTCTCCTCGGCAACTAGGTTGAATCTTTGCTCCCCAACTATTGATGCTACTTTGTGAGGTGGTAGAAATATCAGGAAGCGAGGCTTAGCAGTAAGAAGTAGGTCACGGAGGTCATACCTTTGAAATTGCACCCGAAACTGCGGAGTCCAAGTCCATTCCTTCTGCTTTCTCTCTGTGGATGTCTTTCTTCTGAAACCCAGTCTCACCGTATTGCCTGGGATATTGTCTGACTTTTCTCGTCACCGGAACAGGATATCTGACATAACTGTTTTGGAATATTGTTTTAAGGTGTGTTACATTTGTTTATCCTGTGGAACATTTGCTGTAATGATGCAAAGGTGTGTTGCATTCCTTTATGTTGCATTTGTTTAACTCTGTGAAGCTGTCTGATTCTTTGCCTGCCTAAAACACCTGATGGTCTGATAAAGAGCTGAACGGCCAATAGTGAGGCAGGAGAAAGGATAGGCGGGGCTGGCATGCAGAGTATAAACATAAGGAGAAATCTGGGAGGAAGGGGCAAGATAGAGGAAGGAGTCAGAGAGAACAGGAGAGGAGGATGCTAGGGGCCAGCCGTCCAGTCACAGGAGAGAACAGGAGAGGAGGAGGCTAGGGGCCAGCCGTCCAGTCACAGGAGAGAACAGGAGAGGAGGAGGCTAGGGGCCAGCCGTCCAGTCACATGGCCTGCCATGGAGTGAGAATGAAAGTAAGATATACAGAAGTAAAAAAAGGAAAAAACCAGGAGGCAAAAGGTGGATGGGATAATTTAAATTAAGAAAAGCAGGCTAGCAATAAGCCAAGCTAAGGCTGGGCATTTATAAGTAAAAATAAGTCTCTCTGTGTATGATTTATTTAGGAGTTGGGTGGCAGGCTCCCCTAAAAGAGTAAAGAGTGAAAAACAGCCACCACAAACATTTTGGTGTTCCAATGTGGGGCTGCAGTGAAAGAAAAACCAACAAGAACCAACTTAGAGGGATTTTTTTTTTTTTTTTTTGGTTCACAGTTTCAGAACTCTCAGTCCAGAGTTCTTGGTTTCCAAGACCCTGGGCCATGGTAGCAAAAGCCTGCAGCAGAGGCTGTGATGGTGGATGGGAAGCAGAGAGTGGGAAAAGGATTGGGGACAGTTTCAGTGCATGCAGAAGGAGACATGCATCAGTTAAAGGTGTCTTCATCAACAAGTAATACAATGGAGCAAGCAGAGGCTTCAGTATGCACTGGTTTGATTGTAGTAGAACATGATTGCTGACGTCAGGTCAGATATGCAGAAGATTGCAGAAGATTGCCTTGCTACTCAGAAGTCATTACCCCTTTAGGGTCCCATATCAGATATCCCGTATATCGGATATTTACATTATGATTCATAACAGTAGAAAAGTTACAGTTAGGAAGTAGCAACGAAACAATTTTATGGTTGGGGGGGGGGTGACCATGACCTGAGGAAATGTATTAAAGGGGCACAGCATTAGGAAGGTGGAGAACCTTTGCTTCAGCGACTTTTGTCTGTCTTGTGGTCACGAGTGGATCTGTGCACCATCCATTTCCATTTCATCTGCATCGAGGAAACAATGAGTAAAAGGGAAGCTTATGGCTGTCTCCTTTTTGAGACGGGGTCTTAGCTCTCTAAAACAGCCATGAACTCGCTATTTAGCCAAGCATGTTCTTGACCTTGCAGTCCTTCTGTCTCCACTTCTTAGGAACTGGAATTTCAAGCATGCACTATTATGTCCACCATATGCAGTGCTGGAGAGCAAACCCATCCCCAGCATGTTAGACTAGCGCTCTACTAACTGAGCTCTACCCCAGCTCACTAGTTATTTCCTAGAGAGTGTGTGTGTGTTTGCATGTTTGTGGAGTATGTGTGCATTGTCAACATGTACGTGGAGGCCAGAGGATAGTCTTGTGTGTCCTTATGCGTTGTCCATCCTGCCACCGCCCCCTCCCCTTATTTGAGACCGGGCCTCTCATTGAACTTGGAGCTTTCCAAGTAGGAGACTCAAGTAGTCACTGAGTCTCAGCATCTACCTGTGTCTGACTCCCCAGTGCTAGGATTCCAAGCACACAAGTCTGTTTTTGTTTTTTAACATGGATTCTGGAAGCTAAATTCTATTCCTTATGCTTTCAAGGTGAACAATTTACCAACAGAGTCATCCCCAGAGGCCTGTTGGAGATATATATATGTGTGTGTGTGTGTATGTGTGTGTGTGCGTGTATACAAATCTGTCACCAAATCACCTGGTGACTACACTAGGTAGCTAACTATATTGTCTTCCAATCCACCCTGCCAACTAAGCCTTGTCTCCCTCTATGGAGGAGCTGCTTTTCATCTGGGACATCAGATTCTACAAAGGACAGGAGCAAGTATCCAGACTGGAATGCAGGAGTTTGATTATGGAACAGTGGTGGAACGTACTCCGTGTGGGAACAGAGGTACCCTGTATGGGAACAGTGGTACCCCGTGTGGGAACAGTGGTACCCCGTGTGAGAACAGTGGTACCCCGTGTGGGAACAGTGGTACCCCGTATGGGAACAGTGGTACCCCGTGTGAGAACAGTGGTACTCGGTGTGGGAACAGTGGTACCCCATATGGGAACAGTGGTACCCCGTGTGGGAACAGTGGTACCCCGTATGGGAACAGTGGTACCCCGTGTGGGAACAGTGGTACCCCGTGTGGGAACAGTGGTACTCAGTGTGGGAACAGTGGTACTCCTCCGTGTGGATCCTTCAGCCCATCGCTAGTCATGCATACCATCCAGAGAGGAGGCTGAAAGGTTCCCCTCAGGGAAAAAGGGAACATTCAAGTGATTCACTGTTGGTCACTGTTATTTTTATGTCTTTTTTTTTTTTGTTGTTTGTTTTTTTTTTGTTTTTCGAGACAGGGTTTCTCTGTGGTTTTGGAGCCTGTCCTGGAACTAGCTCTTGTAGACCAGGCTGGTCTCGAACTCACAGAGATCCGCCTGCCTCTGCCTCCCAAGTGCTGGGATTAAAGGCGTGCGCCACCACCGCCCGGTTTATTTTTATGTCTTAAGGAAACTTGTTTTGGTGAAATAACTTGGCCAAAGGCTTGTGTTTTGAGCAAGCCAAGACAAGCCCTGTTTTACAATAAGCAATTTCTCTAACACTGGATATGGTGATTCTAACATTTTAAGGTATTCTTATAAGTGTTTTTATTTGTTTGTCTGCCACTTGTTATGACAAGATCTTGCTACATAGCCCAGGATAGCCTCAAATTCCTGATTATCCTATCTCAGTATCTTGAGTACTGAAATCATAGTTATGCCACCACTTCCAGTGTACACTGACAAAATGTTCATTTTCCTAATAACTGATAATGCTAAATAAACTTTCAGGTACTTATTTGCCACTATGAAGCACTTTTTAAATCTTTTGCCCCCTTTTCACTAGATTGTTCTGTATAGAATTTTGTTGCTCTTGATATAGTCTAGGTACAAATCCTCATCAGATATAGGCTCTAAGAATATTATTTCTGTCTGTAGCTTGTTTTTCATTTTCTTACCAGGGTCTTTTTGAGAACCAACAGGCCTTGGCTCAGTGTGTAGAGCTGCTTGCAGCCATGCTTGGCAATCTGAGTTTGAATCCTTTGACTTCCTGAATTCACTGTGAGACTCAATTCCTAAAGCTGCGTCTCCACATACAAAATAAATAAATATAATAAAACCCTGAATACCCAAGCGTCTTTAATTTGTGTGAAGTCAATTTTACCCAAGCCTTACCTTATACCCTGTGCTTTGTCTCTTAAATGTGTGTCTACCAAGGGTCATTAAGATTTTCTGTGATCTGGGTGTGGTTGTTCACGCCTTTCAACCCAACGCTCAGGACACAGAAGCAGGGGGATGAGGAATTCAAAGCTAGCCTGGGCTGGAGCAAAATCCTAACATAACTGGCTGGAGAGATAGCTCAGCGGTTAAGAGCACTGACTGCGCTTCCAGAGGTCCTGAGTTCAATTCCCAGCAACCACATGGTGGCTCACAACCACCTATAATGAGATCTGGTCATTCTTCTGGTCTACAGGCAGGATACTGTATAAATAAATAAATAAATCCTTAAAAAAAAATCCTAACATAACAAAGAAGAAACAACGATATATCTTTCACACCTACAGGAAAAGCTTAAAATGTTGAGTGTCCAAACCAAGTGTTAGAGGAACTGCTTAACACAAAGACTCACATATGACATACATAGCTAATACACCTGTCTACCTCATGGACAACATGTTTATTTTTTTCCTCACTTTATGATAACTAGTATAAGGTTTTAAGATCAAAAATGTCTTCCAACTGTGCTCTTTTGCAAAATTGGTTTTGGGCACTTTAGCTTCTTTGTAGTTTATATGACTTTTAGAAGCAACTTGCTAATTTCTGCAAAACAAACAAACAAACAAACAAATCAAAAAAACCCTACCCTGCTTAGATTTTAGAGTTACATTGACTCTGTGCATTAATTTTTAAGGAATTGCTTTCCTGATAATACCGAGCCTTCTAGGCAAGGAACAGAACGTCTCCTTTCACTTATGTCTTTCTCTTTCAATTTTTTGATATAAAAGTCTTGACTAAACCAGGCGGTGATAGCGCACGCCTTTAATCCCGGCACTTGGGAGGCAGAGGCAGGCGGATCTCTGTGAGTTTGAGACCAGTCTGGTCTACAAGAGCTAGTTCCAGGACAGGCTCCAATACCACAGAGAAACCCTGTTTCAAAAAACCAAATTAAAATAAAAGAAAGAAGGAAAAAAAAAGAAAAGAAAAAATTCTTGACTATACTTTGACACTTATTTCTTATTCTGGTCACAGCTGGTATGAATAAAATGATTTTTAAAGTATTGAGCATGTACCCTGCAGCCACTGCTGACCCCAGGAAGCTGGTAGTGCATCATCTCTCCCTTGTCCCTGTGCTCAGGGGTGGTTGCCTAGCGCTTCCGTGCTGAATGAAGGTCTACACACCATTCTTTCAGAGCTGCCTCCACTTGTTTTGCTTCTTTGGGTTGTATTTGTTTTGGTAGATGGGAAAATCTGATCACTGTTCCATCTTTGAAATGCCATCGGAAGAAGCCACAGAGACCTTTAGTCACTCACTCTGTAATGTGCAGAGACAACTGAGGGTCGCAGTGCAGTTTGCTCAAACTTCCTGCATGAAGATAAAGACCTAAATAAATAGAACAGAGGGGATTCAAGAGACGGCTCCGGGTATCTTTATTACTCTTGGCAGTTTGCATAGCACCATGAATAAATAAAGAAATCTACCTCGAGTAAATGCTAACATTCTGGGGAAGGACAGGATCGAGGAACAGGCCATAAATAAAGGATGAGGGGAAAATGGTATTTTAATTTGTAACAATCCATTGGAGGCAGGAGATAACAGACCATTGCTTTTGACATTCTGTAAACGCAGCTTCCAACCTTGAGATCTAGGCCCACCCTAACTATCAACCATGATTCAGTGATGAAATTATGCTTCAACCATATAAGATTCTCAAAATCAACCTCATATGCACACTTTCCCAAGAAGGTTTTGGAGAATTTGCTCCAAAATTGTCTAGTAACAAACAAATAAGGGGGAAACATGGCTCAGAAAATAGAGACACCCCCACCTCCCTTCCCCACCCCTGCCCCCGATACACACACTCAAAAGGAAGAACGCCAGAAAATGATGACAGCATTGGCGGTTTACAGAATGATTTATTTTGAGACAGGATGAAAGGCAACTAGGGGGAAGAATTCAAGAGCAAATGGTATCTGGGGAGGTGGGGGGGGAGCTTTGGCCTGATTTTGCTCCTGTTCATTCTATGCAGATTACTGAGTCTCTAGGAAGCCCCAATTCACAAGGTGCGCTCTCTCTCTCTCTCTCTCTCTCTCTCTCTCTCTCTCCAGTCTTTGCTACAAGGTCATATTGCCCTGCCACAGCAGGCCCCACAGAAGACTGTGCTTCCCACATAGATACTCAAATCTTTACGAGGAGAGGGGGGAACCCTCCCAAATCACATGGAGCACAGCCATCATTTATGACCCATATGTTATGAAGGACAGGAAATATATGAGAAACAGAACTTGGTAGGGAAAACACAAATATCCAAAACATTTTCCCTCTTACTAATCAAAAAGACTGATTGTACTGCCCCAAGATTTATACTTCTCAGATTTAAGGACAGCATTTTGTGAACTGAGTATGTGAAGCTGCCAGTGCCTAGGAAGACATTAGGAACGGAAGAGCAAAATCACTGTAGCAGCCCCGAGTCGACGTCTTGGAAATATGCAGAACACACTTACAAGCAGTTCACAGTGCTTCCATTTGTGAGATTGCATTCTCATGATCTACTGGCTTTCAAGACCGGGAACTGGAAACAAGCCTTTCCTTCGGTCTGCAGCAGCTGGGGAAGAAAAACTCTGTGCTTCGGTGGGGACAGCCCTGCCACTGGCCCTCAGCTCTGCCACTGGCCCTCGTTGCTCCTTTGTGTGGAATGGTGACAGTTGAGTAATTTAGTAACATTAACTTGCAGTTTGAATGACCACAGGGGCAACTCGGGGCCAAGGCTGTTCAGAACCGTAACTGTTAAATCCACAGCCAAAGTTGATTATAATTGAAGCATTTTGTAGCCCTTCTGATTCATCATTATAGTCTCAAAAGTCTATGCTGGTAATGTTTAGCTCTGACCTTGCCCCTGTAAAGTGTTGTTTTAACTCTTGGCTGATAAACATTCCACCAGTATCTTCATCTGTCGCTTCCATCTGTTGGGTACACATTTCTCCCCTCTCTCTCCTCTTCTTTCCTCCCACTCCCACCCCCACAGTTTTTTATGTGGTGGTTTTTTGGTTAGATTTTAATTTAGGCCACAGGTTTCAAGATGTCAAGATAAGATATGACTAATCTAGGAGTAAACAGCCACCAGATGCAGGCAAGGACCCAGGGACTCTTGTGACTTTGGGCTTTCCGTTTTAGGGAGATGGGGAAAGTTTTTGTTGCTACAGAAGATGTTTGTTTTATTGCAAGAAGGTGTTTTTCTGTTTGGGATTTAAGTCTGAGAAGCAGCTTAGAAGCTGGGCTATGAGGGTTGAAACCACCCGCTGGCATGGCTTCCCCTTACCAAAGCCTGTTCTCCCTGATTGGGGTGAGAGGTGCCTTAAGTTTCCCTTCTTAGATGAACTCATGCAGAACTTTGATTTGACATGAGGTCTCTGCAAAGAGGCTGCAGGAGAGGGGAGAGCAGCCTGGCCACAGCAGCCCAGGGCTGCTATTTTGCAGGCCCTTTCTTTAGCTGGCACAGTTTGGTTTTGTTTGCGAGCCTAGATTTGTCTGCATGCCTTTGGCACTCTCTGAACATCTACAAATTCTTTATGGGTCTTTAATAGGTGACCTCCTATTTAAACTAGCAAGTTTCAATAATTTACAACCTGACCAATATAGTTTTTTATCTTGTAACACGGTGAGCCCTTGCCTGCATTATCTGATTTAATCACTGCAGGGCCTAGAGACAGGCATTTTATTTATTTCCATTTAGTAAACTGAGGAAGCCACTTTCATAACCTCTTCAGAAGATGGGAAGAGCTCTGGGATCCGAGGAAACCGCTGGGGTTTGTGTGTGTGTTGTTTTATTTGGTTTGGTTGGTTGGTTTGTTTTGTTTTTCAAGACAGGGTCTCTGTAGCTTTGAAGTCTGTCCTGAAACTCACTCTGTAGACCAAGTTGGCCTAGAACTCACAGAGATCCACCTGTCTCTGCCTTCCAATTGCTGGGCGTGTACCACCACCACCCAGCATGGAAACTGCTTTTTAAATGGAAAGTTACAGTAGTGCAAAGAACTATTAGGTGCTATTTGCCCATAGTTTCCAAATGCTAACATCTTATCATACTTGCTTTACTCTTTGTCATTTATCTATTCTCTATTATCTCTCTCTATGTATTTATCTATCCACCTACCTATAATTATCTAACAATAATCTATCCAAGCACCTATGTAAATATACATACACACATATATATAGTTTAAACACACACACATATATATATAGTATGTTTATATGTAGATACATACTCAAATCAAATAGGACAAAAGAAGCAGAAGCATGTTTCAGGCTGGAGAGATGACACAGAGTTTAAGAGCACTTCCTGCTCTTGCAGAGGATCCAGGTTTGGTTCCCACTGCCCAGGTTTACAACTACCTGTAATTCTAGCTCCTGGGGATCCAACACCCTTTCCGGCCTCCACTGACACCTCTATGCACATACACATACATGCACACACTTACACATAAATAAAAACATGATAAATTAAAAACAGGAGCAGCATGTGACTTTGACTTCTTTTGCGAAGAATCCCAATAGAGAAGTGGGCATCTGACATTGTGTCTTCCAACCCCCTTCACCATAAAAAGATTGCTAACAATTTGAATCTTTAGAACTGCAAGACACTTTTCAAAAATCATGTTTTTATTTTAATTTGCCCTGCTAAATCTTTAAACCTTTTTCCTGCATGGTTAAAATAATCACTTTAAAGTTAATCATTCTCTAATGCTGTATTCATTAGTTTTCTGTCATTATAACAAATAACTTCAGTCAATTGATACCGAGAAAATGTTTATTTGGGTGTATTGTTTTAGAGATTCCAGCCTGTGGTTGGTGGCTGTGTGACTTTGAGCCTGCGGTGGGAGCACAAGGTGGAGCTAAGTCATTCTCTGAAGAGCCAAGAAACTCTAGTGGAGAGGACCAGGGTTTCACAACCCTCTCAAGGGCATGTCCCCAGTGACCTGAACACCACCCAGGAAGCATCATTCCTAAAGGTCTTATCACCTCACAGTAGTGACAACCCTTAGGCACTGTATCAGTCAGGGTCTCTAGAGAAACAGAACTGATAGAATGAATCTATGTATAGATATAGGAAGGAAATTTATTAGAATGGCTTACAGGTGGTGGTCCAGCTAGTCCAACAATGGCTGTCCACTAAAAGAAGGTCCAAGAATTCCATGGTTGTTTAGACCGTGGGGCTGGATGTCTCAGCTGGTCATCAGTGTAAGCCGGAATCCCAAAGCTATAGAGTGAGAGCAATCAGAGAGAGAGAGACAGAGAGAGAGGCAGAGAGAGAGGCAGAGAGAGAGCTTCCTTCTTCCATGTGCTTTGCATATTCTATCGCCAGAAGATGTGGCCCAGGTTAAAGATGGATCTTCCTAACACAAAGGATCCAGATTAAAACTAGGTCTTTCCGTTTCAAATGGTTTTAGTTAATTCCAGATGCAGTCAAGTTGACAACCAAGAAATGCCACCACAGGGACCAAGCTTTTAACACACGGGCCTCTGGGGACATTCTAGATCCAAACTCAGGCCACATTCAGTGTCTTCCATTGTTCCAGATATTTTCTGGCCTCTGAAACTGAAAGAGAATAATTTATTTTGACCATATGATAATCTATTTTGACCATGGCAATTTGTTCTGGCAGCCCCCAGAAACCAATACACGGCATCATAATCTCATGCGACTAAAATGAGCTAACTGATTTTAGCCAACATTTTCTAACTGCTTTATCAATTTGAATTTTAAATTATTGTTATTACTGCACTGTGGAAAATAACTGGCAAGATAAGAAGCATTCTCTGAGGGAGCACAAGCCTGATATCTAGACTTAAATGGTAAGCCAAGAAGAGAAAGAAACTAAGATTTACCAAGCATCTATTTCTCTATTATATATGTCACAAAGACACTTAAACCCACAATTGGATAAGGGTTTTATTGATAAATTATCAAATGCATATTTAAATTATTTTATATTTATTTATAAATAATTTAAATTATAATTAAGTGATTTAAATAATCAAAATGGAAATGATTGCATAATTTATTATATTTAAATCAATATAATTTATTTTACATATGTGTGTGTGTCAGTATGTATGAATATGCATTACATGCATGTAGGAGCCCATGGAGGTTAGAAGAGGGAAGTGGATCCCCTGGAATGGAGTTATAGGCGAGTGTGAGCTGCCTTGTAGGTGCTGGGATTGGAACCTGGGTTCTCTACAATAGCGGCAAGGACTTTCGACTGAGTCCTTGCCAACCTTTTTACAAGCATTTGTTTATTTTAGATTGTATCCCCATGTGTGTGCCCCGGAACACGTATGACATCTGAGGATAAACACAGATAGCCATGTGGGTGCCGAGGATCACAGGGAAGCTGTGAGACTTCGTATTGAGAGTCTTCACCTCCTGAGCCATCCTGCCCACCCCGAGTAAGGGCTTTGCAGAGAGTATTATGGTACACAGTGGGGAGACCTGAGAACATCGAGAATATAAGGCAAGGGGACCCTGGGGCTGGATCTGAAGAGGTAACAGAAATTAATAAAGGGAGGAGCACACAGGTGTGTGTTAGGTCTAAAAGACTTATCCTCGCATGGAACCCAGGAAGGGACCGAGTGGCTGTGATGCAGTTATACAGGAAGTGGGAAGGTAGTGGAAAGGGGCGGAGGGGGGATGGGGACGGACCAAGCGCCAGCTGCGGTGCAGTTGTATGGGATGTGATGGGATGAAGTGGTGTGGGGGGACGACCATGCACTGACTGTGATGCAGTTATACAGGATGGGACAGGGAAGTGTGTGTGGGGGGGGGAGGTAGTGTAACGGGGCGGGGGGGGGGGGCGGGGACGGACCGAGCGCCGGCTGGGAGCAGTTGTAAGGATGTGATGGACGAGGTACATGCAAAGCACCCTGGATGTTTGCTAGACAAATGGAAAAATGTGCTTAGATTTGCACTTTTGGAAAGATCACTTGGACTGGATTCAGAGTGCCGTGTGTATGAGGTGGGTTAGGGCTTGATAACAACCGAGGCTCAGAGATTAGGTCTGCATGCCCCACACTCCAAAACTCTCCAGCCTGCACACAAGGTCCAGTCAGGAGGCCAAACTCCTCTTCCCCCAGTACCAAGCTGTCTCCCAAACCACACCCCTTCCCAAGGATCCAACACCCTTTCTGGAGAGAAATTAGAATATCTTCCCAGTTACCCGGACACCAGTGACAAGCAGGAAAGGTGGACCGGAGCCAGGACAGCGCCTGAAAGATTTCTGTCCACTTTCCACTTTGCGTTTTCCTTCTAGACTTTAAAACCACTAGGTGGGTGAACAACCAGCAAGCGGGATTTTCCCAAAAGCATATCTGGCAGTCAGCTTGGGGGCTGTTGTTTTCTGAGGTATATATTGCAGTTGTTAGGTAGAAGCTTTTGTGATCCGGTTGCCATGGGCAACGACTTACCGTTTCAGCTTTTTCTCTAGGTCTTGCGGCTCCAGGGAGTAAGGTGAAGCCATGCTTGGCTACCCGCAGTACAAGCAGTGCTTTAAGTAAATCACTAAGTAAACCAATAAATCAGTATCTAATCATTGGGTTTTTTTTTCTCTTATTCTACTTCAGTAATTAAAATGGTTATTGAGATCATTGGATTCTGTTGAGATTGTGGTTTGGGGGTAAAGTTCTGTCCCTACCTTCTCAAGTGATGGGAGTACATCAGGTCAGGTCTACTGGCTTCCAGTAGAGTATCATGCTATTTATATGTTTAAATGTGGGTGAGAGAACTTAGGATTCTGATACAGGTAACATTCAAGAGTTTATCGTAGCATTTGTCCGGCCAGGCAGTGTGTTCTCTAAGCAGGCTTTGCAATGCCTGTACTGTTTCTCGTGTGTTATAAGTTCATCCTTTGCTGATTGATTGTCAGCCACCTCATGGTCTTTTGTTACCACTCCAACACCTTGTGGGCATATCTGCGAGCACTTGGGAAAGATCTTTCTAGGAACTGTTTTCCTAGACTGATTTCCAGGTCTAAGAGAAAACATCTTTAAATGCAGACAGAAACTCACAAACCCCGCTTCTTAGAAGATCATTCGGATACATATGTCTACCAGCAGTTAGGCAACATCGCAGCCTCAAGTATTTCTGCCTGGTTTTAAAAATGTTTATATCAGGGCAGGGTGGCATACATCTTTAGTCTCAGCACTTGGGAGGCAGAGCCAGGCAGATCTCTGTGAGTTCCAAGACAGCCTGGACTATATAGTGTGAATTCCAGGCCAGTCAGAACTAGATAAAAAGACTCTATCTCAAAAAACAAGAATAAAAAAATTTAAACTTTTTAAATAAAATTTCTAATTTATTTCAGGTGATGGACAAAAGTGTTTTCCCTTGGCTTATTAAGGCAAGAACCATTTTTTCAGTGCAATGCATGTGTGAGTAGCTTGGGCTAGGGGTCATTATCACCTGGAAAAGGTTAGACATGTTAGCCTGTCGTTGCTGGGACAAAATACTGGAGTCAACCAACTTAAAAACAGGAAAGGTGGGCCAGGAGAGATGACTCAGCAGTTAAGAGCGCTGGCTGCTCTTCCAGAGGACCTGAGTTCAATTCCCAGCAACCACATAGTGGCTCACAACCATCTATAATGGGATCTAATGCCCTCTTCTGTTGTGCAGGCATCCCGTGCAGAGAGAACACTCATGTTTACAAACAAAACAAAACAGGAAAGGTTTCTTTTGGCTTACAATTTTGTTGTGGGGTATCCACCAGAGAAGACTACTCAGATACGGGTTTTTTGTTTTTTTTTTTGGTTTTTCAAGACAGGGTTTCTCTGTGGCTTTGGAGCCTGTCCTGGAACTAGCTTTTGTAGACCAGGCTGGTCTCGAACTCACAGAGATCCGCCTGCCTCTGCCTCCCGAGTGCTGGGATTAAAGGCGTGCGCCACCACCGGATACGGGTTTAAACCAATAAAAAGTCCTTATTAGCTGATCTGGGTCTACACTGGGCCTTCTGGGTCCCAGTGTAGCCCACACCTTTCTCAGGATGAGTTTTAAGCCAAAGTCTATACAATGAAAAGGAATAAAACCAAAAAGCAAGGTTAGTATATTTAGAGACTTTTCCAGAAGCACAGACTTTTCTGGATTAGGTCTTTGTTCTTGTTTCAGCAGTTGGTGCTATGTCCGCATTGAGTTTTGGGGTCGGAATGGTACCTCTATCAGTTGTGTTAAGGTCTAGGGGCGTATTGCAGTTTGAGAAATTTAAGTCCTGAGTCGGTTTGGTCTGTTGCTTTGGGGACTTTAGTGAAGATACATTGCTCTGGTCGAGGGGAAAGTGAGTGCCACATGGTGGAGGAGGTTAGCTGGGAACAAAGGGAAGAAGAGGACATGGACAGGGTCCTGCTAGTCCCTTCAAGGACATGACATCCAATGATGTTTCACTTCCCACAAAGTCGTCCTCGCTCCCTAAAGGGCCAACACCTCCCAATAGAGCAAAACCTGGAATAAGCCCTCAGTGACTTTGGGAGGTCACTGACCAGCCAGTGTGTTTGTGATCATCCAAACCAGAATAGCCCAGGAAAGGCAGGACTCTCACTTCCCTGCACTTACATTTCAGGGTAAGTCCTGGGACAGAATGGCAGAAGGGAAAAGGAGGAGTTGGCAGGTGGCGTGGGTACTCCGGAAGGAGAGCTCCAGGAGCTGATGCCACCGAGCCTAGAGGGACCCTGGTCTCGGGGGAAAGGAAAAGGATCTGGAATGGAACGCAGTTTTCTACAGTCTGGAATTCCGCTCCGTTTGTGTCAGCTACGCCTCCTGTGTGTATTTAACTTAACCTCCTATTAGAGAGTCCATGAGATGATGAGCCTGGCCTTCCTCCCAGGAAGGCAGCTGTTTCCACAGGGTGAGGGTGAGCCAGGAGAGCCCGGAAGGGGGAGGGGCAGCCACTGATGAGCAAGAAGATGCATCAGAAGTGCTGCTCTAGATCCCGGGTAAGGAACAAACCTGAGTCTTCTTTTAACCTCGCATCATCGCGTAAGCAAGATTCAGGGGCTGGAAGAGATTTGAATGTGAGGGCTAGTGTTATGATTTTAGTCGTACTTTTTGGTTTATTATTTATAAACAATATTATCATATTTATTCATGTGGGAACAGATATATGCATACAACGGTCAGAGGAGAGCTTGTGGGAGTTAGGTCTCAGGAATCAGATTCAGATCTTTGGCTTGGCCGCAAGCATCTTTAACCACGGATCCATTCCACTGGCTCCTCCCCATCTTCAGTATTAATCAAGTTAGGTCCTGGAAGGGAGGGTCATGGGATGCAGGGATTGTTGGGGTGGCAGGGGGAGGGCTAGTGACTGAAAACACATGTTCCTTTGCCAAATGTTCAGTTAGTGAATAAAAGCTTCTTTGGGGGCAATTTAGATAAACCCTGGAGAACTCTGCTATTCTACCTGATCTTAATGCCAGAAGTAGTTATGTTTCCTTGTGGGATGTATCAAAGGTTCCTCTGAAACTTTTATGTCATCTTTACTCACGACATGCTGTTGGTCCTAAAGGTTGTGTCTCTGGTGCAAAAATAGCCCTATGATTGTGTTGTTTCACGGTTCAGGAGATGGGAGCGGGACAGAATGAGCTGGATATTCATAAGGTTCCAGATAACTTATTTCGGATTCTCTCAGAAGACAGAGGAACAGCAGGGGATGAGGGAAATGACTTCATTTCCATGGGGAAAGTCGACATGGAGCAGATGACGAGGGTGCCTGCCGCAAGATGAATGTCTTCATATTTTCTTTTATTGCTTTGCTGCAATTAAGGCCTAAAGTGGATTATGAACAGAGACAAACAAATATCGCCCACCTTGGATTTATGCCTGGCCTGCTGTGAAGTTGTGGGGGATATGACTGACATTATGCATGTGATGCTATAAGGGAGGGGGACTTTAATAGGTGATGGAGTGATAAAGATCAAAGTGTCTGGGCTGGAGAGATGGCTCAGGGGTTAAGAGCACTGGCTGCTCTTCCAGAGGACCCCGGTTCAATTCCCAGTACATGGCAGCTCACACTGTCTGTTAACTCCAGGATCCAGCACTCTCACACAGATATACAGACAGGCAAAGCACCAATAAAATAAAATAAAAAGATAAAAAAGAAATCCAAGTGTCAACACAAAGGCAGATGAGAGGAGTCTTGCTTTTTAAAGATTAGGATTAACTAAGGAGAGATTAGGAGGCAGGGAGACCAAAGTAGTCATTGAGTGCCAGACACAATGAAGATGGAGAATAACTTCCGGGGCATGGGGAAAAGTAAATGGAAAACAGACAGAA
This sequence comes from Chionomys nivalis, assembly GCF_950005125.1. Classification (NCBI taxonomy): domain Eukaryota; kingdom Metazoa; phylum Chordata; class Mammalia; order Rodentia; family Cricetidae; genus Chionomys; species Chionomys nivalis. The sequence goes on along the minus strand of NC_080097.1, from coordinate 38,128,435 downwards.
GAGGCCTACTCTGTTGCTTTTTTTTTTTTTTTCTCCCCCGAATTCTTTTTTCACATGTGTAAAACTGCTGTCTTAATGGGCCCTGAAACCTCACGTAAGGATTACCAGGGGTGGTAGTTTGAATGTATTTGGCCTCCATAAACTCATAGGAACTGGCACCTTTAGGGTATGTGGCCTTGCTGGAGGAAGCACGCTCTTGTTGGAAGAAGCTGGATGACACACACCTTTAATCAAGACTTTGAGGTCAGAGGTCAAACCTTTAATCTGGCCATATCCTCTGTTGGAAGTGTGTCACTATGGGGTGGGCTCTGAGGTCTCTCTTGTTCAAGCTTCCTTCAGTGTGACAGTCAGTCAACTTCCTGTTGCCTGCAGGATGTAACACTCTCAGCTCCTACACCATGTCTGCCTGCATGCTGTCATGCTCCCTGTCGTGATGAAAATGGATCAAACCACAGTACTTAAAACTTTTCTTTATAATAGCTGCCTTGGTCATGGTGTCTCTTCACTGCAATAAAAGCCCTAACTAAGACACCAGGATTTTCATTTTTTAATGTTTGTGAATTATTGTCACTGCCTTCCACACAACCCAACCAGAGCAGGGAGCCCAGTTTACTAGAAAGGAAAATAATGGTTCCTTGACTTCAGGTTCTCCACCTGTGGAGGGAATTGCTCTAGGGTGGGCTGTAATATAAAACCCTTGGCCAGAAGCACTCTGATCCTTGCACTCCCTCAAGGTTCAGGGCTCAGAAGCCTGGTCCTAGAGTCCTGTGTGAACAGCCCAGTGCCCAGGCGTCCCACCAAGGAAGGATGGAAAGGGAACAGGCTGTGGGCTCCTCCATCTCACAGCTGCCTGTAGCTTGGCTGGGAAGCAGAGTGGTAGAAGCTATCAGGGCACTTACAGGCTGCATGGTGGGTTGAGTTCCAGGAAGGGGCATCTTCCCGGATAAAGGGCTGAGGACTCCATCTGGAGCATCCTCCTACAATCTCTACCTCTTCGAACAAAGGCGAATTATTTTCTGTTCTGAGATGCAATGTCTCTCTCTCTGCTCGTTAAAGCGAGACCTCCTATGCCTCAGAGGCCCCGTGGAGACACGTGAGCTGCACACCTTTCATCCTGGTTCTCATCTAATCACGAGCAAAGCACGGCTGAGTATTTTAATTATTCTTCTATCATTTTATACATGCATGCAACGTTTTAATTTATTCTTTGATCATTTTATACATGCATAAAATATTTTAATTTATTCTTCAATCATTTTATACATGCACACAATGTTTTATTTTAATTTATTCTTTGATCATTTTATACATGCATACAATGTTTTATTTTAACTTATTCTTCGATCATTTTATACATGCATACAATGTTTTATTTTGATCACATTTACTCCCTGCTTATCCCCTCCAAGTTCTCCTGGATTCTACCCAACCCTTTCCCAACTTTATCTCCTTTTTTTTTTTTTTCAAATAACCCCCTGAGTCCAATCAGTGCTATTCATACACTTATGGGTGTGGAATACAGCCAACCTACCAGAAAAGATCCCTAAAGAAAACCCATGCTCTTTCCTCTAACACCCACCAGCTGAACAGCTCCTTAGCTATGGGTGAGGGCTGATGTGCTCCTTCCATGCTGGAATGTAGGCTGATTTGGTCTCGTGCGGGTCTGTGCAGGCAGCTACAGCTGCTGTCGGTTCATGAGTGCATTGTCCTGTCCTGTCTATGAGACACTGTTTCACCCCATTCTCCCTGACTTCAGACTCTTACAATTTTTTGACACCTTCTTCTGTGATGTTCCCTAAGCCTGGTGGTAGAAGATATGATACAGGTGTCCCAGTTCACAGATACTTTGAACAAAGGGGTGTGTGTGTGTGTGCATTCAGTGAGTGTACCATACTAGGAGTAGGCAGAGCTCTAAGCTGACCCCAGTGACTTAGGATTTTTGTATGCTCACCTATGGCCCTTTGGATGTGAGCAGGAATTGTAAAATGGTGATTGCCATTTCTGTGATTCAGTTGGATATTACCGGAAAGGTTTAGCGGCTTTAACCAGGTGAATTTAAGAAAAACCATACTAGGTTGAAATCATACTAGGTAGAGGTGACGTGTTGTTGACATTGTGGTATGTTGTTGTGGTCTACAAATGCGTTGTCACAGCTATCCTAGAATGCAGATTGAACATGCCTGGCCAGTGAAAGTTTGTAGTAAGTTCTCTTATCTGGAGGAGAAAAAGAATAAAAAAAGAATTCTTTCAATGTGGGTCTCAAGTGAGAACCCATTCTTTGGTTTGTCACCTTGATTACAGATCTGTGAGGTTTGAGCAGAGGACCCTGTGTTGTCCGTACCCTGGATTCCATGGAAACGGTAACACAGTAGGTGTCTGTCCTTCCAAGGTGCCGCACTCCTGGTAATTCGGGATGCCTCATCATGCCAAATGCTGTGGGTGTGAGGATCTAGAAGACTAGGGACTCAGACAAGTCAAAAATTGACTACATGCTATCTGATAAAAATGGCATTGCAGCAGCAAGCCTAGATCCTTCCCTGAAGCCTCCTTGCCCAGTGGCTTCAGGAAGGGAAACAGACTGCATTCTGGAGGGTTCAGAGGTCAAATACAGGGGAGTCCCTTCCAAGAAAGCAAGAAAAGGGAAACCAAGGCCATAGGGGTCTCATAAGAGTAGAGAAGGAAGTGAAGGAAAACCTACCTGGGCTCCTCTCCCCAACTCTTTTCAGCTCCAAATCTGGGCAAACAGAGATTTGAAAAGCCATAAAAGGGGGTGGTGGTGGTGACACATGCCTTTAATCAACACTTGGGAGGCAGAGGCGGACAGATCTCTGTAAATTCGAAGCCAACCTGGCCATTAGAGAGAATTTTAAGACAGCTAAGCCCGCACAGTGAAACCCTGCCTTGAACCTCACCCCCAAAGAAAAGCCAGAAAAGTTTTTGTGAAACTTTTGTCGAGACGTTATTGTTGCTGGGTTCTTCAGATAAACATTGAGGAAATTTTCAAATGCCCTTTAAAAGGTATTGAATCAAAAAACAATACACAGACAAAATCCACCACTTTGACAGTAAACTACAAAAGAATCGAGATGGTCAGAAATATGTCCTCCTCCTGGCCCACTGCCCAGATTTGAATCTGTAACCTTATAAACACACAGCTTATTAAGTCCCCACTTCCGCTGAGATGCAAGCCAGAATAGCCCTTGCAGATACGTACGCGCTCAGAAGCAAACCTGTATTTACTCAAAAGGGGACAGCATTTGAGAGCCGGTGCAAGTAAGGAACGAACATGACATCAAATTTTAGAGCGAATCCCTCAGATTTCACGCAACGAACCATTTGAGAACAGAGAGTGGGATACTTCTAAGGGGCCAGATGAAGCATTTTCTCATGTGACGCCATTGGTGGGTTAAAAGAAAGGTCAGCCCCAATATTAGCAAATACAAGTGTGCTTTACTTTAGTCTGTTTTTGTGGGCACCTGACCGCCAATAGAACACAACCGGCCCCACTGGGAATGGTACCTTAAATTGCATCTCTCAGGTGGTACAGGTTTGCTTCCAGGGGAGCAGACGGCAATGATGGGAGATACTTTAGACAGTTGAGTTCTGCTTTTGGTATCTAGTGGTCCATGGCAGCCAATGCCAGTAGACGCTATACAATGTTCAGGGCAACTGTCAATGGTTTTATTTAGAAATGTCCCTTGGGCTTGTGATACTATTTGCAAGGCTGAGAAGCCCTTACAGCAGGTTGTGGGTGATCTAGAACACGGGATGCTGCTGGAGCCCAAGGAGAAGTGGCTGAGAGACAGATGCATCTCAGGGTGGGACACATCTGTAAGGTACCCATAAAGTCTGGACTTCTAAGACCTAGGGAGAGTGGCTTTTTAGGCAAGGCTGTGGCAGAAGCAGCCTTCTCTCTACTGTTTAGAAGTGGATTCCAAATGCTTCTGACTGGTTCTTCAAACAGTCAGGAAAGCAGAGCGGGTGCGATTTATTATATTGTTCTGTCTTCTTCCCTCATCCCTGTATAAAGGACATGACCTGTCCTTCCACCTATGACAGGACAGACAGCAGAAGACAGAGAGCAGAAGAGTGCACTCTGGTCTTCCGTGTGCAGGAGCGACAAAGCCCGACATAATGGAGCCTAATTATCGTTAGGGAGGAGGACAATACTGGGGATCGAACCCTAACACATTGGGAAGCTTGGTACCACTGAGCTACACCCCCAGCCAGATAACTGCGCAATCGTTTTTTAAAATAATGTTTTTAGTTTTTGAGATTATAATTATGTCATTTCCCTCTTCCCTTTCCTCTCTCCAAACCTTCCCATGTACCTCCCTTCAAATCCCTGGCTTCTTTTTTCATTAATTGTTTTTATACACACACACGTATATGCATATATATTTGTTACATATATATATATCTTTCAAAATACATCTGTTTGCCAGATGTATATTCCTAAATACAACCTGTTCAGTTTTTGTAATGTTACTTATATGTATGTTTTGAGGTCTGACCATTTTGTGTTGGATAACCAAATCGGAGTACTCTTCCCTTGAGAAGACTGTTTCTCTTGCTCTCAGTGTTCCTTCGTTGTCTGAAGTTCTTTGCCAAGTGTTGAGGCCTTGTGAACTTTCTTCTGCATTACTTAATTCTTAATACTGACCGTGAATATGCTCTCCTCGCTCTGGCTATGTTTTCCTTCGCGAGCTTCATTTCACTGCGCTTCATTTACGTATCAAATTCTGTTCCCACCACGGTCTGCAGTGCGTTGTTGCAGTAGCTAGAGTGGAATCGGGGATTAAGAGGTGTCTCATAAGCACAGTAAGCACTATCATCCTGAGTGTGTGTTAGCGGCTGGTCAGAAGTCAGTTCCTGAAGGCAGATGTTGGTAGATTCTGTAAGTGCATAGAGACGAACAAGTAAGAGACTTTGATAAGCCGATCAGCATGAAATCCTGGCATTCACAGGTAAGCGCAGCTTCCTTAGACCTTCTTGCTTAGAGCTGGGCTTGTTCACATCCATTCACAATGGGTGGGTGAGTCAACGTCTTTGGACTGGCAATGTGCTGACTTCCCCAGGAGGTACAATGAGTCTTCTCTGTGAGCTCTATAATACACTGGGGTACAGGGGTGTTGTTTACCATCTGTGCTGCAGGTGGTGGGGAGGATTCTGGGAATCAGCTGCACATTTACTAGCCAGAGGCAATGACTTCTCAACAATATCTTTCATTTCTTCAAGAAACGTTTGTCAATAAATCCAAACAAAATCAGAGACTACTATAAATTCAAAAACAATTTCCATCACCAAGGGCTGCTGGTTTGGGAGTTTGCCATGATTGACGGCACCGAAGTTTTCTCCACATTGCTGAAGGGTTGAAATGTCTAAACCATACATGGTTTTGTGACACTTCCTGGCTCCATGATGCCCAGTTTTCAAACCTCATTTTCAAGATGAAGTTCAGATGCCTGGCATATAAATCCTTTCCCACTCTGACCCTGTCAACCCCTGCGTTTGGGATTTGCACAGGGCAGTGGCTACAGCAAGGCTGCAGCCTCCTCACTTACGATGTTCGATTTTATACTTTCTCCTAGTCCTGTCGCTGTTCCTGTGTAGACTTCTCTGTCATCACACCTGGATAACCTGAGAGTCTTCATGTGTGAACATGTGTGTAGACACAATATTCATATGGATGTGCATGCAAATGTGTGTGGAGGCTGTGCAACCTCAGCTGTCATTGCTTATATGTCTTAACTCAGGTGTGTGTGCATGTGTGTGTGTGTGTACATGTTCTGCAAGATGGAACTCAGGTTCTCACATGTTATAAGGAGGGCCACTCATTCATTCCTGGCTGCTCAGACCATGAAATAACCACACAGAAACGGAAATTGTATTAAATCATTGCTTGGCCTAGTAACTCTAGCTTCTTATTGGATATCTCTTACATCTTCATTTAACCCATTTCTATTAACCTGTGTATCGTCACGTGGCTTACTGGCAAGGTTCTGGCTTGTCTGTTTCCGGAGGCGGCTACGTGGTGTCTCTAACTCCGCCTACTCTCTGTGGCATTCACTCTGGAGGCTATCCCTGAGTGAGATAGTCCCTTTTTGAGTATTCTATCAGGGCTTAGGAAAAGATGAGGTAATACTCATTATATGGCTAGAACTTCAACTTACAAACTTAATAACTATGAAGCATCCATTTTCTCTGGGAACCTTTAGGAGATGCCAAGGAAATAATCCCACAGCGAAAGGATAAGCAAATAAAGCCCTGCCGAATTGAGATGAGAGATGGGGCTTCCAGGCCTTCATTTCAATTCCATGGTTACATCTCTATCTTTGGGGTCTATAAAACATTGTACCCTTCTGATAAATCTTTGATCTTAATTTTTTTGCAGTTTACAGAACACTGTGCTCATAGGATCATACAAATTACTTCTTGGTTTTAATGATTTTTCTCCTTTGGTTTTCAACCCCAGTTTTCTTACCTGCCACTCCTCCGCAAAGCATCTGACTGCGTGGATCTAATACAAGTCAGATGTCCACATTCTTGAAGATGGATGTTTGGACTTCTTCACTTTAATCTTTCAAGGAAAACTGCTGAGAACATCTTTGTCTATGTCTACAGTTATTACATATAAACAACTAATTTTAGGGCACACCTCTAGGAGCACAGATGTACTCACACAGTGCACAGACATAGCAAACATAAACATAAAATGAAAATTAAGGTGTTTTTTAAAAAAGAGTTTATTCCATTTTCCTTTTTTTTTTCCTGGGATTTACCTGTTAGTCTCTGAAATTTGTCAAAACCCAACAACAAAACCACTGGAGCCATTTTCATTGGTGTCAAAGTTGCTAACCCTGTCAATTACAAAAAATGATCATCAGTTTCAAGTTTTCTTTTTTTGTACTAAGTTTGTTTTTTATGTTTTCCCAGAAATGTGTGTGCGTAGACGGATTTTTCTTTGGGCCGCCAGCTCACAGAAAACTACAAGCTTAGGCTTGTTCCTAACTAGTTCTTATAACTTAAGTTTTCGTATCTTTTCATCTGCATTTTTTCATGTGACTCAGCTACCTCTGCTCTGTACTGCCCATTCTACTTCCTCTCCATCTTTCTGGTGACCTCACCTCCTTCCCAGCATTCTCTCTGCCCGGAAGTCCCTCCTATCTCTCCTGCCTAGCTATTGGCCATTCAGCCTTTTATTAAACCAGTCACAGCAATACATCTTCACAGTGTACAACCATCCCACAAGTGTGAGTGTATATGTGTGTGTGTGTGCATGTGCCTACACACACACGTGTATGCATGTGTGTTTATGTAGGTTGTTAAACCACTGCTTAATTCATGCTTTGAAGCCCGGCTGTGGGCTGTCCCTTTGCTTTCCCACTGCTCTGCAGTTCCCTTGCTTCTTGCCCCTCGTCCCTCTTGGTCTATTGTGTTCTTGATTTGTTTGGCCAGATCTTTAAAATGAAAAGTTTTTGAAAAGCTGTGGTTTCACTGGTAGTCTCTAGTGTGTAATTATTGTCAGGGTTCTGTTTAATTTCTGCCTTTATTTTTTATCGGTTTCTTTCTTCTAGTCCTCAGAGTGTGGCCTATTAGTTTTGTGATATCCTAAGCTCATTTGTTTCCAGTGCTAGGTTTTAGCCTGTTTGTTTTCGTATTTTTCTGCTCGGAACGCTCTCCCCCAGACAGCTCCATGAATCTCACTCTGCAGCTTCCACGTGTCCTTTAAACGACACCTACTCAGCCCTGCTTTCCTTTCTGCTCCACTAAAACCTGCCACACCTTCTCTTGTGTTGCCTCCCTGCTTTGTTTCCTCTATAACATTATTCACCATTAAACATAGCATACATTTTACTTGATGTTAATTGCTTATTTCCCCTATTAAAATGTGAGTTCTTTAATTTTGGCAAAGGAGACAGATTGTTCCGTTTTGATCATATTTAGAACACCTCCCCTGTGCCTCTGCACCATTAATTTCTGTTATACTCCACTCCTACGAGACCACAAATCTGCTTCTGTCTCTACACATTTGGAAAATAAGGGGTCTTCTTCCAGGGTTGGGAGTCAAACCTGAGACTTCATATATGAGAGTGAGCATTTTACCACTGTATAACCTTAGTTCTCACTAGGGATTTTTGTTTGGTTGGTTTTTGTTTTTTGAGACAGGGTTTCTGGAACTAGCTCTTGTAGACCAGGCTGATCTCAAACTCACAGAGATCTGCCTGCCTCTGCCTCCTGAGTGTTGACATTAAAGGCGTGCGCCACCACCACCTGGCTCCCACTAGGGATCTTAACTATTCCATTCACTGCTATGTGCTGAATGTCTAGAAAGATCTACACACAATGTGAAACCAATACATTTTAAAATAGTCTTACTCTTTTTTTTGCTTATGCATTTTATCTGTTTCTAGGGATGTCTTTAAAATAACCAAAAATAGGTCGTTAAGCAGTAGTGTGCTTGTTTGGCATACATGAAGCCTTGTGTTGGATTACTGCACACAACACACACACCATATACACAGCACACACAACACAACACAACACACACAGTCACACACACGATACACACACACATACAACACATACACACACAGCACACACAACACACAGCATGCCACGCACAGACACAGCTCACAAACACCATACACATATACACAGAACACACACAAAACACACACACCATATACACCTACCATATACACACAACACATACACACACAACACATACACAACACACACCATACACACACAACACACCACACACATACAACACACGCATACACACATACAACACATACATGTACACACACCATACACATATATACACACACATACACAAACAACACACATGTCATACATACACAGCACACATACCAAACATACCAACACACACAGCACACACACACCCATATATACTCAACACACACATACACACAATACACACAACACACAACACACACACCATAGAGACACAACACATACACCATACACACAACACACAGCACATACCATACACACAGCACACACATCATAAACACACAACACGCACATATAAACATACACAGCACATATACACACTACAGAAATTGACTCATCTTGCAACCTTCTATATGGTCATGTGCTGCACAAGGACTACCTATACCACATCTCCACAAGATTATAACAAAACTGGAACTGGATGTCATGGCATGTTCCAGTAATCCTAGCCGCTGGAAGATAGAGGCAGGACAGGAACTCAAAGTCATCGTTGGCTACAATAGTGAATTCGAGGCCAGCCTGGGCTACTTAGGACTCTGTCTCAGAAAACAAAGAATAAAAACTGTAACACAACTGAAATATCTAGTGACATTTTAACTGTCATAATGGAATTTAAAACCAAGTTGCAGTCAGGCCGTGGTGGTGTGGTGGCACACACCTTTAATTTTAGCACTTGGGAAGCAGAGACAGGCAGATCTCTGTGAGTTCTAGGCCAGCCTGGTCTACAAAACAAGTTCCAGACCAGCCAGAACTGTTACACAGAGAAACCCTGTCTCAAAAAAATTTTAAAAAAATAAATAAAAATAAAAACCAAATTACACCTTGTCATCGTGTGACAAAGCATGTTATGAACATGTCTGTGGGAATGTTGGTGTGAGTAGTCCATCGTGGCATGGAGAGGGAGGCGGATGCAGATTTCACTGTCTATAATTAGAAAGCAGAAAAGGATGGATACCAGTGCTCAGCTTGCTTCTTTTCATTCAGGATGCATTCCAGCAGGTGTTGCTGGTCACAGTCAAGGTAGGTCTTCATTCTCACTTTCAACACTTTTGGAAATTCTTTGGTGCACAGAGAGATGTTTTCCCATGATGCTTTTAAATCCTGATGTCAATGAAGATTAAGTATCACACCATTACATTCTGTCATCATTTCAGAGTTCACAATTCTACTTACATATTAAAATGTTTGCTGCAAAATAATCCAGCCAGTCACAGCCTCACACACCTCAGTTTTATACACTCTTAGTATGGAGAGACCATGCTGAGTATCTGTACTTTATCATGTAGGTTACGGTGCGTCCACTCCATGAGACCACCTTCAAGAGAACCATCTTCCCTGTGGAGGTTGGTGCTATGTGCTGAACACTTCTGCCCCTTAGATTTATGTGTTGAGGGCACTTGGAGGTGTGATGGTATTAGCAGGAGCCTTTGGAGGGATCATGGGGTGCAGTTTTACTCTGGGATTAGTGCCCTCATGAAAAGAGGCCGGGCAAGGCTGGCTTTCTCTCCTCTACAAACCAGGACATGGCCTCACTAGCTGGGAATCTGCCAGCTCCGTGGTTCTGCACTTCTAAGACTCCAAAACCATGAGAATAGTTGTGTCTTATTTAAAGCACCCAGACTATAGTAATTTGTTTTTATAGAAACTCAAACTAAGACAGCTGGTTTGTTTGCTCTTGTTATTTGCGGATCCAAGGTCTGAAATACCATGTAAATAACCAGAATCTGAGGATCACGTTGTGTGCTCCAACAGGCTAAGCCATGTTTTTAAGAAAGAAATACAATCACGCAAAGGCATAATATGGGAAATATTAATGGATAAATAATTCAGATTTTTAATCAATGAATAGTATTGAGTAATAAGGAGAGTGTGTTGGGGAGTCGATCTTTTTAAAGATTTTAAAATCTAAACTTTTATGACTCAGATTCTGTTGATAAAATCCGAACACTGAGTATTTGGCAGTGTTGAATGATTGTTCGTTTTCTGTTCACGATGACAGGAGAGACAATAATCCTCAAATGGTAGCGCAATAATTGTAATGAAAAGAAGACGAAAGAGAGTCGGGGTGGCCTCTCCTTTTCTGTGTTAGGTTTTTGTGTGTGTGTTCACATGTGTTCATGTGTGGCACATGTGTTTGGGTGGGTATTTATCTGGGAGGTGGTAAAGCAGATATGAAGAGAAAGATCATGAATTCTGTTTTGGAGCCAGATAAGATGCCTCACACCTACAATCCCAGCACTTCAGAGGCTGAGCCATGAGTTTGAGGCTATCATGATCTACAGAGTGAGACTGTATTTCATACAACAACAGAATTTCCAAGTCCAGGAGATTTCCAAGAATTCAGTTTTAGGCAACTTTAAGACACACACAACAAGCCTTTTTTTCAGGGAACATCAGTAGGAGCTCAAACACATGAGTCTGAGGCTCAGAACTAGACTCTAAATAGTTAAATTAGAATTTACTCATACTTCAATAAAAATTTACTATAATTACAATGACTGAAAAAAATCATTAGTGCGAATTGAAAAATTAATCACTAAGTTTCTTGCCTGTTGTAACTGGTGGAAATGTGTGCCTTTAATTGAGACTTATTTTTCTTGTAAAAGCACAAAGCCCGTTCTGGTAACAAATGCTCCTCAAACCCCCAGGAATCCCATCTGGAAGCGACTTGCTGGTCCAAGGGGGGGAAAAAAAACAGGAAAAGTGCTTGTTGCGCTTTAAAATGGAGCGATCAGTGCCGTGGGGAAGCATTTTCCCTTTGTTTTCTTTGAAACACAATAGATCTTCACAGAGAAAGATGGAGGGTTCAGGCTCATTCCGATCTTGGTGAAAGATAAAGGCTTCTAAGTCGACGTGATGTGTCTGTGGAGAGTGAGTGTCCAGAGGGCTAGCAGATACGCTGCAGACATCGAGGTCATCTCTTAAAGCACTCCAGGAATTCTCGTGACAAAGTGCCAAGAAAAATGTGATGTCCGCCAGGATCTTTGGGCATCTCAACAATGCTAATAATTGGGAACCTGGGATTCCTGCAACGATATCGGATAGGCAAGTGTTTCAAGTGGGGAAGCAATGGTAAGAAAATTTGGGGGAAGGAGAAGACATGGAGTTATCGGGGGCTAGAAATATTAGAGATGAGACATGGCTGCTTTGTCCCTTTATATTTTTATAAGATTAAAAAAAGATGTATTTATTTTTATTTTATGTGCATGGGCATTTTGCGTACATGTACATCTGTGAGGCCCCCACAGAGGCCAGAAGAGGGCATCGGATATCCTGGAACAAGAGTTACAGATGGTTGGAGGTGACATTTGGGTTCTGGGCATCGAACCCAGTTCCTCTGGAAGAGCGACAAGTGCTCCTGACCACTGAACTATCTCCCCAGCCTCTTCTTCACCATTTTTGTGTGTAAAGTTTAATGGCATTCGGCATATTCATATTATTGTGCATCTTAGGGTTCCTGTTGCTGTGATGGGACACCATGATCAAAAGCAACTTGGGGAGGAAAGGGTTTATTCAACTACACTTCCGCATCACTGCTCATCACTGAAGGAAGTCGGAACAGGAACTCCAACAGGGCAGGAACCTGGAGACAGGAGCTGATGCAGAGGCCATGGAGGGGTGCTGCTTACTGGCTTGCTTTTCATTGCTCCATTTGCTCAGCCTGCTTTCTTCGTGAGCATGGCTTGCTCAGCTTGTTTTACCCAGGACCATCACCCTAGAAGTGCCCTCCCCAAATGTCTGGGCCCTCTCACACCAGTTACGAATTAAGAAAATGCCCCACAGGCTTGTCTACAGCCCAGTCTTATGGAGGCATTTTCTCAACTGAGGTTCCTTCCTCTATGATGACTTTAGCTCATGTCAAGTTGAATAAAACTATCCAGCTCATTGTGAAACCACCAACATGTAAAATCATCTCCAGACTTTTCTGGTCTACAAAAAGGAACATCTATACCCATAATATAGCCCTCTAATTCTCAGTTGCCTCTTGGCAAGTACCATTTTGCTTCCTATCTCTGAATCCAAACCCTCTGGGTAACTATAAATGAAATCTTACATTTGCTGTTGTAACTAGCTTACTTCACTTAGCGCAGTATCATAGGGTTTATTAGTGCTGTGTACACAAAATGGCAAAGAAAGCAACTGTTATGTCACACATAGTCTAGCACAACAAAAATATATAAATAGAGAATGGCGGTGTACCATAATGGAAGAACATGTGCTCAAGACCCCGAGTTTGATTTTCAGCACAGCAAACAAACAAATATGCAAACACACATGTAATTGGTTCTTTAATATTTTACCCTTCATCCAGAAGGTCAGCTCAATGAGAGGGACCTTGTAGATCGTATTCACTGCCCTTCTGGTCACCATTCAGTCCAGTATCTACCAAGGGCAGTGGCCTTATAGACAATGTGAAATGAGTGAAGGTCCTCGGTGTGGGGTTTGGGGACAGAGTATGCCTGAGGAACGCCAGTTCTCGTGTAATGAATTGCCTGGAAGCACTGGCAGAGAGTTCTGTAATTTGCTGGTGATAATATTCAGTTGCCATAGTGCTGGGGTGTTTCTGAACTTGCATCTTGATTAAATACAGAAACTGGGAAAGTCGGGATTGTCTGTCACACGTGCGGTCCCTGTCTTCCTTTGGTCAGTCGCAGAAAGGGCTTCCTCCAGGTGAACCTTTGAAAACAATGTCGACTTCTTTGTGTTATCATTTATCATACTTTTACAAATCAACGCACGCTTATGAAATTTTACTTAAAACTTTTTAGCCTTTTAATTCTAGAAACTTGAATAGGGAAAAGATGTAGTAGGAAAGAGAGAGAAACAGATGACTCCAGGGATAATATTTATTAAAATTAAAAATTCATGTGGCTTTTGCCCCAGCAAGCTCACTCTTGGGAGTCTGTCCCAAGGAAATAAAGCCATTAATTAGCACAGACACACGCACAGAGATGCCTTAAGACAGTATTCACTGTGAAACAAAGCCCCTGGCTGAATACTTTATGATATATCAACACCATGAATATTACCCATCCATTTAAAAGAACAGATTAAATCGAAACCAATTGACTTGGAGAGAATCCCATGAGATGTTGTTAAGTGAAGAAGGCAAGACTCGAGAACGTGTATGCAAATGTGTACAATGTTCCACTATTGTAAAGGCCAAAAACACCCAACCAAGACCCAAATCACTAAATCACCTTTCCAATCCCTTACGTAGCTTTGTGAGCGTGGAGAAAACCATGAGAGAAAGAGCCCTGGGCTGGCGCCTCGCCTTGGATGTCAGTGGGGAGATGGCTGCTGCTGGCAGGAGAAAGAAGAAAGGAAAAGGGGAAAGCGAAGCATTGCACCCAAACAGCAAGCACATAAGGCATGCACCCGTGTAAAATGACACGATCCCAGGCTGCTCAGCTAGTTAGTGCTTGCCTAGCATGCCTGAAGCCCCATGCTCCATCTGCACCATTGCATAAAGATGTGAGTCTATTGGGGTCTATTACTCAGCCCCCAAAACAATGCTAAAACACTATGTTAAAAACAAAAACAATGGCTGGAGAGATGACGCCATGGTTAAGGGTGCATACTGCTCTTGCAGAAGACCAGAATTTGGTTCTTTGTACTCATATCAGGTAGCATTAGCTCCAGAGCATCCAATACCCTCTTCTGGTCTCCACTAACACAGACATTCCACATGAATTACACATACACGTACAATTCCACATTACACACACACACACACACACTTTAAAATAAAACTGAATTATTTTTAAAACGGAAAGTAATCCCCCCCAAAAAAACAAAAACAAAACCCGGCTTGCTTCTTCAGATCAAGGTTCTGTTATTTGTACTGTTTTGGACACATATTCTTGGTAGAAGAGAAGAGAAAAGTTCGGAACAGACTTAAGCAATATTGATCTCTAAAAACGATCAAGGTTCTCGGTCGTGGTCTATCAATGTCTATCTGTCTTTGTTTTCTAACAGTGCAATTTTAAGCTGGGTGCACGACAATCAGAGACCATATTCCTCAGCCTTCCTTGCAGCTAAATAATGCCATATGATTGGAATCTGGACAATGGCATTTAACCCCTGAGAGTAGTCCTTAAACCAAAAGGAACCTGGCAGTGGTGGCTCACACCTTTAATTCTAACACTTAGGAGGTAGAAGCAGGGAGATCTTTGTGAGTTCAGACCAGCCTAGTCAAGAGAGTGATTTCTCTGAAAGGCAGGGCTACATGGATAAATTCTCTCTCTCTCTCTCTCTCTCTCTCTCTCTCTCTCTCTCTCTCTCTCTCACAGACACACACACACACACACACACACACACACAAGGAAAGTATCTTCTCCTTTTCTATTTCTCCTGCCCCCAGCATTCTGGAAAGTGAACGTGATGGTGAAACTCCTAAATGGATGGTAGTGCCGAGGGGAAAGGGGGAACTTGGGTATCTAACACCATCCAGCCACCAAACTAACCCTTATTCATTATCCACACTGTGCATTTCTAAAGAAATTATACAACTTTTTTTTTTTTTGTGGTTTTTTCGAGACAGAGTTTCTCTGTGGTTTTGGAGCCTGTCCTGGAACTAGCTCTTGTAGACCAGGCTGGTCTCGAACTCACAGAGATCCGCCTGCCTCTGCCTCCCAAGTGCTGGGATTAAAGGCGTGCGCCACCACCACCCGGCTACAACTTTTGTTTAAGTCATTGTGCTGAATCTGTACTGAGCAAAGAAGTCAATATTTCAGTAATGCAGATTGGCCGCCAGGCTCTCCTCACTACCCAGCTCTGAACCACCATAATCATGGCTTTTCAACACCATGAGCCTCTCTTCGCTACTTCAAGAGCAAAGGTCATAGAAAGTAAGAGACCTCCCTTCTAGCTAGGGGTGTGGGCTCCTCTGGATTATTTAGCTGCAAGAAAAGCTGGGAAATGTGATCTCTGATTGGTTGTGTGTCCAGACCAAGGTTCACGGAGTTAGCTTTTTCCAGAGGGCACAGTTTTGAGCAGAGGGAATTGACAAGATGAAGCAAAGGCAAAGAAGAAAAGCAATGCACAAAGTACCCGAGAGGGGAGGAACAAAGGCATGCCTGGGGAATCTCCTTAAAAGTTAGAAACATAAATCAATAATCTTCCCAAAGACTCGGGGCCGACTAATGAAATCCTTTCCACCATGTGCACTAACTCTGAAAGACACCAATTATTTTTTATGGCTTGGAAATATCCCACTGTGATTTCTCTGGCAGAGCAGAGAAAGCTGGGTCTGCTTTGGGAAGGTCTAATAATTCCTCACATAAGACCAGGCTTGAATAAGTCTTTGTGTGCGTGTCGCGTAATGAGAATTTGGCAAAACTGTGTGTCTCCTTTGTCTCATTTATGGTCATAAGAAGACTTGAGGAAACAGTCCTGTCACTTTTTGCCAATAATACATCGAGATGGGTGGCTTTGCAACCGGTTTGTTGTTTTGCATGGGAAGAGCAGACCAACAATCAATTAGGTAATGGACCTGACCTGGGCCGTGGGAGCCGACAGCAGCAGAAACCGCTGAGTCATGGAGCCTCGTTTCCATACAACGCACGTGAAAATCAGTCTCTCTACTTTCTCGTGTCACCTCCCGTGAGAGCCCTTGGCAAGTGTGAGTCATAGCGAACTTGAGGTCTTAGAATTTGGAGAGCCCGGTATAAAAAATTCATCAGATCTTTTGGCGCTGTTTATTCTCCCTTTTCCTATCACATCTGGATAGTCGGTTTTTAAATTTTAATGTGCTGCTCTCCTTGGCTTTTCAAGGACACAACCTTCACCTTGGTTGGCTCTAGGTACGCACCAGAGTGGTGGGGATGGGAACTTGGTGTGGGAGGAAAGAGAGAAAGGCTGGATAAGCATCAGGGCAGAGCACTCAAACCCAGGACCGGGGGTCCAGCCGCTATCAGGAATGCAGAACTTGCACGCCAGCATCTCCAAAACGCTTGGAAACGGGGCCTGCGACAAGGGATCCTGGCGAAGAACAAAACAGAAAAATGCCCTTAAGAGTCTGGTTTGGAGCCAGGCGGTGGTGGCGCACGCCTTTAATCACAGCACTCAGGAGGCAGAGGCAGGAGGATCTCTGTGAGTTTGAGGCCAGCCTAGTCTACAAGAGCTAGTTCAGGACAGGCTCCAAAAGCTACAAAGAAACCCTGTCTTGGAAAACCAAAAAGAAAAAGAGTCTGGGTTGGAACTCAATTGGTAGAGAGTGCTTGCTTAGCATACATCAAGCCCTAGGTTTGATCTCCAGCAATATGTAAACTAGGCATGACTGGGCTCCCAGGCTGCCCCAGAACTCCTGTGGAGGCAGAAAGATCCGTTCAAGGTCATCTTCTGCTACACTGTGAGTTCAAGGCCAGCCTGATCTACAGGAAACAAAATAAACAAAACAAATAAAAATGAATAAGCACACACACAAACACACACAAAATACCTTAGAAAAAACATCCTTCTGGAAGGTTTTCAGACAAAATACATTGGAATTTTAGAACAATACATTTTTTCTGTATGTTTCAATATCGCATGTGATATATTTATATATTTTTTTAAAAAAATCATTGTTTATCTGAAACTCAAATGGAACTTGGTACTTTGTATTTTTTTCTGTACTCTTACCACTAAGGTGGATATACAAGTATCACTAGACACAGTTGGCCATTTATATATAGTGAATAAAAGTGAGGACAGGAGGCTGAAGAGATGGTTCAGAGGTTAAGATGACTGGTTGCTCTTCCAAAGGATCTGAGTTCAATTCCCAACACCACATGGTGGCTCACAACCATCTGTAATGAGATTTGGTGCTTTCTTCTGGAGTGTAGAAATACATGCCGACAGAACGCTGTATACATAATAAATAAGTTCTTTTTTTAGTTTTTTGAGGCAGGGTTTCTCTGTGTAGCTCTCTGGCTGTCCTGGAACTCATTTCGTAGATCAGGTTGGCCCTGAACCAGGGATCCCACCAGCCTTTGCCTCCGCCGAAGTGTTGGGATTAAAGGCATGCCCACCCCTGCCTAACTATATACAGGAGTTGCATATCTGCAGATTCACTCTATCTCAGGCAGAAATTGCTCAGGAAAAAACAAATCCCATCTGTACCAAACACGATAATTATGGTGTCAATATTCTCTGAACAGTACAGTATGACATATATTTATTTACATAGCATTTACCTGGCACTAGGTGTTACAAGTAAAATAAAGATGATTTCAGGTATATGGGAAACTGTATGTAGTTTATATGTAAATAACACATCATTTTTTTTCCTTTTTGTATGTTTTTAATTATTTTTATTGAGCTCTACATTTTTCTCTACTCCCCTCCCTGCCTCTCCCCTCTCCTTCAACTCTCTCCCAAGGTCCCCATGCTCCCAATTTACTCAGGAGATCTTGCCTTTTTCTACTTACCATGTAGATTAGATCTGTGTATGTCTCTTTTAGGGTCCTCATTGTTGTCTAGGTTCTCTGTGATTGTGATTTGTGGGCTGGCCTGCTTTGCTTTATGTTTAAAAACCACTTATGAATGAGGACATGTGATAATTATCTTTCTGTATCTGGGTTACCTCACTCAAAATGATGTTTTCTAGCTCCATCCATTTTCCTGCAAAATTCAAGATGTCGTTATTTTTCTCTGCTTTGTAGTACTCCATTGTGTAAATATACCACATTTTCCTTATCCATTCTTTGGTCGAGGGACATTAGGTTGTTTTCAGTTTCTAGCTGTGACAAACAAAGCTGCTATGACCATAGTTGAGCACACATCTTTGTGGCATGGTTGAGCATTCTTTGGATATATACCCAAAAGTGGTATTACTGGGTCTTGAGGAAGGTTGTTTCCTAATTTTCTGAGAAATCACCACACTGACATCCAAAGGGGTTGTACCAGCTTGCACTCCCACCAGCAATGCAGAAGCATTCCCTTTACCCCACATCCTCTCCAGCATACGTTGTCATCAGTGTTTTTGATCTTGGCCATTTTTACAGGTGTAAAATGGAATCTCAGAGTTGTTTTAATTTGCATTTCTCTGATGACTAAGGATGTTGAGCATTTCTTAAGTGTCATTCAGCCATTTTAGATTCATCTGCTGAGAGTTCTCTGTTTAGGTGTGTACTCCATTTTTTATTGGATTATTCATTCTTTTGATGACCAATTTCTCGAGTTCTTTGTATATTTTGGAGATCAGCCCTCTGTCTGATGTGGAGTTGATGAAGATCTTTTCCCATTCTGTAGGCTGTTATTTTGTCTTGTTGACCATGTCCTTTGCTTTACAGAAGCTTTCCAGTTTCAAGAGGTCCCACTTATTAATTGTTTCTCTCAGTGCCTGTGCTGCTGGGAAATAACACACCTTTTTTTTTTTTTTTTTGGGATTTTCGAGACAGGGTTTCTCCATAGCTTTTTTTTTTTTGGTTCCTGTCCTGGAACTAGCTCTTGTAGACCAGTCTGGCCTCGAACTCACAGAAATCCGCCTGCCTCTGCCTCCTGAGTGCTGGGATTAAAGGCATGTGCCACCACCACCCGGCACACCATTTTATATAAATGACATGAACACTCGATTTGGGAAACCCCAGAGGATCCTGGATCCAATGCTTGTCTGACACAGAGGGACAACTCTAGCAAGATGACAATCCAGACACAGGGCAGAGGAGAGCATGCGCTTCACACTAACCATGTGACCTTTGAACCTTCTCTATCCGAGCACAGCCTCTGTCATCATCGAGACACAGAGTGCCAGATCCTTGCTTTCACGGCTGCCTTTGAACCAAAGCAAGGGCATACAGGATCCTCACACAGACATCATGGCCATAAGAAGCAAGCAAGTGCTTGGAAGAACCGAGGACCATGCTGAGCCCGTTCTGGTGTTTGGGATGACATTGGCTGTGGCCACATTCAAGTCTAGATGATAGAACCCTGGACCAGTACCCATAGCAACGGTAGTATCCCGGGTCCAGTACTCATAGCAACGGTAGTATCCTGGGTCCAGTACTCATAGCAATGGTAGTATCCTGGGTCCAGTACTCATAGCAATGGTAGTATCCCAGGCCCAGTGCCCATAGCAGCAGTAGTGTTCCTAAGAGCTTGCCATAGGCTGCTCCTGGCTGCAGGGCCTCAGGCCTGGGTGGGTCCCCGGCCCCACTGTGTCCCCCACCATGTCATCACTTCTCAGGGATTTCTTTACCCCTTAATCCTGACAGAGCCACTTTTGTGTTTAGAACCCGTGAGTGAGACATGGAGGTGCTCTCAAACGTGGAATTGTGGAGAGAAGAAAGAAGACAGCTGGGAGTTGTAACTGGCAGTGTATCAATATATGAGGGAAACTGGATCAGGCTGCGCCCTGTGCCAGTCTGGGCCATCGCTGCCACCCTTGGCTGCCCGCCCGGCTCCACAGGACTGGCTTCTCTCTGTGTTAATTGGTGCCTGTGGCCTCCCAGCTTTTCAGCCTCTCCAGTTCCTATCATGTCATCTTGATTGAGGATTTCATCTTGACAGAGGGCGTCTCTGAGGTGTAGTGGTTCAAAGCCTTACGCGGTACTAGTGAGGTACAAAGGAAAATGAGCGCTTAGATGAAGAGCAGGCCAGAGAGCTGGAGAGTCTCCACAGTGAAGAGCCCCCAGGCCAGCTTATCCAGAGTCACAGACTCCCCAGCCTCGCAGGACCCAGAGTGTGACACTAGGCAGGGCCAGCTGCTGGAAACTAGAGGGCTATGCATCATCAGCTTCTAACGATGAGGGAAAGGAACTAGCCCACGTTCTCAAGGGCCTCAATTCTTCATGCTCATTATGGATGTTATAAAAATCACAATCTTCTCTTGGATGCAGCTCAGCAATAGACCACTTTCTAACAGGGGTGAGGCCTTGGGTTCTATCCCCTGCACGGGGTGGGGAGGGGAGGACATTTCCAAAAATTATAATCCTCACCACGCACCCAGGAAGAGAAGCAGAGCGCAGGGTGGGCTGCCTGAGCGAGGCGTGTGAGCGTCCATCACCCACGTGGACAGTTGAGACTATAGAAGTTGACAGCTGCTTCTGCTGCCGGGAGAGGTGTGGGCAGGGCAGAGAGGGCCGGCTGTGATGGACTAAGCTAAATTGGCTTTCTCCTTCTTTCATTTGAGGAGCGTCGTTAGCTAACATTTGCCACTGCCCTGCTTCACTTCCCAACCCCCATCCCAGGCCCCAGCCATTCAGGGTCACTCATCACTAGCCAGAAGCAGGATTCCTTAGTCACATGCAGAGTGCTGAGCTGTGGCTCAGCTGTTGATATCTGTGACCCGGGGGAGAAATAAAAATCAATGGTTTCCTAGGTACCTGGGCTTCGAGCCTTGTGCACTTCTGTTTACACCGCGGCCTCGCCGTGGAACTCTCTTGAATAGCCCATTAGTCCTCTCGAAAGCCAGACCAAACATTGCCGCTGGGAAATTTACTGAACTGTGCGCTCCCTCCTGCTCTCCCACTCTTCCCTTGACCTTCTGAGATGCCCTTCCATGCCAGGAGGCGTGCGCATGGGAGGTCAGAGGACAAGTTTGGGTGTTGTTCCTCGGGAATGTCACCCGCTTAACTTTTCAGACAAGGACTTTCGTTGGCCTGGAGTTTGCCAAGCAGGTTAGGCTGGCTGACTGGAGAGCCCTACAGATCCACCTGTCTCCGCACTGGGACTATATGCCAGAGCTAGGGGCACAATATTCGGCTTTTCACATGGGTCCTGAGAATTGAACTCGAGTCTTTGTGCTTTGTTGACAGAGCCACTCCCTGGTCCTTTCCCTCACCTCTCTGCATTGGTGTTGGACCTCTCTGCCTCTGTGCAGAGAAACTGTTCCAGTTTCATTTAGTTGTTGTGAAAAAAAAAAAAAAACACTCTCACCAAAATCAATGTAGGGTATGAAAGTCTTATACTTCTAGGTCATAGTACATCATTGAGGGAAGCTGGAGCAGGAACCCAAGCAACAACAAAAGCAGAAATCATGGGGCAGGGGGAAGGCTGCTTCCTGGCTCACAGATTCTGACATATGCTCATCTAGCTTCCTTATGCAGATCAGAACCAACTGCCCAGGGAATGATGCTGCCCACAGTGGGCTGGTCCCTCCTGCATCAGTTAGCAATGGAGGCAGTCTTTCACAGTCATTTACACAGGCCAATCTGATCTGTACAAGAGCTCAGTAGACTCCAGGCCTTGTCCTGTGGATGTAGGGGTTAGGCAGGAGACACTGGAGTAGTTCATGCCCTTGGGTGGTTATTTGCAGTGAGCTAGGAACATTGTCACTTGGAAGAAGGCAACTAGTACACAGTGGTAGATAGTAGACTCAGAAGACACGGCCAGGGCTCAAGTACTCTTCCCTCCATTCTGTAATTTCTGGCCTTGGAAGGTTTGCCCACAGGTGATGAGCTTTCCTCATTGATACAGTGGCGATGATAACAGTCTTCCCTGGGCTGTTGTGAGAATTCTGTGTGATGGTTAGGCCATGGCCTGGTGGAGAACAAGCCCCATACAACAAGTGCCCTTGGCACACTCTCCACGACTTTCCTCACTGCTGAGACAAATGCCTGATGAGAGCAACTTAAAAGAAGGAATGTTTACTTTGGTCTGTAGTTTGAAAGCACAGTCCATGGCAAAAGATAGGGGGACCAGGCAGCTGGTCACATTACATCTGGTCAGGAACCAGAGGCAGACGAATGCTGCTGTCAGCTTGCTTTTTTTCATTCTGTTCCATTTGGACTCCTTCCTGATAGAGCGATAGCATCCATAGGTAGATCTCATCTCAATTAACCCAATCTAGAAACTCCCTCACAGATAAGGCCAGAGGCTTGTTTCCATGGTGATTCTGATACTATCAATTTGGGTCAAGATTAACTGTCTCAGGCATTATCGGTGGGTCTACAGGGCTCTAGCAGCAGGGACAAAGGTTTGATCAGGTATTGAATGAAAGTGGGGAAAGGACTGAGGACGTGGAAGGGGATGGCTGAGGTATAGATAAGGGCGGAGGTAAACTGTGGCGGTCTGAATCTTCACAGCCATGTGAAGCTAACACTGGATAATCTAAAGAGATGGGGTTTGTGTTCCCCTTGCAGAGGGAGGGAGGAAAGGTGCGATTTAGAGAGGGTTGATAACCTGCCTTCAGTGGCACACTGGTAAGTGGCAGTCATAAGTGTTTTGATTCTGTACTCTGCTTTGTAACACTACTAAGGCACAAAACTCACCCTGCAGCGGCTCTCAGGCCAAACTGTCCCCCAGGCCTTTGAAGCTGCAGCAGGGATGAGGGCATTGTGACACACAAAGAAACGGGAAGAAGGGGGTACATAGAGTACCCAACTTTGCAAAGTGCAGCTGTGGCATGGGAAGAGCGAAGCTTTCTTCACAAAATGGGGGGGCTGGGTGTGGGGAGCAGCTGGGGGGGTGTGGCTCCATGGTACATGTTTGACACATAACATGTGCCAACATGTGCAAAGCCCTGGGTTCAACATGTCCACAGACACGGTAAAACATTATCAAATATAGATCAACAAAATCATGGGAAAGCCTTATTCAAAGCATGTCTCACTTTCTAGAAGAACAAATCCAAGTTCTGTCATTTCGGTAACAAAGCCTTTGGCTAAATGAATCCTTTCTTGAAAGACCTGCCTCAGCACTGAGCCTGGTGAGGCAGAGTCTTTGGTGTCTGTGACACAGATATGGAGGGTTTAGCACCATAAAGTGATGAGCCGGTATCTGCTGAATGAATGGTGAATGACCAAGCGATGGTAAGAAGGCAGAGGAAAAAGACTGAAGGATCTTATAGAAATTGGTATACAGGGCTGGTTAAGTGAGTGCGTAGCAACCACAAAGCCCTGAGTCTGATCTCTAGCACTATATAAACGTGGTTGCCCATGGCTGTAATTCCAACGCTCGGGAGCTAAAAGCAGAAGACTCAGAAGTTAAATGTCATCCTGGGCTACATGGTGGGATAGTAAGTTGCAGGTCAGCCTGGGATCCAGGAGACCCTGTCTAAAACAAAACCAAAAATCATTCAGGAATGATGGTGCACACATATAATCCTGGTACTTGGTAGGCAGAGTCAGGAGGATATCTGTGAGTTCCAGGCCAGCCTGGTCTATAGAGTGAGTTCCAGTCTAGCCAGGGATACATAGTGAGACCTTTGTCTCAATAAAATAAAACAATCAGTGTAGCAAAACTGGATGTGGTGTGGTGGCGCACACCAGCAATGTCAGCCGCAGGAGGCATTGGCAGTAGGAGATCCTTGGCTACCCAGCAAGTTCAAAGCCAGGCTGGGTTTTGAGACTCTCAAAAAATAGAAAGAATGGAGAAAGAAAGATAGAGGGAGAAAGAGAGAGAGATACACAGAGAGAGATACAGAGACAGACAGAGAGAGAAGAAGGAAGAAATCAATGTAGCAGAGGAATTTCTTTGAAAGGTTTTCTTCCTAACGTGTTAAAATATTGGCAGCATCCAGACAGTACTCATAATATGTGCCTACAAAGCTCTGGCATGAACAATTGATATCACTTGACCATCTTAACCACGGCTAGTTGTCCTTAAAGCCTCCCGAGCCCACCAGATTCTAGATGGTAACGGCTCAGCTCGTTTAAATGGGTTTCCATGGTTACACTCATGCTCCTGTTTCCATGGTTACATTTTCTGGTCCCTCACAGGAGTTAGATATATATTTGAGATTTAAAGGATTTTTTTTCCCCTGCCTTGCCTGCCTACACAGATTTCTAGGGTCCAAATCTCTGAGATGAAAGTTTTAGTGACCTCTTGGTGGGAGAGGGGGAGACGGTAATAATGTTTATGACAGCTGAATCTACCTAGAATGAGCAGCAGACTCAACGGGGAGCAATAATGCAGGTGGATTGATAGCTCAGTATTATGAGCCTGCCTGTTTTGCTGAACTAGAGGAGAGGGCTGTCTGTGGTGAAGGACCAATATATTATTGTTTGGATGCGTGGCTCTGGGACAGGGCTGGGATGCTGTCTGCAGCTGGACTCTCAGATCAGATGTCCTTCAAATTTCTTTCATCCATCTCTGTACTGGATATTGAGGCTACCTGCTTGCACTCATTTCTCCCATCATCTCCCTTTCAATGCTCCTCCCTTGGTTCACTCCAGCAAGCATCTGTTTGAAGGGACCAGCCCAGGTACCTTCAGAGTTGGATTTAGCGTCTCTCTGTACAGATAGCCTACCCTATGTGGACTCCAAGAGCCCCCTTGTGGTCACTCTAATACTTGCAGCTTTTTTTCATCTAGAAAAGGACTCCTGGAAACTGATAGGATACTGCAGGGAAAATGGTCTTCCTCCATCATCCCTCCCCGCCTTCTTCCTATAACTTTACTGGGCATCTGTTATGCATCACCCAGTCCCCGGTACGAGTGGCAGCCTCCCTCAGACCAGCGTGCTGGCACCCAGACACCAACAAGAACTAAAATGCCTCCTCTACTCCAGGCAGTTAGTGTCCTTGGGTGGGCAGCTGACCCAAGCAGAGCCTGAGACTTCTTTGAGAATGAGTATCGATATTCTGGGGCAATGAATGGAGCACTCATAGTGGTCTCTGGGTGGGGGAGGGGAATATTTTGTTTGCTCTGTCTTCAAGGAAGGAGTGTTCCATAGACCCTCTGAAGGGGTACAGCATCTCAGGATCCAGGCAAGTGTTGAGTGAATCTCATACACTTTGCTCCCAGAAAGGCGCATCATTTTTTGGTTTTCTGTTCACCTGTAAAACACGGCGGACCCTTCTTTTTGATGTGTCATGGAGCTCTGTAGGTGAGCCCCAGGAGATGTACTTGGGTCTCCCAGTTTCGAAGTGCCCTGGGGTCTGTTTGCACAGGCATTGTTGCTGCCAAGCAGGCGTTGGGGTCCTGGGAGGCTAGACTGGGAGGTGTGCATAGGTGGAGGTTACTGCCGGACACACACGTCATGCTTTCCAAGGACGACTCAGGGCACCCACGCTCCGTCTGAGCCCTCTGTTTCAAGGAGAGGGCGCCATGAACTAGAACTGCAGGCCTGGTTATGAGGTTCCGATGTGGCCTGCTCACAGAAAAGAACCAAGACCCAGGTGTATCCTTAAAAAAATTCCAGACTGAAAGAGCAGGAGTGGCGGCCATTTTTCTCGGTGTGACTGACCAAAAGATGCTAAGTCCAGCGTTAATGGTCCAGTTTCCTACCATATAGAACAGGTCAGCCTGCAGGGAGTGAGACCAGTGGCCACTCAGGGGGATGCAGATTTAGGATAAAGGGGGCTCTGACTGGTCCAGCGTCTCCAGACACTCAGATAAATAAACCCTTGCCTTCCTGAGCTCCAGGGAGGAAGAATTCCCACACTCTCTGCAACCTCTGGCACAACCCAGGGTGCTCCAACAGCCTTCTCTCTTTTGACTTGGCATCCTGCCCCTTGCTACCGAAAACATCATTCTATGGACACAAAGCTAAAGAAGAGGGAGCCAACTGAGAGAATGGGAGCTTCAGAGGGGACTAGTGTTCCAAGCACACTGTCGTGAATTGAGCAACTCCGATTCAGCCTCCGAAAGCACCCTGAAATCTGTAAGGGCAGCTATTAGAGTGGACTGATCGGGGTGTGTACGGAAGCAGGCTTGCTTTTTATTTTATCATTATTAAAGTCTTGTGAAACTACAGTCATCATCAACTATCAGTTTAGGGATTTCTTTTGTCGGGGCATCTTTTGTAGATGTGTGTTGTGTGTACATGTTTGCATGCTCACATGTATGTAGATACATGTGGGGGGTGTCTTCCTCCATCACCTTCTACCTTATATATTTAGGCAAGATCTTTCACTTGAGTCGAGGGTTCATGACTTCGTTAGTCCAGCTAGTTGGCTTGCTTCAGGGATCCTATATCTGCCTCTAGAATGCTCGGGTTACTGCTGGGTCACCATGTCCACCCAGGGTTTGTGTAGGTGCAAGGACCTGAATTGGGTGTGCATGGTGGCCCAGCTGTAACCTTAGCCCAGCACTCTAGAGGCAGAGATGGGATCCCTGAGACAAGCTCGTGTGTCTTGGAATGTACTCAAACTGCTGTGTAAAGGGGACATTGCTGTGCATCTGTTTAATCCACAGCTACCCACAGGGTAGTGCTGCTAGCTACTGTGTGGAGTTCAAGGTCACACTGCCTTTCAGCTGACTGCTTCCTTTTAAGTACCAGGTCTTGGTCCTCTTGAGAGGGTCTATTTGAATATATACACACGTGAGTGTATGTGTGTTTATGTACACACATATATTTTTCAATATGATGTTTGATTTATTAGATAATATTTTTCACATATATTTTAAATTAATTAGGTAGTGTGTGTGGCCGCTTGTGCCACTGTACATCTGAAGGTCAGATGACAAATTTGGGGAGTTGGTCCTCTCCTTCCATTTTGTGGGTCCTGGGCATCAAATCCAGGGGCAGCAAGTGCTTTTGCCTGCTGAGTCACTGAATGTTCTGTGAGATACCTGAAGAAGTTCCCCCTGCACTGTGGAGGAAAGTCTTGGAACATCAAGCTACCCTGTGGTGTCTAAGGTGTTTATAGCCAGAACAAGTTGGGAAAGTGTCTTGGTCAACTCTGAGTCCTTGGTCCAGATGTATGTATGTCTGTTAGCTTTTCTTTGTTCTCACCATCCTTGGGAGGAGTCGGGGGGCCATCCTGGTGACCAGCACAGCCTGGAGCAACCCCTTCTTTATCATCATTCTTAGGTCTTCTGAGAGTTCAGTGGTCACAGGTTTTGTGGTTTCTACCCCCGCTGCAAACATTTTCTCCTTCAGAACTCTGCAACTTCAAGCATTGATGCTCCCAGAGGACCGCTGGTTGGAGGCCGATGGGAGTGGGAAGGAAGGCAGGACAGGGTCTGCCCAAGGCGACCACAGAAGCATCACACTGTGTCTGCCTTTCTGGGAGCAGAGTCCCAACTCCCGTTGCTGTTATTGTTGTTGTTGTTGTTGCTGTTATTTTACTATTACTATTATTTTGAGACAGGATCTGGCTATGCAGTCCTGGCTGACTGGAACTTATAATGCAGATTGGGCTACTTTCAAACTTCGGGTGATCCTCTTGCCTCAGTTCCTGAGTGCTAGAGTCACAAGTGTGTGTCACCACTCGGGACTCCAAACTGTATTTACTCTGCACTTTTTTTCTGTGTGAGAAAGTTTGTTTCTTCTTTTATTTTTAACAATTTTTCTGTTTCTATGAATTTTGTGTTCCTATTCTTTTCTCACTCACCTCTTTCTTGGGTAGATAATTTTGTTCTGGTCGAATTTTTTAAATGATTTTTTAAAAGCATTTTATTCAAATTTAAAGGGAATTGAGCTTTTAGTCTGTGCTTTGAGTAGTAAATATTCACTTATCTCTTGACCATGTTTTTATGTTGATTTTTTTTGCCTTGATGTAGACCAGTGTATCATTTTTTTAAGGATATTTATTTATTTACTTATTATGTATACAATATTCTGTTTTGTGTGTATGCCTGCAGGTCAGAAGAGGGCACCAGACCTCATTACAGATGGTTGTGAGCCACCATGTGGTTGCTGGGAATTGAACTCAGGACCTTTGGAAGAGCAGGCAATGCTCTTAACCACTGAGCCATCTCTCCAGCCCAGTGTATCTGTTTTTATTTTAGGAATTCTGGACATTGTGCTATTCTTAGAAAGTCCTTGTAACTCCATGACAACAAAGCCACCCTATGTAAAGTCTCTATATATGTACATCAAATGAAAAAAGAATTATGTCATTTTTTTTCCTTTGAGAACTTTTATGGCTTTATTTTTTTTACATTAAGAATATTTAATCTTCCTGGAATTTATTTTTATTTACTTTGCAAGCCAGCTATCAAGCTAATCCGCCACCTGTCTATCCAGCAGAGTCGACTTCCCTTACAGATTTGAAATGCCACCCTCTATTTGCCTGCGTTTCAGAACTTCCTGTGACAGACGCGAGCTTTAATTCTGTCTTGACCTTGTCCTTGAGGGAGGTTCACTGTTGCTCTCATTTGATTTCTAAATGGGAGAGATTTGAGCATGCGCAGATGCAGAGGGAGCCCAGCGACGGTGAAGGACAGGTGGGAAGGAGATGCGGTTAGCAACTAGAGACAGGGCCAGGGAGCAGATCGACCTGACTGTCTGAGCAGGGAAACGTGTACTCTGAATTTCTCAAGGTTGGTTTTCTCTTTTTCTTTTTTCCTGAATGACAAGGCACAGTCACGTGCCGTTGTGACAAGGTACCCCACAGGAACAAGCTAAAGGGGGAGAGATTGAGTTGACTCATGACTTCAGGCCTCGGGCCTTGGCCAGTCGCTCCAGGCCTTTGGACTCGGCACCGGGAAGGCGTGTGACAGAGGCGCTTCTCACCTCACGGAGGACAGAAAGCAGAGAGGGAGGACTACAGGACGAAGTTAGAGTATGATTTAGCATCTCTCTCCTAAAGGTACCCCTCCAGTGACCCACTTCCTCCAACCAGGCCCTACTTTCTATCTCATACCGTCACCCACTAATGCAGAGGTTCTCAACCCCTTTGGAGGTAGACCGACCCTTTCAGAGGCATCGGATATCAGATATTGGGTCACCAAAAAGAAAAAAAGGTAGAGGAGGCTGGTTGGGGAGAGGAAAATCAACAGGAGAGGGCTGGGGGAGCGGTTACGGGGTAAATGTGATCAAATTGTACTATATACATGAATGAAAATGTCATGATGAAACCCATCACTGTGTGTAATTAATATGTGATAAAGTATTTAAAGGATCAGCTCTCACAGGTCGTGTCTCTCCCTCTTGGCCTCCTCTCCTCCGCCCAGTTCTGGAATTTGAATTGCACAAGCCCTCACAGGCTTTCTTCCTCTGCCACCCCCATGTGGATCAGCAGATCAGCCTTGGCGTGGTCACATCGACAGCCACCCTCCACTGTGGCTTCTAACCCATTCTAGGCCTCCTAGCCTAGCTTTAAGCTAGTCTTTGTTCATTTTCTCTCTCTGACCTTCGGTGCTTATTCCAAACCTTGAAGGCCAAGCCTACCCTCTCAGCAAGTGAGCTCACTTACCTAAGTAAGAAGGAGGGTTCCCTGTGCGTTGTCCGTGGTCAAAGATTTGGCAAACCAGCTGAGTGCTGGAGGCGCATGCCTTTAATCGCAGCACTCGGGAGGAGAATCTTTTTTTTTTTTTTTGGTTTTTCGAGACAGGGTTTCTCTGTGGTTTTGGAGCCTGTCCTGGAACTAGTTCTTGTAGAAGAGGCTGGTCTCGAACTCACAGAGATCTGCCTGCCTCTGCCTCCCAAGTGCTGGGATT
The DNA here is from genome assembly GCF_950005125.1 of Chionomys nivalis. Taxonomy (NCBI): domain Eukaryota; kingdom Metazoa; phylum Chordata; class Mammalia; order Rodentia; family Cricetidae; genus Chionomys; species Chionomys nivalis. Next base: position 38,098,421 of record NC_080097.1, on the reverse strand, counting down.
AAAGGCGTGCACCACCACCGCCGGCTCAGGAGGAGAATCTTTGTGAGTTCGAGGCCAGCCTGAACTACAAAATGAGTTCCAGGACAGCCAGAGTTGTTTCACAGAGAAACCCCGTCTCAAAAACAAACAAACAAACAAACAAACAAACAAACAACAAACGATTTGATAGATTGGAAAGATGAAAAATAGACATATAAAATTCAAGGACTATCTGCCTTCTTCTACTATGTAGGTTCTAGCGACTGAACTCAGGTGGACAGACGGTCTTGATGGCAAGCATCCTTACCCACTGACCTTTCTCGATGGCCATGGCTAATGTGTCTTTTTGAGAAGAATTTATCCATGCGTTCGATGAGAGTTCCTCAACACTTCATGTTCCAGAATTCCTACTTACATGTCAGGAATGCTTCTCCTTAACTTTACGACCGTATACCTACAGACTCATCTAGTCGCCATCTTTGTCCTGGTTTCTAGTTTCAGATGTTGTATGTGCCAGAGGTTAATGCTGGGTATCTATCGCTACACCTTATTTTATGTGTATGTGTCAATGCCTGAGTGCATGTCTGCGCATCATGTATGTACAGCTGCCAGAAGAGAGTGTCAGAACCCCAGGAGTCAAAGTTACAGGTGGTTGTGAGCTCCCTAATTTTGGTGCTGGGAACCAAACCAAGTCCTCTGCAAAAGCAGTAAGCGCTCTGAACTGCTAAGTCATCTGTCCAGTCCCAATCTTACATTTTTAAGACAGGGTCTCTCGCTGAGCTAAACTCATCATTTGCTGGCTGGTTACCCAGAAAACCTCATAGCAGTGGCTCTCAACCTCCTAAACACTGCACCCCTTTAATAAGTTCCTTACTGGTGACCCCTAACCATGAAATTATTTTGTTGCTACTTCCTAACTGCAATTTTTCTGATATGAATCATAATGTAGATGTCTAATACACAGGCTGTCTGATACGTGACTCCCAAAGGGGTCTGGCCCACTGGTTGAGAACCACTGCTCTAGGGCCCACCAGTCTCCATCTTATTCCCAGGGCTAGGTTACAGATCTGTACCTGTACATTTCAAACTCACATTCAAAGGCTTAATGAACGGGCACTTTACTTACAGAATCAGCTTTCCTGGCCCTCCTTTTCCTGTTCCAGGCATCATTCCTGTTTGTCTTCTGCATCGTTGCTGACTCAGGTTGCCTGCCATCTCTCAGCTCTGCAGGCTGTCCCCCCGAAGTGGCTCTTCCTTTCTACCTGGTCTCTTCCACGCCTCAGTGTGTCAACACCAGCAATAGCACACAGCCACTGAGATCCATTGTAGCCCTTTCTGCTCAGTCGTGCCCAGGGGCAATGAGTCAGTGCACGTACAAGCCCCTGACGCATGCTTACCACACAGCACTCTGGCTGTTTCTGCGCATTATCTGCCCCACTGGATGGTGACATTGAAGATAATATTTATTTTTTAATTCTCAGATCAGAATTTTGCACATTGCGTAGCTCAATAAATACATGTCAACAGTAACGGATTTAGTTTTCCTTCTTAGACTTTTGTCCAGAGCAGAAAACAGTTTTCCAGGTAGAGGCTTCAACTGTTTAATTATAAGAAACTTTCCCCGTGTGTTTTTCCTCTTCTGTTCAATATCTGGCTAGGTTTTAGGCTGTAGCTAATTACTGAGTTGGTTGAAATGGCAGAACCTTCTCCTGCGCGCTAACAGAGAACTCAGAGTGCATTCTAGAACTCTGTAATTTGTATCATTAAGACTTAGATTACCTTGGGATACTGCCCACATTGGAGCTTGGTAGGTTGCTAGGAGCATAAACAAATCCCACTTTGGAACAGTTTTCTGTGCAAGAACAATCCCCCTCTCTTATTTTCTCTGGGATCATTCGCTTACAAATGATCTAATTGCTCTGTATGAGAGGCCGGAAGCTCCATGACAACGCATTTAATTGCTAAGGATGTACAACTGCTAATTAAAAATGACCTCTACTCAAATGTGCTAAAAGCCATGTCTAACTACTGCACGTTAGGCCTTTTGCCAATGGTAGTTTTCTTTCTCCCCCTCCAAATTTTGCTTGCCATGTATGTATGCCATTGTTCGGTAGCTATGATCTCCGCTCCCTCGGTGTTATCCTGTGGTTCAGAGCTAAGAAATGCACACTAAGAAAAGGAGCGATGGCTCAGAGCTTAACAGCACTGGCTGTTCTTCCAGAGGTTCTGAGGTCAATTCCCAGCAAGGTGGCTCATAACTATCTATGGAGAGATCTGGTGCCCTCTTCTGGTGTGCAGGTGTACATGCAGGAAGAACACTGTATCTGTAATAAATAAATCTTTTTTTTTTTTTTAATAAATCTTAAAAAAAAAAACAATAAAAAAGAAATGGCACACAGCACTGAGGGAACCCAAGGACACCCTGTCCAGACACCCTGACCCATGATGGCAGCTAGCTGAGGTGGGCTTGAAGGAGTGAGGCCCAATCTGTTTTCCCACTGTGACTAACCAGCCGCCAGTTAAAGGGGCTTTTTGGCCCTCGATTGGGTTGGAGTTGGAAATCCTATTTTTTTTTTCCATTTTTTCCTTATTTGTAGAGGGAAAGTCTAACTATATCATTTGGAATTATACTGTGATTTACAAAGGATAGCAGACTGCAGCAGAGAAACTGGACGGCCTTATTTCTCATCTGCTTTGTTTGCCATCAATGTACGTCTTGATGTTCGAGGTTTGAGGGCAGTGAATGAGGAGGGAAGGAGCAGGCTTTTTAGAAACAGACCGTCTCATTGGACAACACCACCCCAACCCCATCAGCTAGAGCATGTTTCTCGTTGGCTGCTGTTCTACACAAAGATTCTGAGACCTGGGTTAGCAGTTACCCACTGAAAAGGGGAGTCACGATGGCCAGACACAGACATTGTAAATCTGGGGGTGAACTCAGGGTTGATGGTATACCACAAGAAATATTGGAATTTTCATTAAAACCCTGGTGGAAATCAAAGACAAGATAGAAACCATAGAAACAGCACATGGTTTTGCTGTGCAGCCGGTTAGCATGTGTGCAGTATTTCCACCCTGTGTTTAGTATTTCCATCCTGTGTGCACGATTTCCATCCTGTGTGTATTTCCATCCTGTGTGCAGTATTTCTATCCTGTGTATACCCAGTTAGCCTGTGTGCAATAGTTCCACCCTGTGTTCAGTATTTCCATTCCCATCTCAGCTGGACTTGAACTCACGATGCAGTCCAAGCTGGCCTTGAACTTGTGACACTCCTGCCTTAGTCTTCTGACCGTAGGATTACAGGTGTGTGCACCAGCATCTTCCCCCATATACACCCTGGAGTTCTCCCCCCACCCCCTTCATAACAGCCCACGGTGACTGGCTGACCAGATCTTGCTGCCAGTAATATTCAGGAAAGCTATGAATATTAAAGCAACAAGGGGGAAAAAAGAGACTGCAACTCAGATACAGAGAACATTTTATTCATAGCTGTATAAAATTATACTTCAGAATTCTCCTTTTCTAAAAACAAACTTTTAATTGTAATCCTCCAAATGAAAAGGCTACAGTTTTTTAACCTTGTACACACCATGGTCACAATAAACAGTATTTCAGTGGTGGTGAGTGCTGGAGATTGAGCCCAGGACTTCACACTCACCCACAGCCCCAGGCCCTGTTAAATAGGTTTTTTTTTTTAAGCTGTGTTAAAAAAACAAAAACAAAAACAAAAGCAACCAAACAAAAAGCTCCTACAGCAGCATATGGCTCTGTGACTATGGTCTGTAGCCTCAGGGTGGTATCAGAAGCCAAGTAAACTAATATCCTGAGATAGAAAACTAGACACTGTTGGTGCTTCAGGGGCCATGTCTCTCAATGTCAATTCCCCCTCGTAGGTCTCATTCATTGGAGAGGCTTTTCTAGAAATGCCTGTAATACCATGGGACAGTGCTAGTGCATATGGGCCTTAGGAGCTGTGCCCGTCCCCTATCATGCACCTTAGAAGAATATCAACATTACTGGCCAGCACAAGAACCAAAACGTAACATCGAATGATTTATGTAACTCTGAAACAAGTAAGGCTCAGCTGCACACACATCTCACTGTTAACAAAGGATGATTAAATATTAAAACGGTAAATGTGTTGTTACAACTGAACATTAAAAACTCTACATGGACTGTGTCCCTCAGCCCCCAAGCAGGGCTGAGTTTTATGTGCTGAGGCTCATCTCAAAGTCTTACCTTGGGTTGGGCCACTCTCTCTCACTCTCCTTCCCCCACTACCCAAACCAACAGTGCCACCATCTGCTCACCAGCAACGTGGCCACTGTTTGAGGCTTGTCATCTGCCCCAGCTGAGAAGCAGGAGAGCTGGATGGCCACATCAGGGGTGAGCATCAGTGTCCTCCCCTTGCACCTCGTGCTGTGCTTTTCTTCATCTTTGCATTGCAAAAGGCACCACGGCCCTATGAGACTTGGCCAAAACATGTAGGGTATTTATTAGAAGAGTCCATTATCAGAGAATGCCAACAGTCAGGAGAGTGGGTCCAAGCAGGCCTTCTGCAGTTTGGAGGAGAGGGGAAGACACGTGGAACACCTTTCTGTAATGATCACACAGTATTAAATTGGGATTTGTGTGTCCAGGTGACTAAACCGCCCTGGAAATGGCTCACATGTTGCTGCAATTATCACCTGGGCGACAGAAAAGAGCCTTGGCTCCAGGGTACCCGTGAGGCAGTACATCTGGTGGCCTGTCCCTCATGCTGGGGCACAGGAAACACAAGCACATTATAAAGGTTCCTATCCCCTTCCACTGAGAAAGCAAGGCCAGTGAATGTCAGATAGGATTATTTTTTTACTTTTTAAGATTTATCTTTACAAGTATGTGTCTGTGTGTGGATTTGCGTACCTGAATACAGGTGACTGCAGAGGCCCATGAGGGGAGTCAGACCCCCAGAGCTGGAGTTACAGGGGCTGAGGAGCACTGGGTGTGGGTGCTGGGAACTGAACTCAGGTCATCTGGATGAGCACTGCATGCTCTCAACTCTGGAGCCATCTCTCCAGACCAGCATCTCCTTTTAAAAAGATTTATTTCTAGTATTTTAACTTCAAAAAGTACCAAATTTCACAAAATATGTTAGGTTTTTCTCATAGCTAAAAACCATTTTTTCCTCTCATTGGGGAGAAGAAAAAAATCACAAAATGAAACAGACAGACTAAATACTCCTTTTTCTTGGATTTTTAAGACAGGGTCTCTACATAGCCCTGGCTATCCTGGAACTTGCTCTGTAGGCCATGCTGGCTGGAGCTCACAGAGCTCTGCCTGCCTTTGCCCCTTGAGTGCTGGGCATGCACCACCACGCCCAGTCAAAACTAACACTCTCGTATAAAAGTTTTATGTGCAGAAATTACCACTGCCTTTAGTCAAAGATAGGTCTAACTCTGTGCAGACAACAAGCCTCTTCAACTCGCTCAGAATAACTCAGGTTCTTAAAAGCAATAGTCCTTGGCTAGGCTGCTTACACCAGCACAGAAAATGTGACCCGATGAAGAAATACTTTATACTGTAATCTCAACAGTTTGCCCAGTTTCTATAAAGTTCACAAGAATCGGGAATCAGAGTGCTTTTCCATTAAAACTATGTTTCATTGGAACTAGAGAACCTGCAAGAAGTGCATAGAATTCAAATTTAGGTTTTCTCTCCCTATGTAGGAGTTTCTGTGACAGTTTAAGCATTGATTAAAGCACTAAAACATACGGTACTCCCACTAGTGTGGTTCTGAGTACAGATTTCCCATTGTCAGTCATTATTTGGTTAATTAAAAAAAGCTATCTAGGATTTACAGTAAACCAGCTACAAAGTGTTCTTTCTGTACAGATATGAATCCAACCATCCATGAGAAGTTCCAGGATGCAGCCAGCCTTGGTGAGGCCAGGAAGACAGGCGTCTTAGACCTTATGTGGATGACAATGGGTGAGTATAATTTCTTCTAGATTGCCTCCCTAAAAATATTTACTTGTGTTTAAAAAAAAACACAAGAATATTTGCTTAATATGAGATCATCCAAACAGCCTTCTTTACCTTAAAACCAATAAAAACAACTTATCAGACAGTAAATAAAAACACCCAGGCATCAAACATGCCAAGGCAGGAAGAACAAAACCCCATGCTATGTATTTTCAAGCAGGTGTGCATTTACTAGGTGAAGTTTGGAGGATAAAGCAAGCAACTTAAAATTCATGGATTTGCAAAGACCTGACACATTGGTGCAGGTTAAATATATTTGAGAAAAAAAGCCCAGGCTGTGGTAGAGATTCAGTGTATGGTCCAGGCTGTGGTAGAGATTCAGTGTACAGTCCAGGCTGTGGTAGAGATTCAGTGTACAGTCCCAGTCAGAACTAAGAACATGTAAAACACCATAAAACACTGGGGACTGGAGTGTTGTGGGTATGGATTCAAAATAATTTTATGATGAAAAGCCACAAACACCCAAAATATTCTATTCTATATAAGAAACATTGGTGATCTGTCCCCATAGTACTTTAAAGGACACACAGAACAGGACAAATTGTATGTTTTTAAAGATCATCCCTAACAAAATAATGGTGGACAGGCAGAGATGACATAGGCAATCCCTCTGAGGTAACAATTAAGTGAGCTGGAAACATTTTAAAGTTCATATTGTTCTCTAAAATCACACCTCAATATTGAGTCCATTTTATACTGCTACAAATCATGGGGGGGCTTAGTTCACAAGTCCTCAGTTCTTACACAGCTCCTTACATAAGCAGGAACCACAGCGCTCATCAGATGGGCCCATAGGTAAATGTGCACCAAATGGAAAAACTTAGCGAGGCCTTCTGAAGCAATGACTCTTTGCTAATTGTGAACTTGTTCAACGAACGGGGCCTGGTGGCACTCACCTTTAATCCCAGTGCTTGGGAGGCAGAGGCGGGTGAATATCTGTGAGTTTGAGGCCAGTATGTTGGCATACACAGTGAGTTCCAGGCCAGCCAAGACTACACATTGTGACCCTGTCTCAAAAAACAAACAAGCAAGTGAACAAACGCACACACAGATAATACCAGAATCCTTTTCTTTCTCCCCAGTGGAGCACACGACCCTTCAAGTTGCACACCACACTCTGAGAAGTTCCATTTCTCTTCATTGGAACCCTCAGCTTTTCCAATAGCAATGTCCCGTTAGGTCACTGTGAAGACAAAGCTATTTTTTCCAGTTAACCACATTTTACTCCAAAATTTTCAAAGTCACAATTTATAAAATCGTAGACCCTTTATTACAAAAGGAAGTGTTTGTGCCCATAATTACTGTAGAGAAAGGATATTCCGAGGGGGTCAGATCGGTCAGCGTGAGTGTACCTCACTGAAGTACACTTACTATAAAAACATGTTGCCTTTGCCATGTGAAAACCGGGTATTTAGTTCTCTGGATTTCTTTATCAGGGCTTTTTTCTGAGCCTCATCAAACCGATTAACCTTGAGGTCTTTATCCCGGTCAAATGGTATCCTCTCTTGGTGTTTGTTTTTATCCTCCGCAGCCTTATTCTTCAACTTCTTATGATGGATGTCCATGAGGGATTCTGATCGCTTTGACTCCTAGAGAAGCAGGAGAATGGAAGAAAGAACCTTAGCCATGTAGGTTATAGACAGTCTACAGCCAGGAAGCAGGCTGGACCAACGTGAATGAGAGATGCTTGCAAACCCTGATGGGGGTTTCTGGATCCAAGATAGCATCTCTGCAGAAAACGCACAGCTGTGGTAAATACAATTCAGAAGGAACAGAGAGGTCTACTAGCTACACGCTGCAAAAGAGCAAGAAAGGAAAGACACACAGTCATGGTTACTTAAGCCCCAACAGGAATATAAACCAAGAACAGGGGCATGAAAGGATGGGCAATTTAATTAATACAGTTTCTGTGTGATTATTTTGGGGGTGAGCAGTTGGGAACCAATAATCGGCCTCTGTCCAACACACAACCATCTGTAATGAGATCTGGGGCTCTCTTCTGGCATGCAGGCATACATGCAGACAGAACACTATGCATAATAAAGAAATCTTAAAAAGGAAAACCTTTTTTCTTTTACATATCTTCCACCAAACACTCCAAATTTGTTTATAATTTTAAAAGTTACATACTAAGGATCTCTATGAGTAAGCAGGACTCTTGCTTTCTGCTCAAGGATTTAGTAATTACTCTGCTTAGTAATTAAACTTCATGTCTATTTTTGAGACAAGGTCTCAAGTAGCCTTGACTGGTTCGGAACTCTCTCTGTAGATCAGGCTGGCTTCAAACTCAAAGAGATTCACTTGCCTCTACTTCCCAAGTACTAGGATTAAAGGTGTGCACTACCACACCCAGCAGAAATTAAACTTTTTTCTTTCTCTCTCTTTTTTAATTTTTATTTATTTTATTGAGACAGGGTTTCTCTATGTATCCCTGGCTGCCCTAGAACTCTCTCTGTATATCAAGCTAATCTCAAACTCACAGAGACCTGCTTGCCTCCCAAGCACTGAGATTGAAGATGTGAGCTACCACGCCCAGCAGAAATTAAACTCTTGATATAAGACTTAGTGGATAAGAACTACAAGTTTAAAACAACTTATCAATATACAGAGGGGTCGTATACAAATGTTCCCCAACAGTGGCCTGCAGTGTCTAAAGTGAAAGGAGGGTGTAGAAAGAGAGAGAAACGGACCCCATGATGGTCACCGGAGAGAGCTGCTGGTCTGGTTCAAGCTGATCCTGGCGGGTGACGGTGGCGCTGGGGAGAGGACGTTTTTGAAGTGTCACTCGATGAGTGAGCTCGAGAAGAAGGATGTAGACACCTTGGGCATGGAGCTGCACCTGTTTGTGCTCTACACCAACAGAAGACCCATCATATTCAAGGTGTAGGACACAGTCGTCCGGGAGAAGTTTGGGGGCCTATGCAAAGGCTACTACATCCAAAGTCAGCGTGCCATTATAATGTTTGATGTAACATCAGAAGTTACTTACAAGAGTGTACCTAACTGGCATAGTGATCTGGTGTGTGTGTGTGTGTGTAAACATCCCCATTGTACTGTGCACCGACAAAGTGGATATTAAGATAGGAAAGTGACGTCAAAAATCTCTATTTTCAGTACTATGACATTTCTGTCAAAAATAATTACAACTCTGAGAAGTCTTTCTCTGGCTTGCCAGAAAGCTCACTGGAGACCCTGACTGGGAGTTTGTTACAACGCTTACTCTCACCCCACCTGAGCTGGTCATGGACCCAGCTTTCGCAGCACAATATGATTTGGCATGACTTGGGTTGCTCACACAACCGCCCTCCTGAATAATGATGCTGACCTGTGAGAAGGTGAAGATGGGGCCCTGCATCAGAAGTCTAGTGTTACAGACAACTTCCTGTGACGTCAGTGGTGAAGTGTGGGCGTCACCTCAGTTAGCTAAGCAGATCACGGACTTCACCGGGATGCTGAGGGCGATGACGGGACTTCGGAGCCAATGTGGCAGCAGAAACATACCTTCCTTTTTTTGGACTTGCATAGTATTTACAAATTTAGCTGTTGGGAACACAGTTGTTTCCTTCCTGAATAACAAAGATAAGACTCTATACAGCACATCACAATATTCAGTGCTGAGGTCTTGTTTGTTATGTCATCCTCATTCTTTTTGGTTAGAATCAGAATAAAGTGAGGGGGAGAGAGAGAAAGAGATCAAGAAAAATAAACAACAGAACTATGCCGGGTGGTGGATGCGCCTTTAATCCCAGAGTCGGGAGGCAGAGGCAGGTGGATCACTGTATGAGGCCAGCCTGGTCTACAGAGCAAGTTCCAGAACAGCCTGGGCTACACAGAGAAACCCTGTCTTGAAAAAACAAAACCAAAACCAAACAGAACAAAAAAACCTAAAAGACAGAAAAATATAAGACCAGCAAACTCTGGAGTGAAAGTCAGAGGCTCAGAAGGCAGCCTGGGCGGTGGAGTGAAGAAGTCTCAGCAGAGAACCAAGTGGAGGAGAGGAAGAGCGAGAGGAGAGCATCCACATCTTCATGCGCTCTATTTTCTTACTCACGTTGTATGAGGATACTTGCTCAGCCAGTCTCTTATCCCTTCCTGACAAAATATTTTCTTCATCTTTCTTACTGAATGACTTCCTTGCTTCTTGTATTTCCTGAAGAATAAACATAATAACATCACTTAAAATAGAATTACAAAGAAATACTATTAATTTTACTTAGATTAAATGACAAGAAACTGAACTAAAGCCAGCCTGGTTGAATTCCTCCCAGTCAGAAACAGCGGCATAGTTGAGAAGGGTCAGTTAGTGCAGGCGCTTGTGACTTTCCCGAGAAAGAGGACAAAGGGATGAAAAGCAAATCCTCCCAGCCACCCAACTGGAAGAAACTCAGGATGAGTTTCGCCTAAAAACCACAAAATGTAGGAAAATAACACATGAGAAATCTTCCACTGTCTGTTTCCAAAAACAGTAAAAGGAAAAACTAAAAAGTGTGTACATATTGACCAAAAAAAGGAGAAAAAGGGAAAGGAAAGAAAAGGACACCGCCAGCACTCAATGATGGTCTGAGTGTCTATGCAGAAGACCCCAGGAGACCCGCCAGAACTTGGAACGAACAGAAGCAAGAACAGCAAAGGGGTGTGATATGACATCAAAGAGAGGTGTACCACAATAGAAACAAAATAAAACAAACATTCAAACATTCCATTACACACACACACGCATGCAGGCATGCACACATGCACTCCTTAGACTGCCCTGCAGTGAAGGGTTACAGTTATCTCTAGAGAACATACCAGAAGGAGGACGCTACACAAGCATAACTAGACACCATCATTCAAAAGGCATATTTCAAAATTGCTTTTGCTTATGAAAACCTCATATAATTTCCAGCATCCTCACGGAGGCTCACACATGTCTGTAAGTCTAGTTCCAGGGGATCCAATGCCCTCTTCTGGCTCTGTGGGCATCAGACATGCATGTGGCACACAGACATACAATTAGGCAAAATACTCATACACATTAAAAAAAAAACAATAAAACAAAAACTTTTTAAAAATATCAGTGGAGAGAAGTGGGCAGCTCATGGCTGTAATCCTAGGACTGGGCAACTAAGAAAAGAAGATTGCTGAGCTTGAGGCTAGCCTGAGCTAGAGCAAAACCTGTCTCAACAAAAACCAAACAGCACTTCAGAACCCTAGCCTCTAGATTACTTAGATTTGACAGCATATGTTGTCTTTTTCCTTCTCCTGTACATACTGGATTGTTTTAATCCTGGCACTCGGGTTGCAGAGGCAGGCAAATCTCAGAGTTCAAGGCCAGCCTGGTCTACAGAGTGAATTCCTGACAGCTAGGGCTAAACAGAGAAACCCTGTCTCAAAAAACAAAACAAAATAAACAATCATTTACATTTTAATTTTGTGGGGGTGTGGGGGAACATATGCCATGGTGTGCACATGGAAGTCAGAGGACAACTTGGGTATAATTAACAGCTCCTAAAACACTTGCAAAGATAAAGTGAGAAACAACAGCCAGTGACAGTCAAGGTCAATGGCTTAAGTCAGAGAGGGTGGGGGTGGGGATGGAGGGGGTGATGGGGGGAGTTGACTATCCCTAGCAGCACATAAACAGCACAGTTCTGTGGTTGGACCAGGGAACATGCATAAAACATATGGGCTATCCATTACCTTCATGATAACCCAGAAAACTAACCAATCTCACAGCAATTACTCAGTCCCTGTCCAATCTTTGCCACAGACCTTTAAAACCTGAGAGAAGTTCTTGGAAACCCCTACCACTCTCAAGAGTTCCAATTTTCTTTAATTTCATACTTTTCCTCAGTTTCTCACATCTCTGTAATCCTCCCGAATAAAGCTTGTTCCCTCTCGCATAATGCTACCAGTACGGGTGTTTTCAATCCTCACTAGTGTTGGACAGCAGACTCGAGTCACCATCCCAAGTCCTTGGGTTATGTACAACTGTCCTATTATGTACAAACCCTACATCATCAGTATCCTTCAATAATTTCATCTTCTATCTTGGCAAATTCAAGCCAAACTCGACAGTATACCTGAACAAAAAACAAGAAGAAAAAGAAAAACAAACAAACAAAAAAAAACCCTGTTACCTTAGCTTTCCTTTCCCGGTCAGCTGGGGTGTCTGTCCAGACGGATCGGTCTCCGGATCTGTCATCAGCTCTTCTTTTAAAGGTTCTTGGCCCCAGACCAAAGTCTTTCATTTCTGGAGGAAGCTCAGTCATCCATGACTCTCTTGTGACTGGTTTCAAGGAATCCTGTATGAGAAATAAGCTGAAAACAAAGCAGCAGCTGTGCGTGGCCTTTAGTTCCAGCTCTGGGGAGACAGAGGCAAGCAGATGTCTGTTTGTTCAAGGCTAGTGTTGGCTACATAGTGAGTTCTAGGCTAGCCAGAGCTACAAAGTGAAACACTGTCTTAAAACGAGACAAAACTACACACACACACCCTATATATAAATGTACACATTCTATGCTACTTCCTAAGAGAAGAGCGTTGTCTCAGGGGTTAAGAGCACTGTAACTCCAGGTCCAGGGGATCTGACTCCCTCTTCTATCCTCCTCAGACACCAGGCATGTACTTGGTGCAAATGCCTACATACACATAAGCAAAATGCTCAGACACATCAAATAAACCAGTAAAGAAAAGCTTTGAAAACTTACATCATCTCCTTTGGTCAATTTTTCCTTCATTCTCTGGGCCCTTTTTTCAAACTCTGTTGTCACGCTATAGTTAACTGGTCCTTTAGCAGGCATTGGTCCAACAATGTCCTCATCCTCACTGCTCTCTGCTTCCTTTTAAGACAAGACAGTATCTTTGTAAGAAGAGACCAATAGGTGACAGGCAATGATCTTAAACTACTTGGAATTTAGCTGAAATAGATTATGCATAAACAATAAAACAAAAAAAAATTATTGCTAGCCCATCACTGAACAGAGAGCTTTCTCTTGGCTTCCTGGAAGACGACAGTTGCACACCATGTGGACTGTCCCAGTTCCCTTCCTATGTCATCGTAGACCTCACTATAGCTTCCTATTCATACGCCCCCCCCCCCCCCCCCCCGCGCTATGTTGCCGGTAGGAATCCAGGTTTTGTACATGTTAGGCAAGGACTCTACCATTGAGTCTCATCTCCAGGATTTCAATTCTCTTCTTGGTGGACAGAGATCTGGCCTTAGAATTCTTTTCAACATAGTGTTCCTGGTATGTATTACCAATAGGTCAGAAATGACACATTTGAAACCGATTTTCTTCTCTGTACATAAAAAGCTCTTTGGAATATGGCAAGTGAATCAGGGTATTACTACCAGCTTTTATGAAACAAGTATTGTATTCACAGCTCCCAGAACACTGACCCAGATGCACTGATTCAGTCCCAGCACGGTCCACTTACTGCAGAGATAAAACAGTGCTGGTAAAGGCCACCTCTTATTCCCTAAATCTAAGCTGTTGTAGATTTAACGTTCTTCGACTGAGTGACCCACCTCCTCTACCTTGTCTTCAGCACCTGAGACTTCCTTTCCCATGTTTTGTACTCTGTTGGTGAGGCCTGTGAGACTTTTGCTTGACACCCTAAATTTTTCATTTCCAGTTTTATTTCTGTTTGGGTTTTCTTTGTAGTGATTCCATTTCTTTGTTAAATTCTACTTTCTTGACTTGAATATTTTTCAATATTTCATTCAGCTGTTTGTATTTTCAGACTTCATTGAGGCATTTATTCATAGCCTCTCTAAGCTCCTCAACCATAACCACAGTCTTCAGGGCCTTGCCTCGAACTTTAGCTATACTGTATTTTTTAGGGCTACTGCAATGGGTTACTGGCTTCTGGTGGAGGTAATGTCTCAACTGTTCACGGTTGTGCTCCTGTACAAGATCTAGGCATCTAAGCTGTGATGTATGAGGTTTTTCTTGGTGTCCACATCAGGCATTGTCTTTGCTGGGTGGGTTTTCTATTCTCTGGATGCTGTTGCCCTTTCTGGATCCTAGGCAACTGTGGTGGCTGCGGGGTCCCTGGTGGACAGAGCTTCTGCAGGTTGATGGGTTAGGAGGGAAGACTGAGAAGGGCTGTGGTAAAGACCTGGGTGGGGGCGGGGGGGGAGGCTACGGTCCACACCAAGAGGCAGAGTCCCCAGGGAGTGCGGGTGGTGGACAGAGAGGCTCCTGCAGGCAGGCTGCTACAGGACCAAGAACAAGTCTGGAAAGATCCTTGTGGAGGAGAGGAAGGACAGTGAAAATCACCCCAGCCCACGGGGGCTCCAATGGAAGGTGCTTTGGCTGACAAAAGGATGGAGATGGGTTGGACCTGCATCTTGCTCTGAGTTGTCTATGGATAGATGCTGTAGTATCCCAAGGCTTATAGTTTGTCCTTGTCCTCAGTAGATTCATTACAGTGATTAACAGCACGCTTGACCTTAGGTTCTGACAGCTTCTACACCTTATTTTTGAGCTCACTGGGTAAGTAGTTCGTTTACACCCCTTTCATTTCCCCTTTAACTACTCAACAGTAGCTTCTATCTGGGGCTGTTCTTTTTAAACGCACACAGTGCAATTAAATAATTTTATCCCTGCTCTTGTGGATTATTCTGATACACACACACACACACACACACACACAGTGTGGTGGGCTCTGGCATTCAACACCACAGTTAATTCCTACAATAAAACTGTGAAATGATATTCTTTTTCTTTTCTTCTTGAGGAAATGGATATTTGAATATGTCTATTAAGACAGGGAACTTACTTCAAGTTTTATAACTAGTACCTAAGAGTAACCCTTTCAGGACTGGTGTTTTCTGTACTCTCACGAGAGCTTCCTGAATTCATCCACTGCTGACGGAACTTTAAGTGTTGACAGCTTATCTCTACAACAGTAAACTGTGCCGCCACAAGCATCTCCATAGATAAAAAATAACGATTAGTGTGTCTGTGTCTGTGTGTGTGTCCGTGTCCGTGTACATGTGTGCCAGTGAGTGTGTGGAGGTCAGAGGACAACACCACAGAGCCATTTCTCCCCTTCCATCTTTACAAGTGTTTCAGGGATGGAACTCAGGTTGCCAAGTTCCAGCTCACCAGCGCGTAAACATTATCTTAAGTGTAATTTTCAATAGACACAAACCTTTGTGGTATAAGGTAAGCAAATACAAAATATATGATAGACCTTTAAAAATAATGTATTTTATTTATGTGTATGTGTGTGTTTCATTGTATATATATTCCACATATATGTGGATGCACACAGAGGACAAAAGATTGGACTGGATCCCTAGAGGTGGAGTTATACCCAGTGTAGGTGCTGGGAACTGAACTTGGGTCCTCTGGAACAGCAGCAAATTTCCTTAACTGCTGAGATATTTCTCCAGCCCCTACAATAACTTTTAAAGTTTTAAGAATTATTAGTGTCTGAGGCCAGGAATGGTGGCACATGTATTTAATCTAAGCACTTGAGAAGCAGAGGCAGGTGGATCTCTGTGAGTTTGAGGGCAGCCTAGTCTACATAGTGAGTTCCAAGATAGCCAGGACTATGAAGGGACCATGCCTTAAACTAACTAACCAACTAACTAACAAAAATCCAATTTTAAAAAGCCTCAATAAAACAACAGAGCAAAAAAAAATCCAATGAACAAATAAAAACATTAGTGTTTGATGGCAGGATATGCTAGTACTATTTTAACATCTATCTAATAAGATAGTTTTCATGAAGGTAAAATTTCATCATATCTTGCTAGGTATTTCTAGAAACAAAGATCACCTATGATGTTGAGAGACATGAACTGGATGGAGGATCAGAGAAGTAATAAGAAATAACACACTTAATTGAAAATCAGAATCATAAGCTCAAATCTAACCTAGGACAGTACAAAACTGTGATGCCCTGGGTGACTTATTTATTATCTCAAGACAGGAGAACAGGGCAGAGAGTAGGGCTGGCAGGGCCCTGGGCAAAGGTGGCAAAATTCGTGTATGACAGAAATCAGTTGGCAGAGAGGAGACTAAACGCTTCCCCATTCGAAGGAATCTGGAAAGCAACACACACAGAGCGCCCCCAAGTGTCTGCAGGTGGGCTTGACTCATGCTCTGGTGGAGATGCAAGCTTGAGGGGATGGGAAGCATCAGCTCTATGCAGAATTACTCGGAACAGACAGCACACAGAGCATGCCTGTCTACACAGGTAAGCCAGAGTCTGCACCATGAGACGCAGAAGCCCACCTCTGTTCAGCAGATCCACGAGAGCCGCTGACTGTTCTCTTGGTTGGTAGTGATCTTTACTTATCAAACCTGTTTCTGACGCAAACTGTATCAATGTTCAGTCCCCTGTGTGGGGACACAAGAACCTGGAACTCCTCTGGGCATGCCCACTGAGCTCCAGGATCTGTGACAGCAACCTTACTTAAAATCTCAACAGAAATGATGCACCTGCTAGGGCCCTGCCTCAGCCCTGCCCTGAGATCTCAGGCATGTTATTTAAGCTTCCTAAGCCCTGGCAGCCTCTTCTTTTTTTCCAGGGTGGTGGTGGTCATGGTAAGAGTTCCTACCAATAATTACTCTGCATCATTTGTCTTCTTTGGAATCGTGAAATTGGGCCTTTTCTAAGTCCTAGGTGGAAAACTTGGATAGTTCAAAGCCATTCACTTTGGTCTCATAGTATTAACCTGGCAGGCTTACACACAGACACCTATTACAACTGTGGCCAAACAAACGTGAATAGAAAGCCTGTGGGAACCTTCCAGAGAGGTTTTCCTTCCTCCGTCGGAGGTGAAAGCATCCATCCACTTCCAGGTCTGGACACCGGGAACTGCATGTAAATCTGAAGACTTTGCCAGGGATAAGAGGTATGAAGAAAGCACTCGAGCTTGGTGGTAGTGGTGCACACCTTTAATTCCAGCACTGGGGAGGCAGAGGCGGAGGTGGAGGCAGAGGCAGAGGCTGAGGCAGGAGGATCTCTGTGAGTTCAAGGCTGATGGGGGATTAGCATGCCTAAGAAGACAGAGCAGAAAGACAGAGAAATGGAGGCTGTGTTGTCAACTTCACCAGCCTCACACTGACCTTACCTCTAAACCTCACAGTAGGTGTCAGCACACTTCCCTCACTTGTAGACTGCAGTGTAGACCACTGTGATAGCTGGCTCTGATTGCCACACTTCCCTCACTTGTAGACTGCAGTGTAGACCACTGTGACGGCTGGCTCTGATTGCCACACTTCCCTCACTTGTAGACTGCAGTGTAGACCACTGTGACGGCTGGCTCTGATTGCCACACTTCCCTCATTTGTAGACTACAGTGTAGACCACTGTGACGGCTGGCTCTGATTGCCACACTTCCCTCATTTGTAGACTACAGTGTAGACCACTGTGATGGCTGGCTCTGATTGCCACACTTCCCTCATTTGTAGACTGCAGTGTAGACTACTGTGGTGGCTGGCTCTGATTGCCACACTTCCCTCACTTGTAGACTGCAGTGTAGACCACTGTGATGGCTGGCTCTGATTGCCACGTCAGCTAGAGCCACTTGGGAAGAGCCTCAGGGAGAAACTGGCAAAATCAAGTTGGCTGTGTTAACTGAGATGGGCGGAGCCACACACTGTGGGTGGCACCATTCCCTAGGCCGAGAATCTTCCTTGTGCAGCAATTTCCTCTAAAGTTAAAATCTTCCATCTTGGAGGGAAGCTTCTTAAGACAGGTAGTGAAAAGTAACAAAAATACCACCCTTGGAAGATAGGAGCACAAACCGTAGTCCCTGATGATCTTGTTTTGCTGAATTGTCAGGTGTGAGAACAGCTGTTATCTCATCCCCAATGTTCTATTCTCACATTTCAGTTGGAAGTGGGTGTTCTGCTCTCAGTGAGCTGACTATCTGTTCAGAGACTCATATTTCATGTGAACCACATGATTACAGACACCATTAAAGTTCTGAGTTTTATTCTTTAAATGAAAACTTTCCAAACCTCTGAGTTGAAGGATGATGACACTTGTCCTGGATCCTCTCTGCCTTTGTCACTTTTCTGTGAAGACTTAATGAAACCAGGTGGCAAGGCAGGACCTATGATAGGCCTGAAAATAAAATACACCATTATCATTCTCTCTTGACCCTAAAAAGCTGTTTTTAGATAAAAGTTCACGATCATAAGAAAGTCAGCTAATAACAAATGTTGAAATAAGAACTTTTGTAACATTATTTTTACTGATATCGACAGATTTCTACTTCACTTTTAGAAAGAATATTTTCATTTATTTAAGGGCACGTGTGTGCCACAGTACGCACATGGAAGGGAGTGCAACCAGGGATCGAACTCAGTTCTCAGGCTGCAGGACAGGTGCCTTACTGCTGTGCTATCAACTAGATACTAAAGCAAAAATTGTCAATCTTTTGATCCAACTGTACACACGAGGGTATTTTCCATTGTGTACTTTGACTTCTGCTGTTTTGATATTTGCTATCCACTGAAAAATTCCACTGGGCCTTATAATTAGAGTCAGAAATTCTTAAGCAGAAAGTGTGCTGTCTTAAGGGCATGTACAACAGGTACACACAACAGCTGCTAGCAGTCAGTGGCAAGGCATCATACGAGTTTCTTTTTCCTCAGTATAATTCTTACCAGAGCTACACAGACATTAATTTATGAAGATAAAATCTGTGGTATAATCTTAGAAGACAGTAAATACACTGGACCAGTGAGAAGGTTCAGTGGGTAAAGGTTCTTGCTGTGAAGTCGGAGGACCTAAGTTCAATTCCTGGACTCACAGAGCAGAAGGAGAGAGCTAACTCCCACAAGTTGTCCTGCTGTGGGATGTTCTTTCTGTACACTGTGAGTAGTGTTCCTCTCACTGGTTAATAATAAAAGCTATTTGACCAATAGCCAGGCAGGACAAGGTTAGGTGAACAATCAAACTGAGGACTTAGATGACGAAGGCTGAGTTAAGGAGATGCCAGTCAGCTGCTGAACAAGTAGGATGTGTTGAAAATGAGGTAAAAAGCCTTGAGTCACATGGCAAAACACAGATAAAAATATTGGTTAATTTAAATGTAAGAGTTAGCTAGTAATAAGCCTGAGCTATTGGCTGAGCATTAATAATTAATATAAGTTTCTGAGTGATTATTTGGAAGTAGTTATGGGCCAGGGCGGGACAGAGAGACCTCTGTTTACATTGTCCTGTGATGTGCAGTGGTGTCATGTGTGTCCTGCCCCACTAATAAATAAAATGTAATACAAATTTTTAAATATTGTAAATGTAATATAGCCATGCATTCTAAAGTTATAGCAGAGGCTTTTTATTCCATATGCTACTATTTATTTTACACAAGGGTTTTTATTGTACAAAATGTTATTTTCTTTTTTCAAAAACTGGAAATAGATTTTTTCCATATAATATATTTTGATTACAGTTTCCCTTTCCCAATTCCTTTCATATCCTTCCCTACTTCCCTCTCCACACAAATCTACATCTTTTCTTTCTCTCTCTCATTAGAAAACAAACAGGCATTTAAAAATAAGATAAATCAAACAAACCAAAATAGAACAAAACAAACAAGCAGGAAAAAAAGAGCCAAAGAGAAAGCACAAGAAACACACCCAGAGACTGAGACACACACAGAAATTCTATAAAAACACAAGATCAGAAATCACTGTATATGAGCAAAAGATCTGTAAGGTAAATAATGTCTAGACAAAGCACCAAAAGGTAATTTTCAAAAAAGAAACTGCCATAGACTAAATACAAGTTGAGTATAGCTTATCAATAATGCTTGGACCATGAACATTTCAAATTTCAGAGTCTGAACTATTTACATATGCAAATGAGAAACCCTGGGGAAAGAGTCTCCAGACTAAATGTGAAATTCATCTCTGTTTCATATATACCCTCAGCAAACAGCCTAAGGCAATTGCATATTATGTGCTAGGTGACGATGATATGATAACACAAGGTTATGGATACTGAAAAGCAGACTTGGGGTGTCATGCTGGCTGCACTCAAGTCTGGACTGCAGACTTTCAGGTGAGAAGATCCATCTATAACGAGCTCTTCTGGAAGGAATGTGATATCCCAGGGCCAGTAACTTATCTATGAAAGGCTGGCAGAAGGTCCTAACCTCTAGGTTTTGCGAGCCACATTCGTGTACCTGTATCATTTGCAGTACTCTGTAAAGACGTAAGAAGCATTATTTGTTTGGAGAGTACATAAAGTGGCAGTAGACTGTGCAGTCCTGCTACTTCAAAGAATAGAGCTACATGGAAATTAGGAACTGGCACATGAGAGCCTCAACTCTGGATATAAAAAGAAACAGCCATCTCTTCTATGTGCTCTGACATACTGGCAACGGGCATGCCTGTCATATTGATAAACTGTCATGTGCTGTTTAAACTCCCTGGGAAGTGGTTCTGGAGGTGGGCCCCATTTCAGGCCCAAGAAAGTTTGTCTTATAGTGTCCCCAACTGTCACGACTTTGAGTCCAGAAGGAGCGTAGATCAGTTGGGTAGAAACTGAACACAGCTTCAGGGTGAATTGTGCCTTCCCACAGCAGAAGACTCTGCTGCTGTTTACTCTGGCATAAAGTCCATGTCATGGGAACAGCTGGCTGGGGGTCTTTCCCAGGAGGGGACATTCTGCCTGCTCCTCTTTGCCCATCAGGGGCCCCAGCCGACTGCTCTCCCCAGAGTTCTCCAGTCACCCGGCTGGATGCTGTGTCTGCTCGCATTCCACCCTATCTGCTGACTTAATCTTCTCTTCTCACTTGCTCCGTACCTAAGAAACTTACTCATTCAAAACTAAAATGATGGCTACCATGGCTCAGTCTCTACATAAAACTATACAGCATAATAAACTTCAAAAAACTGCCTGAAACACTATACATTATCACCTTGGAGGAGAGTCATCCTGCCTCTTAAATCCAGGAGGAAGGGCTGGTCCAAAAAATCCATCATCGTCGTCATCTCTATCTTGATTTCGCCGCTGTTTTCTGAAAGAAAACATTAACTTTACATAGATAAACACTGAAATACAATAAATTAACCCTGCCAAAGCAAACATATATATATGTATTGGCAATATATACTTTTTTACTACACACACACACACACACACACACACTAGTTCTTAATCTTTTCCTGTAATTTATCTTCAGTAATTTATTTTTCAGGACATGTTCTGGATCTTGTGGAGAATTCAAGATTCCACTAAGTGAAAAAAAAAAAATCTCAAGGTCTTTTCAATCCTTTCTCAGTGAGCTGCATGAGCTTGGCTTCTGGTCTCCCTCTCAGAAGCACTGTAAGTTGCCTTTTTCTGTCTCCTAATGTTACAGGGGCATCGGAAATCTTATTAACCTGTAAAAAACAAAGGTTCTACCTGACCCATGGTTAGTAAGGCTATATTAGAAGGAAATCATGTATATAAACAGAACATTCACTGCATATCAATTTTAAAAAGAAATTCTATGGGCTTATTTGTAATATTTATTTCAATAATATGTTAAGGAAAAACATTTTGTATATATATATATATATATATATATATATATATATATATATACACCTTATTGGACTGGAGATATAGCTCAGCAGCAGAGAGCTTGCCTAGCCTGCTCAAGGCTACAGGTTGATCCCCTAGCACCATACACACAAATCTTATTAACTCATTAATACATCCATATCTCCATATCTATACACTACTAGAATAGGTTGGTTTTTATTTTTTATTTTTGGAGACAAGGTCTCACTATGTAGCACTGGCTGGCCTTCAACTCACGTAGACCCCTGGCTCAGGCTCTGGAGTACTGGGATTAAAGGCGGGTACCACCATGCCCAATTAAAATAAGTTCCTTTGGAGACGATGCGGCTTGTGTGGCATGCCATACGAGCAGACGCTTTCCCTGCGCTGCACGAATGCCGACAGAGCTCTCCTAGGAGCTATCAGTTCCAGCCAACCCTGGAGAGCTGTGAGGCCTGCTTTACCTCAGAGACTTACCTGGCAGTTGGACCACTGTCATCTTCTTCAGACAAAGAACTGCTGTCCTCGTCGCTGTCTGAGGAGTCCGAGCTGCTGCTTCTGTAGTTAGGGGGCAGCGCTGGCCCTGCAACTGCACAAGCGTGGTTGGATGTGTTACAGTCGCTCACCGGGTCCTCCTGGCTGAGAAGCTCTCTTCATGGCCACAGCTGCCTAGCATTTACTATGGACTTTAATCTTCTAACTATCCACCTACCAGCCCACCCGCCCACCAGTGCCAGAGTAAATACTCCTGAAGAAACAAACACAAAAGGATCAGTTCAGAAAAAGTGCTGTTATTGAAAGAGTAAAAACGTGTGTCTGTGTGGAAGGGACAATCTGGAAGACAGTAGCCAGGGAAGGCCACGTTGACAAGGCATTTGGGTAGTGACGAGACAATGGCCATATAGCAATCCAAAAAACATTCTAGACAAGCGGTTCTCAACCAGTAGGTTGCAACCCCTTTGGGGGTCGCATAATCAAATCTCTTGCATATCAGATATTTACATCATGATTCATAAGAGCAGCAAAATTACAGCTATGAAGTAGCAATGAAATAATTCTATGATTGGGGGTCATCACAGCATGAGGAACTGTGTTACGAGGTTGAAGCATTAGAAAGGTTGAGAACCACTGCTCCAGACAGGGGAAGAGTCAGCAGAAGAGACCAAGCCGTGCACCCTCCATGGAGAGAACAAGCTGATGTTCCAGGGTGAAGAGGCCGGTGTGTCTAACACAAAGAGGGCAAGGCTGCAAGCTTTGGAGTTGGCGTCTTTGGCTTTGAACCTGTACTTTGCCACTTACCAACTCCATGAATTGTGAGTTAGTTAACCTGTGTTACTTTGTTGCTCTGTAAAATGAGGCTGACAAAGTTTAAACCTGGAGACCAGAAATGCTCACTAGAAGAAAAATACTGAAGAATGCTATCCAGAAGAACCCTGAGGACATGGTAAGCGCAACAGATAGTTACAGAAATCCCCGCTGCTCGACTCCACTCACACGAGGTGCTTAGAGCTCACATCCAATGGCAATTACTAGGGGCTGTGGGCAGGAAGGGATGCGGATATTTGTTCAACAGATTTCAGGTTGTGAGATGAAGAGTTTTAGAGGTGAATAGGGTGGCGGCTACATAAACAGCATGACTATAACTAATGCCACTGGAAAAATGCTTAAAAATGCCTACTGTAGTAGATCCAATTAATATTTTATGAGGACATGACAGAAAAAATTAGTGTCTTAGTAAGGGTTTCCGTTGCTGCGATGAAACACCATGACAAGCTAACAAAAAATACTTCCAACCTGTTGCGAGCACAGCAACACTCGCACACCCAAGTTTACTGAAGCTCCGTTCACAATATGGAGGAAATGGAGTTAGCCTAAACGGCCATCAACAGATAAATGAATAACAGAAATACAGTATAAAATACACATTGGGATTTTACTCAGCTGTAAAGAAAAATGAAACTATGAAAGTTGCAGGAAATGGATATAACTGGAGAATATTCTATCATGCGGCAACCCAGTTTCATAGAGGCAAACATAACAAATATAGCATGTTCTCTCGGATAGGGCGTGTATGAATATAGGCTATGCAATGAGAAAGGAGACGACAGGAGAGTTAAAAGAGGTGTTGAGGAAGAGAGACATGAAAGGGGAAAGGTGTAGGGTAAAAGGACCAGCCAAAGAAATCCACCCTGACCATGAAATAGAGCCAGCCAAAGAAATCCACCCTGACCATGAAACCAGAGCCAGCCAAAGAAATCTACCTTGACCATGAAACCAGAGCCAGTGAAAGAAACACACTTTGGCCCTGAAACCAGAGCCAAAGAAACACACTCTGCCCCTGGCTGACTGAGCATGAAACCAACCAATCACCCGAGCACAAAATCTAGCCAATCTGAGCCTGTCCAAGCTCAGGGGATTGAAATCTGACCAATTACCATCCTGAAAATCTTCTCCCTGCCTGGAAAAACTCTACCCCTAAGAAGCCCTATGTAAGCCTTGTACCTGGTCAGTTGGCAGTTGCCCTTCCCCACCCTGGCAGAGGCAGCCACTCTTCTGGATTCCTCCCTCCCAAATAAACATCTTGAAAGAGTTTTGGGTGAAGACCTTCTTTTGCCCGAGTGAAGCAGAATCTCTGTTAGGAAACTCTTTGCAGAGTGGAGCAGAGAAGTAATGGACATCTCTGCTGGGAAACTCCCTTAGGGAAGCAGAGCAGACCACTGTACTGGCAAAGAAGTTTTTTCTTGGAAAGGAGCAGGATTGCCACATCCTTCAGGGAAACCATCCCCCACTGAATCCTAGCTTCAGGTATAGCCTGATTTCCTGACAAGTCAGGATACCTTTGCCCTCACAGGTGTATGTATCCAGGATACCTTCCCATCAAGCTGTAGGTATTTCTTAGTCTCTGACACCCAGGGTACCTTTCCCTCCAGAGCTGTACTTGGAAAGGAAGTTATGGGTGATGGGTGAAGGCGTGAGGTAAAGGTGTGAGGGGGATGGGGAGAAGAATCAACAAAACAAATTTTGTTTAAAAATGCCATAATAAGGCCAGGCAGCAGTTAAGAGTGCACACTGCAGAGCCCCGAAGTTTGGTTTTCAGAACCCATATCAGGAGGCTCACAACTGTCTCTAACTCCAGTTTCAAGGGATCCCACAACCTCTAGCCCCCCCCCCCAGGCACCTGCGTTCACATGAACACACAGACACATGAAGATAAATAATGAAACCTAAGGCTTTGTATGATAATTTAAAAAACTCTACAAATCAATAAGACAAACTTTATATTGAATTTAATATAAAATGAGCAAAAGACTTTATCATAGCACAACTTAAAATTATAAAAATAAGTGGTCAATTTCATTTCTTACAAGGAAATGCAAATTAAAACTACCATAAAATACTGCTTCAAAACACTAGATTAAAAAGACAGAGGAAAGACAGGTAATGGTGGAACATGCCTTTAATCCCAGCACTCAGGAGGCAGAGGCAGGTGGATCTCAGAAGTTTGAGGTTAGCTTTGTTTACAGAGCAAGTTCCAGGACAGAAAAATGATTAGGAAGAACACAGAAGAATCGAATCACATACTTGCTGAGGACTTTGGTAAATCGGTAGGACTCTGAAGCTGAGCTATAACCCAAGATTTACATATGATATGAACCCACAGTGCATGGTGTCATTCTTGGTAAGAGTCAAAAAACCAGACTCTACTCAAATGTCTGTCACCATTAAAATATGCAAATAGATTGCAGGGAATTTACCCAATATAATTCACTCACACTTCTTTAAACTTAATTGAGTGGAAACTTCATGATAAAACAAAGAAAAGGAAAAAAAAAAGTTGAGGCAGGATTTCTCTATGTAGTCCTGGCTGTCCTGGAACTCACTCTGTAGACCACGCTGGCCTCAAACTCAGAGCTCCACCTGCCTCTGCCTCCCCAAGTGCTCGGATTAAATTAAAGGCGTGTGCCACTACTGCTGGCAATAAAAAGAATTTTTAAAAACAGCTACACTAGAACCGACATCTGGAAGGAAGACTCTGGTGGAAACAGTCTCTGGGTAGCCAGAAAAGGAAACTAGGATTTAGGGAATAGTTGCAATATTCCTTCAGCTTTGTTCTTTCACTCCCAGTCTGCAAATTGGAACAAACATTAACGACAGAAAAGCATAAAGGAGTGAAAGGCGTTGATGTGTCATACAGACCGTGCCTATTGCATGGTAAGGTTACAAGACATAGTGAAATGGTGGGTACTGACATGTCAACAAGTTATTCGAACGGAGTGTGCTAATATTAGTGTAATCGGGCAGAGAAAAACCCCGAAGACGTGACAATGCTCAGGAAGATAACATTTAACCTGGGATTTGAAGGCTGTGTTGGAGTTGTCAGGCATATACGTACAACCAGAGCAGCCAAAAGAAGCCCCTTATCCTTGAGGAAGCATAAATGCGGGCCCTGTGAGTCCTGGGTTGCGTGTGTAAGAATCAATGATAGAGAGGCCAGGAAGTCAGGTCGGGGACCAGAGAGC
Source organism: Chionomys nivalis (assembly GCF_950005125.1). Taxonomy (NCBI): domain Eukaryota; kingdom Metazoa; phylum Chordata; class Mammalia; order Rodentia; family Cricetidae; genus Chionomys; species Chionomys nivalis. The sequence goes on along the minus strand of NC_080097.1, from coordinate 38,072,392 downwards.
CACAGGATCTTTGGCAAGGGTCTTCCAACTCCAAGGGGATAGAGATACTAGGTTCTATTTTGGGCTTCATCACTGACTAGCTGTGTGAGCTAGGCACCCATTCTCCAGCCGCTGTCACCATTTGTAACATATGTACTATGATCTTTTCTTATACAGTTGATGGAAGGGTTAAACAGATGACCGGAAGAAGACTGATCAGTTAGTACAAACCTATTCACAGCACAATCTGATTCATATTAATCGCAAATTGGGATTGTATTGTCCTTTTAATAATGATCAGGCCCCAAACATCTCCGAGTGACCAGTTTGCCCCTCTGGGCTGACCACGCCCACTCCGCCGTGCTCTACAACCCTTCCCACGAGTGCAGGAGCCCGCTGCTGCTTACCCGGGCTCGGGTCCCGCTCCTCGTCCTCAGCTGTCGCATGCACCTTGAAGCCTGGCGGCAGTGCCGGCCCGATCAGGTCCCTAGCCATTCGCTGCGACGCACAGCGTACTGTCCAAGTCAACCTGCACACACAGTTTAAACCCAGCCCCGACGGCAGACCAAGCTTCGCAGCCGAGGCCGGAAGTTTTTCCGGCTTCTTCTGATGACGTCACAGCGACGGCTGATAGGTCAGACGGCCATAGCGGAAGTGACGTTTAATGTTAGTTCCACAATTGCACGCTGGCTAGGTGGCATGGCAGAGCCGACGCCGGCGGGATGGCCTCCAGCCCCCGAGGTGACTCCCGCGTCGGGGACTCCGAGCGAAACTGCCCCGCCGCGCGACAGCTGGGTGTTCTGGGCCATGATGCCACCGCCGCCACCTCCTGAGTCGTCCCCGGCGGCGGGGTCCGAGCCGTGCCAGAAGGGACAGCCCCACGTGCAGCCCCAGCCTCCCTCCGGAGCGCTGCCCCCGTTCGATGCTCAGCTTCTTCCCGCAGCGCAGCCTCCTTTCGATGCCCAGGCCCCGCCGGATGTACAACCTCAGTTCAGCGGCCAGCCGGTGTGGAATTTCCAAGCCTCGGCGCCTTGGTACTGGGGGCTGTCTCCTAATGGCTACCCCGCATATAACACGTCCTACCACTCTTCGGGTAAGCTGCTGCTCCTGGTGGTACTTATTTGCTCTCTCTCTCTTTTTTCCCCCCTCTCCCAGCTTTTCCTTTTCATCTCTCAGTTCTGCCCTACATTTTTGGAGGCTAGTAATGAGTATTCAAAATGTGTCCCACCAGGTTTCCCTCTGACCTGCTCATTCAGAGTTTATTAATTCAGTCCAACTGTTTACTGGGATCCACTTACATAGCAATGAGAAAAACATTTAAGAATCATTACCTTTTAGGGGCTTCCTATCTCCCTAATGCAATACAGAAAATAAAACTACGTATTAGAAAGTAATGATTGTACGTATGTTTTAGAACGGGATTAGTAGGGGCTGGCGGTGGAGAAAGTCTATTGCTCTTGCAGAGGACCAGAGTTCGGTTCTCAACACTTTCAGTGGGAGGCTCTCAACCGCCTGTAATTCCAGCTTCAGAGAAGCCGAGCTGATAATTGTCCTCTGGCCTCCGTGGGGACCTGCACTCACTACCTACACTTACCTACACTTTTTTTTTAATGTAAGGAGAAAAAAAGTGATTAATAAATGATTAATTTATTATTTGCAATCTTAAATGAGTCTCTCTTTTTCTTTTTTAGTTACACATTCTTATTTTCCACGAACACACAATGCACAATTCAACGACTTCAGTTTGCCTCAAAACAGAAAACAAAAAAAGAAGGTATTTCTCAGATGATGAGCATGGTGCTTTAATTCTTAAGTTTACTACTTCATATCATGTGGGGTTTGGTTTTGTTTTTCGAGACAAAGTTTCTCTGTAGTTTTGGAGTCTATTCTGGAACTAGCTCTCGTAGACCAGGCTGGCCTCAACTCACAGAGATCCGCCTGCCTCTGCCTCCCGAGTGCTGGGATTAAAGGCGAGCGCCACCACCGCCTGGCTCATATCCTGTGTTTCGCATCTGTTATGGACATGTGGCGCTTTAGCGGGGTAGGATTTCTAAGCAAAAAGTTGAAGCAAAATAGTTTAGAAAAATAAATGATGAAATTATAGAAAAAGAAAGAACGCTGTCTGTTTGGATACACAAACATAATCGAGGAATGTGCTTACAAATAAATATAAATATTATTAAACCTTGGTGAAGTTTAAAAGATTACGAAGAATGGAACTGCCAACTGGAATTAGAAGACTGGAAGTCCCAGCTTTTTACTGAGTTGGAAGCACAAACAAATTGTAATGACAAGTCTTTTATTTTTCGTAATCTTGTTACTTTTTAGCATTGACGAATCTTTATTTGCTATAAAAGCAGATCCCCTTTTTTCCTTGTTAACCTCAATTAAGCTAAAATCTAATGTTTCTAATTTAGGGAGTTTCTATTTTCCCAAGCTGTGCACATATTGTCTTAAATTCAGACAGGATTTATTGTGCTATTAATTTTTGTCCTGGTTGTAGGTAGTAGGTATTTGTCACTGTTATGAAAGCCTTTTTTTCTTTTTCTTTTTTGTTTGTTCAGGTTGTAAGGTGTTTTTGTTTTTTTGTTTTGTTTTGTTTTTGTTTTTTCCAGCAATGGGTATTTGTCATTGTTATGGAAGCCGGGTTTTTTTTTTTAAATATTTATTTATTTATTTATTTATTATGTATACAACATTTTGTCTGTGTGTATGCCTGCAGGCCAGAAGAGGGTACCAGACCCCATTACACATGGTTGTGAGCCACCATGTGGTTGCTGGGAATTGAACTCAGGACCTTTGGAAGAGCAGGCAATGCTCTTAACCTCTGAGCCATCTCTCCAGCCCAAGAAGCCGGGTTTTTTATTGTTGCTATTTTACATTTGTTTTGTTGGGGTTGGGTGCATATGTGTGGACGAATGAGAACAACTTACTGCTGCCAGTGCTCTCCTTCTACTGTGTGGATCCCGGGACCTGAACTCAGGTCCTAAGGCTGAGCAGCAGGTAGTTTTACCTGCTGAGGCATCTCTGGCTTGGAAGCCGTTTTTTTGAACAGGGAATCATGCCTGGTTTTATGTCACAAGCCAATGCTATATTAAAACAGGTTTTCTTTATTATGTTCTGAACCTAACTTAGAGATCAGGTTTTTTCCTCTTTGTATAAGTGCACAATTACTCTAGGGTAGGTTGGGTGCTGTCTAAAACAGTGGATCTCAACCTTCCTAATGCTGCACCCCTTTAATACAGTTCCTCATATTGTGGTGACCCCCAACCATAAAATTATCCTGTTGTTACCTCATAACTAATTCTGCTGCTGTTATGAATTGTAATGTAAATGTCTGATATGTGAGCCCCGCCCAAAGGGTCCGTGACCCACAGGTTGAGAACTGCTGGTGTAGACGTTGGCTTTAGCGTCCTCTTACTGTGAGAACTATGTAACTCAGGTATTAGTATTACACAAATGCAGTGTATCTTCTAACAGTCCATTTGATGTTAACAGTAACATAATATTTAAAAGCTGGAGATTATTTCCTATATCAGTATTCTACTATAGTTATGTCCTTTGTGAGACACTTTTCTTTCTTTTTTTAAAAACCTTAAATAGGTACCTTTAGATCTTGACAGATACTATACCAAATCTTTATTGGGTCCCTAACTTGAAATCTTATAGATTGAATTAGCTCTTTTTAGATTTAATTTTTTTTTTATTGTGCCTGACTTTTGCTATATTGCTAAAAAATAAAAGAGGCCTGCACCCCAGGGGTGTGTTTTAAAGCAAATCAAATGTGTATTCCTGGAATAATTATGTTTGGTTGAGCCGAGATTTCCTACCACAGTCTTACTGTTTTTGCTTGTTTGCAGAAAAGAAAAGAACCGGTTTTCCACTTCTTCTGTGATACCTGTGACCGTGGCTTTAAAAACCAAGAAAAATATGACATACACATGTCTGAACACACAAAAGTACGTTTTCCTGGTTGTTCCGCACTGATGTAGATATGGCCTTTTATTTGTATTTTTGGTAAAGTGCCAAGGTTATTTTCCTTATAAGTTCATAGTTTTTACTGAAAGAAATGTTTGATGGCTTGACCCGTAGGGATCATGCTTGGGATTTGGAGTTTGGGGGTGAGGAGCCCTCTGCTTCATGGAGAGGAGGAGCATGGCAACCTCTGTGTATGTGTGCCCCACCATGACTGCGTGAGAGGAGAGAGCTGGGCCTCCCTGCAGTTGCCCTAAGCAACTCTGAACATTTTTTATTTTATTTTATTTTGGTTTTTTGAGACAGGGTTTCTCTGCAGCTTTGGAGCCTGTCCTGGAACTAGCTCTTGTAGACCAGGCTGGCCTCGAACTTCCAGAGATCCGCTTGCCTCTTCCTCCCAAGTGCTAGGATTAAAGATGTGCGCCATGACCTCCTGGCTACTTTTAGATCTTGACAGATGCTTTGCCAAATCTTCATTGGGTTTCTAACTTGAAATCTTATAGTTTGAATTAGCTCTTTTTAGCTATTCTCTAAATATAACCCAGATGATTTAAAAAAAAAAAAAAGTTAAGCTAATTAGAATGCTTAAAAGTTGTGTTTTGTTTGTTTGTTTTTAAGAAAATTCTTGTTTTGGAAACATTGATTTGCAGCAATATCTTACCTTTAGGAGTTAGGAATGTTTTAGTTTGGCTCAAACGGAGGCAGAAATGAGTGAGTGGCTGTGCTGCTCTCCCCAAGGGTGCCATTCCGTTCTAAGTGCAGCTGTTTCAGGGCGATCTTTGCTGTGCTGTTGGGCCATAGTCTGTAGACCCCTGGTGGTGGTGTGAGCATCGCTGAATTGTCTTTTTGTTGTCAAACATTGCAGTGCCCTGAAGCAGATTGCTCCTTTAGTGCACATGAGAAGATTGTCCAGTTCCACTGGAAAAATGTAAGTTCTTACGACTTTTCTCACCCTTTTAACATGTGTTCTCTGAATGATAATAGTAATATTCATGCAGTGTTTTGTACTTTGTGAGGAAGTTTTACATCGCTTACTCTACTTCAGTCTTAAACCGTGCAAGATAGACAGCTCTTAGCTCCTCTGGCAGACAGGGAAGAATGACTTGCCTACCCAGAACTGATTCTTGCACTTGCAAGTTGGCTGCTGGTTTGACCATGCCATGCTTCTTAAAATGACCGTGGTTGGGTGCTGAGAAGCTGGCTCAGCAGTTAAGAGCTCGTAGTGCCCCTCCAGAAGACTCAAGTTCAGTTCTTAGCACCCACACTGGACAGCATACAACTGCCTATAACTCCTGCTTTGGGATCCAATATCCTAGTGTCTGAGGACACTTGCATGTACACACACACTCACACACACACACAGAGTGAGAGAGAGAGAGAAACAAAAGATTTGTGAAAAATGGTCATGTCTACTAATTTTATCTGTCATCTTCCATTTTGTTTGGTGAGTTGGTCACTTGGATATTTAATGTCACTTAAAAAAATGGGTTATACATCTATGTAATAAAAATGATCCTGCTTTCCCCACTATCATTCATTAGCATTGATCCAGCTACTTGAGAAAGAGATAATGCTAGTGAGCTTGAAATACTTTGTGCTTGCAAGAATGAAGATGGATACAATGTCGTGTTTAGTTAAGCGCACATAGCATGCTTCCTGATGTTCAGCAGGCTTTCTGCCCTTAGATGCATGCTCCTGGTATGAGGAAGATCAAGCTAGACACTCCAGAGGAGATTGCAAGATGGAGGGAAGAAAGAAGAAAGTGAGTAAAGGATCGTTAACTAATAAGTAACTTTCTTTCTTGCAGCAAGACTGGGTGTTTTAACATAATGGCCAGCCTGACTCTAATGTCTAGAAAAGAGAAATGTGCTCTTTCTATAACACTGTAGGCATTTCACTGAATGTGACTGGGCTTGATTTTGTGTTCTTCATTAGTGGTACATTATGACTAAGAATAATGTTAGTTGATAGTTAAAAATACACATCCTTATTAGAAAGTGAAGTCCATTGAATTATAATGCTAACTTTAAGAAAGAACTGTAATCTACAGTATATGAGGCTGTTGGCTGTACTTTGGGAAGGAGTTGCAGGAACTTTCTACTTAAATAACAGATGAGCCATAAAGAAACCATATGGAAGATTAAGAGAGCTATCATGCCACCTACTAGATGTTCAGTGTCCGGGGAAATAATGGGCTTGTAATGATATTTAAATGTATAATACGCTGGGCAGTGGTTGTACACGCCTTTAATCTCAGCACTTGGTTGTTTGTGGGTTTGAGGCCAGCCTAGTCTACAGAGTAAGTTCCAGGACAGCCAAGGCTACACAGAGAAAAACCAAAAAAACAAAAAAACAACAACAAAAAAACCCAACAACAAAAAAACAAAACAATACAATACATTGCTATGTATGTCTGTTTATTTATTTATTTATTTATTTATTTATTTATTTATTTGGTGTTTTGAGACAGGGTTTCTCTGTAGCTTTGGAGCCTGTCCTGGAACTCCCTTTGTAGACCAGGCTGGCCTCGAACTCAGAGATCCGCCTGCCTCTGCCTCCCAAGTGCTGGGATTAAAGGCGTGCACAACCACTGCCCAGTATATTATACATTTAAATATCATTACAAGCCCATTATTTCCCCGGCTTGTTTATTTATTTTTGTTTGTGCACATAGCTGAATGACTGTTCTCTGCTAGGCAGAGTGGGTACAGCAGTGAACAAGTATCTGGGATTTTTTTCCATTCTTTTTGTTGTTATGTGTTGGTTAGTCTTTTCCATAATATTTTTATAGGATAAACCAGTATCAACCCCACCCCCTGTCTGACACTCAGAGTTTGGAAAGCTAACAGCAGTGGTACTGAAAGTGGTACCCGGCTGGATGGGGTGGAGACGACGTGTTGGGCACTAGACTTTCCTCTGCTGCTTAGTCTCATCTCTTGGAGGCTGCCAGTCCAGTTCAGTGGTGCCCGCTGCTTTATAAGTGTTTAATTCTTTTGAGGGACATTAAAACGGCTCCCCATCCGTAGCTCCCAGCTTTACAGTGAGCCCCTTCTGGTCTTCACATCAGCCTTGTCAGTATCTGAGCTCCCTCGTTCCATTGTCATTCCCTGCCTGGCAGAGTCTGAGCTGTCACTAAGTCCTGTTCAGAAAGCCACACAGTTGTGATGTACTCTCAGGTGAACAGGCTGTCTTAGGGACTGACTTGACGAGTGAGAACTGCAGTGGTTTCTGATTAATATCAGAATCACCAAGATAATTCATCAATCCCTGTTTAAAAGCCCACATTCTTAAGTGCTCTTAGCTCCCCCTTGTGGTTCTTGCTGCAAATGATTCAAGGAGAAACAAGTGTCTGGGAGAATCTGATTTTTTAAGTGCTCATAAAAAATCTTAAGCCGGGCGGTGGTGGTGCACG